>NW_024080691.1:3973937-4176469 GCF_003009895.1 Hyaena hyaena
AATAAAATAACCAAGGTCCCAACAAGAGAGACCAGGGGATACCATTCAAAAAACACTCTCTGAAAGGGTAGGCCCTGGAAAGTCAAAGAGCCTTCTTGGATATAGCAGTGCTCATAGAAACAGAGAGAATAATAGGTCTTTAAAACCAACAAGAGCCGGAAAGCTAACTAAAATGACGAAACGAAAGACCTCTCCTCCAAAGAAAATATAAATATACCTTTTATAAGTTAAAAAAAAAAAAAACAAGAAATACAAGCCAGAAGACAATAGGAACTGGTTAAATATAAGGAATACAATGAGCTGGAAATGGGGTAGTAAGAACACAGGGGAAAATGACAATTGAGGATACTATTTTTTTTTAATTTAAATTTTAGTTAACATACAATACAATATTGGTTTCAGGAGTAGAATTCAGTGATTCATCACTTACGTCATTCACATCATTTATTACTTATTCAACACCCAGTTCTTATAACAACCAGTGCCCTCCTTAGTACTCATCACCCATCTAACCCATCTCCTGCCACCTCCCTCCATCAACCCATAGTTTATTCTCTATCATTAAGAGTCTCTTGTGGTTTATGTCCCTGTCTTTTCTACCCTCCCTTCCCATATGTTCTTCTTTTTTTAATTCCACATATGAGTGAAATCATATGGTATTTGTCTTTCTCTTATTGACTTATTTTGCTTAGCATAATACATTCTAGCTTTATCCATTTCATTGCAGAAGGCATAATTTCATTTTTTGATGGCTAAGTATATATTCCATTGCATACATACACCACATCCTCTTTATCTGTTCATCAGTTGATGGACATTTTGGCTCTCCATAGTTTGTCCATTGTTGATAATGCTGCTGTAAACGTTGGGGTTCAGGTGCACCTTCAACTCTGTATTTCTGTATCCTTTCAGTAAATACCAAATAATACAATTGCTGATCATCATAGGGTAGTTTCTTGAGGAACCTATATACTGTTTTCCAGAGTGGCTGCACCAATTTGTTTTCCTACCGACAGTGCAAGAAGCTTCCCCTTTCTCCACATCCTCACCAACACCTGTTGTTTCTTGTGTTGTTAATTTTAACGATTCTGACAGATGTGAGGTGGTATCCCATCATGGTTTTGATTTGTATTTCCCTGAAGATGAGTGATGTTAAACATCTTTTCATGTGTTTGTTAGACTTCTGGATGTATTCTTTGGAAGAGTGTCTATTCATGTCTTCTGCACATTTCTTAACTGGGGTATTTGTTCTTATTTTAGATTTTGGATACTAACCCTTTATCTGACATGGCATTTGCAAATATCTTCTCCCATTTCATAGGCTGCCTTTTACTTTTGTTGATTGTTCCCTTCACTGTGCAGAAGTTTTGTGTCTTGATCATATCCCAGTAGTTCATGTTTGCTTTTGTTTCCCTTGCCTTCAGCAACATGTCTAGTAGAAGTTTCTCCAGCTGACGTCAAAGAGGTTGCTGCCTGTTTTCTACTCTAGGATTTCAATGGTGTCTCACATTTAGATATTGGATCCATTTTTATTTTTTTCTGTTGTTTGTGTAGTGTAAGAAAGTGGTCCAGTCTCATTCTTCTGCATATCACCATCTAGTTTTTCCAACACTATTTGTTGAAGTGATTTTTTTCCCATTGAATATTCTTTCCTGTTTGTCAAAAATTAGTTGACCGTATAGCTGTGGGTCCATTTCTTGGTTCTCTATTCTGTTCCATTGATCTATGTGTCTGTTTTTGTGCCAGTTTGGATTTTTGAAAGTGTGTTAACATTCTGCATATTCCAAAGGTAATTATAATGAGGGGGGAAATAATAAAACTTAAGGATTCCCCTTTAGAAGAAAGGATTGATTAAAGGTAACATTGTGTTAGTATTTGGCTTTGTACCTTAGTCACAGGAGTAAGAGGTGTGAATAGGAAGAATTGATGTCAAGAAACCAAACTATTTTTAATAGTTTTCTTTTTTTTTTCCTTCTTTCTTTTTTTGGGGTGGTAATATGGACAAAATAATTGCGAAAGTATTTTAGGTATTTTTTAGAGTTGAGTCAGTGAATAAGTGTGTTGATATTAAAGGAAGACTGGATTTTCAATGTGATTGAAGTAGAAAACAAATATGAAATGCTATAAGGCAAAAACCAAAACAAATTCTTGTAATTTGTCAATTCATGATTTCTACTATACATACATGTGTTTGCCTCTGTCTGTGCCTCATGCATTTATTTTTACCTTTGCATGTGTCCATATATTTTGGTGTATGCATTCATGTATATTTTTATGCATATATGCATGCATATGTTTCTTAGTTCCATCTGGTAAAAGAACCAGGAATCAAAGACGCTCCAACAGCAGTAAGTAAACCTAGGTTCTAGATGTTGATATCTAACATGATTCCTTAAAAATTTTTAATGTTTTATTTATTTTTGAGAGCGAAAGAGAGAGCATAGCGGGGGAGGGAAGAGGGAGAGGGAGACACCGAATATGAAGCAGGCTTCAGGCTCTGAGCTGTCAGCACAGAGCCCGATGCGAGGCTCGAACCCCCAAACCATGAGGTCATGACCTGAGCCAAAGTCGGTCGCTTAACCGACTGAGCCACCCAGGCACTCCCAATTCCTCACTTTAATGAAGCAGAGACATTCAGAGAAGTGGCCAACTCTGGGACTGGGAAGGTAGAAATGAGTTGAGCCAGTAAAATTCCATCAGCCAATTGTTTAATACAGAGGAATGTACAATTTAGAAAATTACTGTTTTGATTTGTCATAGTAAAAACAGGATCAGAAAATAGCCATCAATGGATACTAATCCAGGAAGAAATTTTGATGACGTGTTGGGCATTTGCATAGTCCCTTTATCACATATATGCACACACATATAAATGGATTGTGTGTGTATACACACATACATGTACATGTATATATACATGTGCACACATAAGCACACATACTCCTAAGAAAGTCTTACACCATGCAGATGCTGTTTGAGTAGTTGCTATTATTAAATTTACTATTACTGTGTTTAATATATTATGATGTCTCTGGGTCTGACAATATAAGTTGCTTTCCTTTTGACTAAGATCAGGTTCTCCTGAATCTTCCCTAACTGGTCTAGGTCGGCTTATTCCCATTCTCCATCAGCAGCTACAAGTATCCGTTTTAACTAGGGCAGAGTAACAGCTACCACTAAGGTTGTCAGTGCTGGAATTTAAGAGAGCTGGGTCTAGCCATGTTTTTGGCAGTGAAGCTCTCAGAGTAAATGCATCTGAAAGGAAAAAGTGGTTTGATTTGTGTACCAAGAGGCAGTACATGATATGAAAGCAGCTCAGCCTTGTTTGTAATGACTCAGAAGTGGTCCTTCCTCACACACTCCATGCCAAGTAAATCAATTTTTCAACTTTGACTTGCACTTGACACTGCCTTTAATCTGTGAACTATGAAATGCGAAGAAATCTTGTGCACACTCCTCTCCTCCATCTGCGTGTGGCTGTCAGGCGAGCAGTCAACAGCACTCTGTAACAGAAGTTAATTGGAAGGATCTGGATGTCTCCAGCTCTTTTGGTAATTATCGAAGTCGCTCTCCTGGCATGGAAGAGAGCCTCCTGCCTCCACACTATTTGATAAAGAGACTCTTTTTCCTCCTTATATGGTCACAGAAGCCAAACAAACTAAACACTTTCTGTTTGTTTGATAAACCCCAGAATTATTTTAAGGTTGAATACACTAAGCTTTAGATTCAATTCAATTCAATTCAAGTGCATTTTAAAACCTTTGAGAAGACGTGTCTAATTCACCTCTCTGTCCCCAGTGCTCAGCTCTGTACCTGACACATAATAAATGTTCAGTAAGTGTTAGGAATTTTTATTACTAATGCTATTATTAACACCTGTCTCTAGTTCCTATAACATACAAGTCATTAAAATGAGTGTTTAAGGGGCACCTAAGCCTGGGTGGCTTAGTCGGTTAAGCGTCTGACTTTCGCTTAGGTCATGATCTCACGGTTCGTGGGTTCGAGCCCCGTGTCGGGCTCTGTTCTGACTGCCAGCTTAGAGCCTGGAGCCTGTTTCAGTCTGTGACTCCCTCTCTCTCTGACCTTCCCCGGCTCACACTGTCTCTCTCTCTCTCTCTCCTAGAAATAAATAAAACATTAAAAAATAAAATAAAATCTTAAAATGAGTATTTAAGGGGGAAAATATTAACTCTACAGTTGCACACATTTTGGTTACAATACTAGCTCTAATGTTGACAGCTATGATGTTGAAGGCAAACTGTTCATCTCACTGAACATCACTTTGCTTTCTAACACTGTGGGAATTATATATAATGCAGAAGGTTGTATCGATTGAATGAGTTAAAACTATTAAAGTACCTAGTACTCTGACTGGCATATAATAAGTGTTTAATAAATACTAGTCTTCTTGCCTCATTTCTTAATGTTTTAGAGACCATTTGAATCACTTGTTCCACTCATGACTGATATTTTGCTTCAGATCTTTGACTGACATTATTAATTTAGGACAGAAGTTCTGTTTTCTTTCTTTGTCCTCTATCACTCCCAATTCCAATATCTCTTCCATTTGTCTCAGTTTAGCTAAAAGACATATTTTAAATAGGGATTCAAAAGCTCAAACAAGATTTTTTATCGTGTCCCTCTTATGTGGCAAGTACTATGGCATGCACTGGGAATATTGGAATGAGTACAACACGATGCCTTGCCTCAGGGAATTTGCCACCTTGCCAAGGAGACAAGGATAGAGATACCCAACTCAAATACATCATGAGCAGTTTTTAGCAAGAGAGATTCTTAAAATCAAAGTGACATATGAGAACTGACAATGCCTCATGTTAAGAAACAGGTGAATTGCATTGATGAAAGATTTAGGTAGGAGGTGCCTTTCATGTGGGCTTTGAAGGATGATCCAGCATTTTCTGGACAGGGAATGGGTGGCCGATCATTCTACAGAGAGTGGACAGCATGTGCAAATCCATGTGGTGAGACATGTGATCAGAGATGAAAATATGTATTTGCTGGGGTGCCTGGGTGGCTCAGTCAGTTGAGTGTCTGACTTGGGCTCAGGTCATGATCTGATGGTTCGTGGGCTCGAGACCCACATCAGGCTCTGTGCTGACTGCTAGCTCAGAGCCTAGAGCCTGTCTCCCTGTCTCTCTGACCCTCCCCTATTCATGCTGTCTGTCTGTCTGCCTGTCTGTATCTCTCTCTCTTTCTTTCTCTCTCTCAGAAATAAATAAAACATATTTTTTTAAAAAGCAAAGAAAATATGTATTTGCTGCCACTTGGTTAAATGCTATATTATGCATGTATTCAATTAAAGAGTATTGTTCATGAGCTATGCTACAGAGATGATTTCAGAAGTGTAACTGGTGGCAGTATGGAAGGTAAGTTGCAGATATTCCATACCACTTCTGAGGATGGAGTAAGGATGAGCTACTTCAGTCGGAGTTAAGCTTCAGAAATGGCATTTCATCAGACTTAGTGTTTACCTGCTGAACTGCAACACCTTGAGGATTAGTTCCAGTATGTAGGCAGGGGCCACAGAAGGCCCAGATGGATTTAAAAAAATAAAAAAATAGTCAAGAGGCAGATGATGCACAGGTAGAGCATCATTTAGTCACTGATCATGTGATTCATGGAAGGTCAGAAGGGAGAGAGACTGAAAGCAGATGGGAGGCTGAGTAGGGATCTGGGATAACTGTCTAAGTGATGAGTTCCTTCACTAGGACAGTGACAGTGGTAATGGAGGAGGAGTATGAATATTTTAGGAACATTTGCATGCAGCTTCAGGAAGCCGGCGGACATTGAATACAGAAAGTGAGTGAAGCAGATAATTTGTATACTTTAGTGACAGATGGCATGATAATGTGGAATCAAAAGGAACTGTCATTTGAGTTTCTTAGCCCTAACTTGTTCCATAAAAACAAGATTTTGTATTTAAACAAATCGTTAGACTTGTCTGTAGAAATGTAAGGCATAACATAATTCATGAACCTATTTTTCTTTTGTCTATACTTCAGTCCTACTTTAAAAAAATGAAATCGGAATTCAATGTTAATAATTTGGTAAATTCAGAAGTCTAGTAATAGTCCATAATGATTTTATATGACATGATAAAGGATGACTACTGCCTTCTAAATCATATTTGCACTGAAATGGAAAAACAGAAAAAAAATCACAAAAATGTGATTTATAATGTTGATCAAACTCCCCTAATTTTCCATAGAATTCATTTAGTGTTACTTTCTCATAAATGTTAATAAACTCAAATAGTAGTGCTTATTGAATCACCTTTGTAAATCCCAGCTGTTGCCAAACTTCACAAATTGACCTTAACAGTCCATACTCCTCTAACCTTAGACAGGGGAAAGCATTTGGCTGAATAGAGTTAAATGAACAAAGTATTGTGCCTGGGGCTGCAGGGTGGTGAAGATAAATTCACTGCAAGGCAGGAGCCAAATACATATTGTACTTCAAGCTTTAAAGATCCAATTCTATATGCATTCTTATTATCCTGTAAAGTGTTTCCAAAATTCTTTGTTAAATCAATCAACAAATATCTATTTTGTACTTGCTGCTTACAGAGACTTTTGATAACCTTAAATGCATATGTCTGTGATTGGTCTTGCACTTAGAGTTCAGAACCAGCTCTTCATAGTGGTTACGGCATTTATAGTGTCCCAAGATGTCTCTTTATCACAGAAATATGACTGACTGTAGCAAGAATTCTTGTTTTATTTTTATTTCCATTTTATTGATGAGGGAAAAAAAATGAACCTATGAGAAATTAAGTGAATTAATTGACAAGGTTGCCAGGGTTTGAAGTTAGGTTGATAGATAGTATGTTTCTTTCCCTCTGCATTATATTATTTAGTCTCATATCCTTTGTTTTTCACAGTCTCCTTTCCTTTCTTTTCTGTTTCTTTTCCTTTCCTTTCTTAACTTTTCCTTTCATTTCAATTCCTTTCTTTTCTAAAAGGAGCTGTTTCATGCAACTTGCATTATTCTAATTCTTAATTTTTGTCTATATAACTTTTTATCTCAGAAGGCTCCTTTAAACATTAAATAATGAAGAGGTACAATAGATTTAAAATAATAATATTGAAGGGTTTTTTAATTGTACTTTTTAATAGAAATATAGTTGACATACAATGTTATATTAGTTTTAGACCTAATATGTCATATTAGATCTAGGAATACAGCATAAGCATAGCAAGTCAGCAATGTATAAATTATTCAGTGTTCACCACCATAAGTGTAGTTACCTTCTGTCACCATACAACAGTATTTCAATAACATTGACCATATTCCCTATGCTGTACATTTCATCCCTTGACTTATTTATTTGACACCTGGAAGTTGTTCCTCTTAATTCCCTTCACCTATTTGACTCATCCCCCACCACCCTCCTCTCTGGAAACCACCAGTTCTCTGTAGTTATGACTCTGTTTCTGGTTTTGTTTTTTGTTTTTTTTAATTTGTTGTTCCATTTGTTTTGTTTGTTTTTGTTTTGTTTTTGCATTCTAAAATTAAATCATACGTTATCTGTCTTCCTCTGTCTGACTTACTTCACTTACCATGATACCCTTTAGGTTCAACCATGTTGTCATAAATCATTGTCATAAATGGCAAGATTTCATTCTTTTTATTGTTGCATAATATTTCATTGTGTTTGTGTGTATATATACACACATGCTGTATGTATATTGCCACATCTTCTTTATCCATTTTACTATTGAGGGACAGTTAGGTCGCTTTCATAACTTGGCTACTGCAAATGATGCTGCAATAAACATAAGACTGCATATATCTTTTCAAATTAGTAGTTTTGTTTTCTTTGGGTAAATTCTCAGCAGTGGAATTACGGGATCATATAGTAGTTCTATTTTCAATTTTTTGAGGAACCTCCACCTTATGTTCCACAGTGGCTGTACCAATTTACAGCCCACCAGTGCATGAGAGTTCCCTTTACTTCACATTCTCACCAATACATGTTATTTCTTGTCATTTTGATATTAACCATTCTGACTGGTGTAAAGTGATAACTCATTGTAGTTTTGATTTGCATTTCCCTGATGAGTGATAGTGAACATCTTTTCATGTGTCTGTTGCCCATCTGTATATCTTCTTTGGAAAACATGTTTGTTAAAGTGTTCTGCCCAGTTTTAATCAGATGATGATGATGATGATGATGATGATGATGATGATTTTGGAGTTGAGTCCTATGAATTATTTATATATTTTGAATATTAATCTTTTGTTGGATATATCATATGAAAATTGGGTTGAACAACTTTGTGTACACATTTTTAAGAGAAATAGATTTTCATCTTTAATGTGTCCCTATTAGTAGCTTTTTAAATTTGTTCTCATGATCAGATATTGTTTTTCTATGCCTACATTCCTTGCCTAAGTCCTGTTATTGCTTTTATAGCATCGGGGTGGAGATAATTGTGCATATTTTGTATTCTCTTTTCATTGGGGCTGTCTATCATCCCTTTATGATTATAGTGCTACGCATAAATTTTTAATTTTTTTTAAATTTTATTAAAAATTTTTTAGAGAGAAACATGAGTGGGGGAGAGGGCAGAGGGAGGGAGAAAGAGAGAGAGAGAGAGAAAGAATCTTAAGCAGACTCTACACTCAGGACAGAGCCCAACATGTGGTTCAACCCATAATTCTGGGGTTATGACCTAAGCTGAAATTAAGAGTTAGACACTGAAGCAACTGAGCCATCCAGAAACCCCCAGAAAGTTGTACTTCATTACTAAGTGTGTGATATTTTTGCAAATTATTTATCTTTCCAGAATTTGGTTCCCTCTTTCATTAAATTAGAATAATAATCAAATATCATGGAGTTGTGGTGAGGATTAAGTGAACCAGTGACCTAGATGAATAGATAGGTAGATAGGTAGGTAGATAGATAGAAAGATAGAATTGAGAGTAGTTCTCAGTAAGTGAAATGTTAAGTGTAAGGAAAATAGAGCTGACTACTGAATAACATCAGGCTTGAGGGCACCAATTCCCCTATATAGTCAAATAAAACTTTTGATTCCCTAAAAACTTTACTAATAGTGAGAACCACAAGAGATCACTTTTTATGACAATAAACAATTTACTGGAGACAAGAACTGCTCATGCAGAGATGATTAGCATCACAAAGCATTATAAGCAAATACTTGCAACATTTAAGCTCACCACAATGGCAACAAGAGGTAGCTACAAAATTATTACAGTAGTATGGTGTGTGCTATAGTTAATGTTATGCAGTTATGGGTTAATAGTGCATCTTTACATTTGTTTACATTTCTTTCCACTGTGAGTGATGCCATGTAAAGTCTGAATTTGTGTGCATGAGTTTTGATAGATGTTAACTTTTCATAATATATTTGTGTATATGTTACAAGATAAATGGTAAAGTAGACTACTATCAACATATATGCATTCATGACATAACCAACTTTTTAAAATTCATTTCTTTAAATTTCTAGGCTATGTGGCTTATGTGCTATTTTTTTTTCAAATCCAAAATGTTTTCCAATATATTTATTGAAAGAAAAAAAAAAGTCTGCATATAGGTGGGCCCATGCAGTTCATACCAATGTCATCCAAGGGTCATTTGTACAAGATGTGTATTTAATAAAGTTAACATTTATTTAGCACCTCTTTAAATGCAGGGCCTGTTCCATGTGTTTTATGTATACAATCTTATGTCGATATCCGTACATTATGAGACATCTATCTTAGTATTTCTACTTTACTGAAGATAAGAGTGAGATTTAGATTAGGCAGGTATTTTGCTGAAGGACTCACAAGCATCAATGAATGGAGACAAGATTTAAATTCATCTCTTGCTGACTTTAAAACCTATGATTGTAAGCCATACTTTATGGTGTATTTTTAAATTTACCTCTCTTTTTTAAGTTGTATGTAAATAACTTACTATTTGATGTATAGATGTTTGTCTATGAAGAAAGCACACATGAACTAAAGTGGCATAATTAAATATCAAAATGTCAAGAGCCTAGGAGTAGCTAAAATTGAACATTCTAATATAGACTGTTATAATTAGTCCTATGTTACAAAGTAAAGTGCTAGGAATCACATTTTGCCTCTTTTTATACTTCCTGTGAATGGCTATTATGGGATACAGCTGTAGTTTCAGTACAGGACTAACTTAAGATGAGATTGGAAAAGATACAGGAAGTTCTCCAGCCTAAATAAGTATTTTGTCAAGTTTAAGCATTTGGAGTATGCTTGGTCATCCTGGTTCCCAAATGTTTGGAGCATCATAAGATCAATGAAACTCCCAATTTTTGTGGCCAAATTAGTATCCATTTTTTTCCTTGATGTCCCATGAACTATAGACATTAAGGCTAGTAAATGCCAACAACTTATAAATCAAAGCTAACAGTAAAATTATAGTTGTCAATTTTGGGATATTAAGTGATGGTATGTAGAACCGAAATGGTCTACTGGGAAAGAAAGATGGGCTTAATCGTCCTGCTTTGTTACATAGTAGCTGTGTGATCCAGACAAGCTGCTTTCTCTCTGTGTTTCACTTTCTATCAGATTTAAGATCAGAAAGCCCTAGATTCAAATCTTGTCTCTGTTCCTTAATAGCTTGTTGACCTTAGGCAAGACCTTTTATTTGTTTAAATCTCAGTTATATATTTAGTAAAAGAAATTTCCTATGAATACTTACTTCATAGGGTTGTGAGGATTAAGTTATTACATATAAAACATTTGGATATGTGCATTGATCATGACAATTTAATAAATGTAAGCATTACTGGACATATAGATCACATTTTTCCTATCACTTGTATTTTGTGCCCCTGTGTTAGGCACTGTTACAGTGCCTGAATATAAGATTTATATACCAGCATACCTTGCGCATCTTGCTGGTTCAGTTCTAGATCACTGCGATGAGGTGAATATGGTAATAAAGTGAGTTAAAAAATTATTTTTGTTTTACAGTATGTATAAAAGTTATGTTCAAACTATAACATAGTCTGTTGATTGTGCAATAGCATTGTATCTGCAAAATCAACATGCATGCCTTAATTAAAATTACTTTATTACTAGAAAATGCTAATGGTTGTCTGAGCTCTTAGTGAGTCAATCGTTTTGCTGGTAGTGCTGGTAGAGTATCTTGCCCTGATATTGATGGCTGTTGACTGGTCAGGTAGTTCCTTAAGGTTAGGGTGGCATATTACCCCTGCTGTGGGTAGAACTACTTTTATAATTCGAGTCAATCCTCTCAACCCCTGCTGTTGCTTTATCAACTAATTTTATGTAGTATTCTAAATCTTTCTTGTCATTTCAACAGTCTTCATGGTATCTTCACAAGGAATAGATTTCATCTCAAGAAACCATTTTCTTTTTTCATTCCATGGGGAACAACTCCTCATCCATTCAGGTTTTATCACAAGATTGCAGCAGTTCAGTCACATTGTTAGACCCCACTGTAATTCCATTTCTTTTGTTATTTCTACCACATCTACACTTTCTTCGTCCACCAAAGTCTTGAATTCCTCAGAGTCACCCATGAGGGCTGGAATCAACTTCTTCCAAACTCCTGTTCATGTTGGTATTTAACCTTTTCCCAATAATCATGAATGTTATCATGGCATCTAGAATGGTGAGTTCTTTCCAGAAGGTTCAGTTTACTTTGCTCAGATCTATCAGAAGCCATCTATGTATGCCAGCTATTGCCTTAGGATGTATAGTTCTTAAATATTAAGACTCTAAAGTCAAAATTACTCCTTGATTCATGGGCTGTAAAATGGATATTATATTAGCAAGCATGAAGAAAATACCTCATTATACTTGTCCATCAGCTCTTGGGTGACCATGTGCATGATCAATGAGCAATAATATTTTGAAAGGAATCTTTTTTTTTTTCTTCCTTGAGTGGTAGGTCATAACAATGGGATTAAAATATGTAGGAAATTATATTGTAAACAGATATGCTGTCATCCAGGCTTTGTTATTCCATTTACAGAGCTTAGGCAGTGTAGATTTTGCTTAATTCTTCAGGGCCCTAGGATTTTCAAACTGGTAAGTGAGCACTGGCTTCAACTTTAAGTCGCCAGCTGTATTAGCCCTAACATGACAGTTAGGCCTGTCCTTCAAAGCTTTGAAGGCAGGTATTGACTTCTCTAGTTATAAAAGTTCACTATAGCATCTTTTTCCTCTATAAAGCAGTTACGTCTACATTGCAAATGTGTTGTTGAGTATAGCTAGCTTCATAAATTATCTTGCCTAGATCTGCATAACTGGCTGCAGTTTCTACATCAGCACTTGTTACATCTCTTTGCATCTTCATGTTATGGAGATGGTTTCTTTCCTTAAACCTCATGAACCAACCTCTGCTAGTTTCAGACTTCTACAGCTTCCTCACCTCTTTCAGCCTTCACAGATTAGGAAAGAGTTAGGGCCTTGATCTGGGAGATTAGGCTTTGGCTTAAGGTAATGTAGCTGGCTTGATCTTCTATCCAGACCACTAAAATGCCCTCTGTATCTGCAGTAAAGCTGTTTTGCTTTACCATTGATGTGTTCACTGGAATAGCACTTTTTATTTCCTTCAAGGACTTTTCCCTTGCATTTACAACTTGGCTAACTGCTTAGTGTAAGAAACCTAACTTATGGATCATTTTGGCTTTTAGCATGCCTTCTGCACTAAAAGCTGAATCATTTATACCTTTTTAAAAAATATTTTTTAGTGTTTGTTTATTTTTGAGAGAAATGAGATAAAGAGAGTGTGTGTGCAAGGTTGGGGAGACTCAGGGAGAGAGGGAGACAGAGGATCCAAAGCAGGCTCTGTGCTGACAGCAGAGAGCCCTGTGAGAGGCTGGAACTGATGAGGGGCTGGAACTCAGGAACCACGAGATCATGACGTGAGGTGAAGTCAGATGCTTAACTGACTGAGCCACCCAGGAGCCCCTCTAGCTTTTGATTTAAAGTGACATATATGAGATTCTTCCTTTCACTTGAACCCTTAGAGGTCATTGTGGGGTTATTAATTGACATAATTTCAAAATGTTGTGTCTCAGAGAATAGGAAGGTACAAAGAGAGGGAGAGAGAAGCAGAGGAACTGGTTGGTGGAGCAGTCAGAACACACCCAACAGTTATAATTAAGTCTGCTAACTTTTTGCACTGTTTGTGGAGCCCCGGTGCAACTGTAATAGTAACATCAAAAATCAGTG
Organism: Hyaena hyaena; assembly: GCF_003009895.1. Lineage (NCBI taxonomy): Eukaryota > Metazoa > Chordata > Mammalia > Carnivora > Hyaenidae > Hyaena > Hyaena hyaena. Next base: position 3,987,153 of record NW_024080691.1, read on the forward strand.
ATCACAGGGATCCCTGGGTAGCTCAGCTGGTTAAGGGTCCCACTTCGGCTCAGGTCGTGATGTCTCAGTTTGTGAGTTCACGCCCTGCATCTGGCTCTGTGCTGACAGCTCAGAGCTTGGAGCCTGCTTTGAATTCTGTCTCCCTCTCTCTCTGTCCCTTCCCCTGCTGATGCTCTGTGTCTGTCTCTCAAAAATAAATAAACATTAAAAATCAGTGATTACAGATCATTGTAACAAATGCAGTATTAAGGAGAAAGTTTGAAATATTGCAATAATTAACAAAAATGTGACACAGAGACACAGAGTGAGCAAATGTTGTTTAAAAAATGGTGCTGACAGACTTGCTTAAGGTGGAATTGCTATAAATCTTCACTGTGTCTGAAATGGTAATGTTTGCAAAGCACAATAAAAAGAGGTATTCCTGCTATTTAAAATCATAGTAAGGATTGAATTAAGTAATGGACATAGACTGACGAAAAAGGGCCTGACATTAAATAGAAGTTCAATAAATATTAGAACATGAGATACAGTGGTATATAATTAAGCCAGATACCCACACAGGCATAATGTGAATTAGCAACAATGAATTAGAAGAACTTTTCTATTCGTTCATTCTTTCATTTATTTATTCCATTCAATAATCTGTATCACTAGTTCTATGCCTGGAAAGGATCTTATGTAACAAGGGGAAAGCAAAGGTTAGTAAGACTGGGTTTCTTGCCTATAGATTGTCTTTATTCTGTGATCCAGGTGTCTGTTGATAAATGTCAGAGTCCATGAATATTCTAAAAGAATATACAAAAATGAATATTTTTATTTCCCAGGAAGAATATCTGTCACTTTCATCAGCCTTTTTGAGAGCATCCCAGCAGATCTCAGTACCTTGGTCCATAATTATAGCTTTGGCAGCAATATTGATCCCCGGTTGCCTGGACTTTGAATTCTGGGATAACTGATTCAATTTCTAGATTCCTTCCCTGGTTGCTCTGTAACTTAACTTAAACCTCAGTTTCTACATGTATAAAACTGGGAGAATAATACTTATCTCTCAGACTTGTGTCAATAATAATATATCAAAAAGAATCTCAGGATCTGGCACTTCACAGGTATTCAAAAGGAGTGGTACCTTTCACATTGGTGTCTGCCACAGACCAGAAGGATACCTTCCTCATCAGTCACACCTTATTCACCTTATTGATTGTCAGTGATCAGAATTCTGTGCTTCATAAAATAGTCACTGATGAAAGTGATATAAAGATCAAAACTTAACCCACTTGATGATCATTAAAACAGAAAACCTTGACTCACGCTCCTGGTCTCCTTATCATAACCCATATACATCAGCTCATCCACCTTATAGTGTACCTGCTATTACCTGTCACGTTAGGTGTAATATCTGTCACAGTTGCATGATGTTGTGATTCCCGATTTCCCCAGACATTACAGGAACTAACTTCCATGTACATAAGGTGTGATAAGTGGCACAGTGCCCATTTATTCTTCAGATGCTTCTGAGTGAGAGGACGCTGAGGAACTTCAAGTTGCACAGCAGCATAGACTAAGGATCTTTTATGGAAAGAAAAGGGTCTCCCGAGCCCCACAGTGCCATATACAAATGCTGATAAGTAAGAATAAAGTAGTCGTGATGCAATGGTAGAGGGGTGTTTTACAGAATAATTAAATGCCCTTGCAAGAAGATAGGCTAATCATTTGGAAAAAAATATTGAGTCATTATCACAATATAGCACAAATAATACATGTCTTCCTATTAATATTTCTGATTATTTCAGCCATGGCACAAATTTTGTCTCCTTTCAGTGAAATGCGTAATAGCCACTGGCATTTGTGTCTTTGAGCCAGTGTTCTGAAAGCTCAAAGCATCATTTCAGCCTAGGGATCCAAAGTTGTCATTGAAGAATGTCCAACTTTATACCTGAGTTCTCTTTGGGGGCAAAATCTGGCCTCTCAAGTGCCAAAACCTGGCATAAATACATGGCAATAAGTTGAAGTTTTTCATTAATAGGTTGCTTATTTTTTTACAAGCAAAGTATTTTGAAAAGAATTTGACATTTTACAGTTGGTTTTAGAATATTAGTGATAATATTTTTCTACTACAAGTGACATTTCCACTTATTACTGGAAAAAGGACAAATTATAGGTACACATATGCACATAAAATGTAAACATATTTTTTTAGAGACCTACTAAATATATGGAGACACAGTGATGAAGAAATATGTCGTGGGCTCTACCTTCAGTGAGCTTCTTCTCTGTTGAAGAAGTTGAACTTAAGAGCTGTTACAGCTGAAGTGGTGTTAGGAGTGGTAAACAGGGGATGGGGAATCATGATAATATGAGATCATATAACGGGAACATCAAATGCAGATTCAGAGAATCAGAAAGGACTTCACAAAAGAGGTTAACACCGACTGACCATAAGGATAAGTATGAGCTAAACCAGCTGAACACTGGGGGTTGAAGGAAGACACTAATCCAGACAGATGGAGGTTAGATGCAAAGGACCAGAGACAAGTGAGGCATGGGATATATTCTAGGAAGTGGAAGAACGTCAGTATGACTAGGGTATAAATCAGCAAGTAGAATGACATTGTTAAGTTATTATAGTAGAAAAGGAAATATAATAACTTTGAATGAAAGACAGAATTGTACACATGGCTACTCTGTGTAAACTTCTCTAAACTTTAAGATAAATGCTCACTGTTCCCTTACTCCCCATGGGTCCAGAGACCCCTGGATTGATGTGCCTAGAGAAAAACAATAATTATTGCCTCTTGTTTGCATGGTAGACAAGGGATAGTCTTTGGTCATTTCTCACAAACCATCAAAGTGAAGTAATCTTCAAAAGCCTTTATATAAGAAGGTTAAAAGATAGACAAAAAATTTTGAATGAAATTTTCATTCTAGTGGAGAAGATAACAAGTAGACAAATATGTATGTATGTATATATATATATATATATATAGTATTAGATATCAATAAATGTATATATAGATATATATAAGATAACAAGTAGACAAATATATATATGTATTAGATATCAATAAATATACATATATAGTATTAAATATCAATAAAATATGAAGAAAATTAATGCTTGGTGACTTAAATGAAAATGCTTTAAAATGGGCCCTTAGAATAACAGTTATCTGAAATTACTCTGATTTCTCTTAAACCAGGGAACTTTTTACACATTAGAGTCCTTCTAACTGGATCCAGTAAATGCTAGAGATTTACTACTATTAATATTTTTTAATTTGTTTTAGTGTCCACTGTTCTAATGCCTGTTGTAGAATAGACCATTTTCTACCTATCTGATGCCATGCAGATAAGAAATTACTTGGACTCAGGAGGTTGAGAATGAGATAGAAAAGAAATAGGTCTTCTTTTTATCATTTGTATGCTAATAAAAGAAACACTTCTCACTTTCCATTTAACTTTATTGTGCCATTAGTTATATAAATGTATAAAATGTGTGTCATATCACAACCTAAAGTGGCATGTTGCTAAATCATGGGTAACAATGGAAACTTCTAAAAAAAAAAGAGCTGTAACTAATAGAAAGTATATGAGCAAAACTAAAAATTAACTTCTCTTTTTCATTTCTTAAGGGAAATTATAAGGAATAAATCTGATCAAAATAAAATACCACAGTTCACCCATTTGTTTACTAAAGAGATCTTGTTTGTGTCTTAATGCCCATGTCTTTCCTGTGCTTTAAATACTACTAAAAGATAATAATTTGATTCATTTCTCAGCTTCCAAAGTAATTTACCTTCTCTATTGTTGTTTCAAGATTTAGAAGCATCTTTCTTATCCAGGTTGTGCTTACATGTTAAAATCAAATGATGGAATTATTGCTTATGATTCTTCACATTTCACTTAGCTGTTATAGAATATAATGCATACATATAATTAGAAAGTTTTCTAATATAGTTCAGTTACAGGAGCTAAACGCAGATTATTTTGTCCCCTGACCATTTATTCTACCTTGAGTCTTAGAAGGTATTTAGTGTTAGGGAGTTTTTAGTTTTATATTTGTTCTAGTTTTATATTTGTTCTTCCACAGCGTGTATAAAAATGCACTAAAAGCTGCTGCTTTCTCAACAACACCATGGTCACAGTTAGTTAAAATTTAATGCCACTAAGCACAAAGCAGGGCATGCAATGAGCATGAACTTGACTATAAAACCACTCTAATGGGTTTAGGTCCCTTGGGTCTCCAACTTGCTCTGTACTGATACAGTAAATGAGTGAAAAGCCTCATCAAAATGCAAGTTTAAATAGAAATCTGTCCTGCCACATCCGTTGACAAGATTAATTATAGATCTCTGAACTTGATGTGTTTCTTAATATCTTGCATCCCTTTCCTAGCATGCAGTCAAGCTGCAATATTTACTATAACCTTGTGTAATTCTGGATAGTTTTCTTTTCCAAAGTAACACTTTTCAATATACTTTAAGTATTAATAACTTAACTGAGTGCCTGATAAAAGTTTCTATTAGTGATTTGCCATTAGTCCTTGCACCTGTTCATTGAAAGTAATATAATTATTTTACAATAGTAGCAAATTTCTGAAAGAATACAAGAGCTCTTTCCATAGGAATATTCAGCCATTTTCTGTAGTCTGTAGGTCTTCAAATGAAAGGACAATACGGTAAATACAGTAAAAAATATTAGAAGATATTTTGCTTTAAGAATTACTAAATCTGCCTTAAAAGAAATGAAAATTTTAAAAAAGACTAAAATGATTTTTTTAAAGCTGAAATTATGGTGATAGTAGATCCAGTACACCATTTGTATTTTTTTTAATTGGTTATTTTTTTAACAATGGAGTTTAAAACACAAGTTTATAGCGACACAGACATAGAACTGAGTCAGAGTATCAGTGTTTATTATGGGTAAAGTTATCCAATGTTTTGATCTTTAGTTTTCTAATTTATGAAATGGAAAAGACAAACCAACTTTCTGGCTGTGTTATGATTACATAATATGATACAGAGACGGTGATTACCACAATGCTTGCTCTATCACAGTCACTAAATATCAGCTTAAAAATAAACAGCTCTTTCTGTCTCTGGCTGCTATGTCTGTCCATCTGCAACAGAAGAATGGTCATACAGAACTGCTCCAGCTTCCTGACCAAGAGCAACAAGCAGACATATAACACAGAACCCAATAACCTGAAGGCTCACAACTATTTCTGCTTCAATGAGCTGATTCACCGCAAGACTTGGGTGTGGAGCTGGTGGCTGATGGCAGAGGTGTAATGGTGATCATGAAGGGGAAATCCGGCTAGCAAAAGCCCGCCACCCCCTACTTGTGGGTCATCAGCAAAAAGAACACCCATGGCACTCTCAGCAGCATCAGGCACATATTCCACAAGAATAAGCCCGAGATTGTGAAGAGGGAGCAGGCTGCCCTATAAAGAGCTACTGACTACTGACTCTCCCACCTCCCCACCTTCAAAGCAATAGAGATATCAGCCAGCTATAAAAATAAATTGGTAAACATAATGCCTCATACAGTTTGAAATATCTTCCTAGACTTTCTGTTGCCTTCATCATCTTAAATGTGAATCCAAGAAATAAGCTTCATAAAAATCTGTACAGTTGACCCTGATGAAGGCTCAGATGTCTTTGTTTTATTGTGATGCATCCTCATAATGGATTCTTGCAGGGATATTTATTAATATACTGTACACAATATTTTTTAAAAAGTGTACTTATTTTGAAAGAGAGAGAGAAGGAGAGAGGGGCAGAGAGAAAGAGAGAGAACCCCAAGCATGTTCTGCACTGTCACCACAGAGCCTTATGTGGAGCTAAAATTCACAAACCCTGACACTGTTACCTAAGCTGAAATCAAGAGTCAGATGCTTACATGACTGGGTCACTCAGGCACCCACAATATTCTTTTTTTTTTTAATTATTTTTTAAGTGTTTATTTTTGAGAGAGAGAGAGAGAGAGAAAATTAGAATGAGAATGAGTAAGAGAGAGACAGAGAGAGGGAGACACAGAATTAGAAGCAGGCTCCAGGCTCTGTACTGTCATCACAGAGCCCAAGGCAGGGATGGATCTCACAGACCATGAAATCATGAGCCGAAATTGGGCATTTAACTAACTGAGCCACCCAAGCACCCCAGCACCCTCAATATTCTTAAACAAGAAACCACTAAGCTAAAAAATTTCTCCTATTTTCTTTAATACTTAGGCCAATATTCTTAGTTTCAGAACATAGTAGCTCATTAGCTCTCTGTACATCTGAGCTCTCATCACCCCATGATGTGGTCCAAGCTGTTCACAATCTTCAAGGCTGTGTTACAAAGTAGCCTCCCTTCCTGCCATTGACTTGACTTACCTCCTTCATCCATGATTCTGTTTTTCTATCTAATCATGCCCAGTATTCTAGTGATGATGATGCAAACCCTTTATCTTCATTTAGGGGTGAACTGTCCAATCATATCTCAGTTTAGAGAAAGACAGAATCCAGGGGCCGGATACCCTGTTGGAAGGCAGATTACAGGGTCACTTTGGAATAGAATACAATATTCAAGGAAGTTAATGAAGAGCACCTTCGACTGAGTTTAAGTTGGGTAGAAGTTAGTAGGAAAGGAGATGGTAAAAAAGAAGTAAGGGATAATGCTAGGGAGGCAAAGCTAATGGACCAGAATCAAGTCAATGAATAATGTGTATGTGATTTATGTCATTCATTTATTATAGTTCTTTAGGGTGGAAAAACACATTAAAGGAACTGAATTAGACTGGACAGTAAGCAAGCTGGTTGTTATCTTCATAAAAATTCTTAACATTGTCATTAACATCATCATCATCATCACTACCACCACCACCACCACCACCATCATTAAGTCCTATTTTCAGAAAAATAGCAAAGTGCATCAGTGTTATATTGAAACAAACAATAGGTTAAAACAAAACTTGGCTATTATTATGTAATCTGTATTCAGTAAATTATTAATTGTAGATTGATTTTTTCTGGGATATAATTCATATAACATAAAATTTGTCATTTTAAAGTGTACAGTTCAGGGGCGCCTGGGTGACTCAGTCAATTAAGCGTCTGACTTCTGCTCAGGTCATGATCTCGCAGTTTGTGGGTTTGAGCCCTGTGTCAGGCTCTGTGCTGACAATTCAGAGCCTGGAGCCTGCTTTGGATTCTGTGTCTCCCTCTCCCTCTCTCTCTGCCCCTTCCCCTCTTGCACTCTGCCTCTGTCTCTGTCTCTGTCTCTGTCTGTCTCTCTCTGTCTGTCTCTCTCTTTCTCAAAAATAAATAAGCATTTAAAAAAGTAAAGTTTACAATTCAGTGATTTTCATCCTCCTGTGTGTCTTACAATCTAATTCACTTATTTTCTTACTATTTGCCCATGTCTTTAAAACTTGTGGATCTGATTCTTAATCAAGAATTACTAATCTAAGTGTGTTAATTTCTTACTGTTGCTATAACAAATTATGGCAAATTTAATGGCTTAATACAACACAAATTTAGTATCTTATAATAAGGTTGGAAGTGTTTCTAAACTATAATCATAGTGTTAGCCAGGCTGCAAGTCTTCTGGAGGTTTTAGGGAGAATCCATGTCCTTGTCTTTTTCAATTTCCAGAGGCTATGCACATCTTTTACTCATGGTCCCTTACTTCATCTTCAAAGCCAGCAGTATAACATCTTCAAATGTCTCTCTGACTCTGTTCCTCCTGCCTCCAACTTTCCCTTATAAGGACCTTTATCATTACTTTTGGCTTACCCAGCTAATCCAGTATATCTCTATCTCAAGACCCTTAACTTAATCATATCTATAGACTCTCCTTTGTTGTGTAAGGGAACATTCACAGGTTCTGGAAATAAAGATGTAGACATCTTTGGGGGAAGGAGTTGTCATTCAGCCTACTACACTAAGATTTAGGTAAATGTGTTATATTGCATGAATATTATGTAAATATGTTTTTTTATGTTTTTAAAATGATTATATATTTTTGAGAGAGAGAGAAAGAGAGTGAGGAGCAGGAGTAGAGAGAGAGAGAGATACAGAGGATCCAAAGCACACTCCATGCTGACAGCAGAGAGCCTGATATGGTGCTTGAGCTCAAGAACTGTGAGATCATGATATAAATGTTTAATGAGGTTCTTTATCTCTATGAAATTTTTCTGAACACTTCTCTGGACTTTACAGCCTGTGACCTTGGAAAACCCTTCTTTAAGAAGTCTGCTGGTTGCCAGAGAGCTTACACTCTCTTACACTGTTGCAATCCCATCTGCAAAAAATGTCTTTTAGTAACTTCCATAAAACATATCTAACACATTTTATGGGAGTTTTGCTTGATTTACTGAAAATTTGGAAGTTTGTGGCCATGACCATCAATTTCATTGATCTCTTCCTTCCTTCCTTCTCTGACATTCCTACTGTCCCCATCCCTCTTGTCACCCTGTCACTCAGACAGATATCCTGGCATTCCCAATTTTCTTCTGTTTTGCAGAACAGCTCATTTTTTTTTTTTAACAACTTCAGGTGTCAAACTTGAATGACAGTACCAAAGCACATCAGAGCAGTGTGCCTCCATTGAAGAAGTTTGAGTGTCTGTTGAGGTGGCCGTGTCTATAGTTGACAAAGTGATGTTGCTTCTACTTATAAATATAATGCTGTGATTTATATAAACATTGTTATCAAGATAATTGAAAGATGGGGCTAAGCATCATTTGGACACGTTTTTGGTATTTATGTCTGAATAGTATCTTACATATTAGTGTTTCTCACTCATTAGGTTTACTTAAGTTCACCCTGTTTACCAGGCATTTTGTTAACTACAGATCCAGTAAAGAATAAAACATAAAGTCTTGAATCCATTGGTTCACATTTTTATTGATCCATGTTAAATTAACCATTGTCCATCCATATCTTTGGTTTGCTGTTGCCTTTGGTGAATTGTCTAGTACCTACCCATGGGTAATGGTCACCATAAATTGATAGCAGTAGAAGATCTGGGCTTGACACTTTTGTAAATGGTATTCATTAACTTAATCCCAGTTTCTATGGAGGTAGCCATGTTAAAATAGGAGATTTTTGAAAGATAAAAATTATTTCCTGTATAAGCTTCTTAAAGGGGTATATCAAGCAGAATGAAATCTCATAATTTTCAGCTCCTCTATGCATTCATAGTATATATATACCTCAAAAATCTTTAAAGTGGCAGGGACTATGTCTCCTTTTCTCTCTGTCTGACATGTAGTAAGTAATATAAAGGGTTTGTTGGGTGATTAAATAAATACATATATGAATGCATTTAACAAAGTAATAACAACTAGCATTTATGATCACTTACTGAATGTCAGCTGCTGTGATAAGCTTTGTATATGCATTCATTATTTTTATTCCCAATATAGAAAAAAAAACGGGGATTTAATAACTTCTCCATAATTATATATCTATCTATAACTTTGTTTTTAGCTGTTAGCTTATCTCACCTTTTACTTATACTAAATCATAATTATTTTATAAACTGTTAGAAGGCTCCTTTACTAGACTGTGAACTCCAAGACAGTAGTGATTTTTACTTGTATATCTCTGTATCACCAGCTTTAGATACAGAGCTTAACAAAGAGAATGTGTTTAATGACTGCTTCTGGTTTGAAATCATTGGTCTATAGAGATCTCTGGAGAGCAATCACCCTCAACATAAGGGGTCACTGGAGAGGACTTGAAGATTAGGAAAACTGTACTCAGATCATTGATGCAATCTGAGCCCTACGTATTTGGTCACCTTTACCTTGTAGGTTTTTTTTCCAGTGGATAATGTTAGCTACCAAAGAAGTTTCAGGTTGAGGGTCAGCTACACCTGTAATTTTGATATCAAGTTAAAATTAAAACAAATTAAGCCAAATTCTGGCATAAACATATAAATTGTATTAAATACAGATATCCATTGGCAATCAAACATAAAACAATTTATTACAACCGGTATTTTAATCTCAGTAAAGTCATGTGGTGCTTGGATCTTTTTAGGGTCTAGCTGTGTCCTCTATCCTTGAGGATATAGTTTATAAGCTTTAATCAATTCTTATATCACGATTCTTATATCTTATGAAATGAAAGAGGAGACTTACTAAAGCATACAAGCATATTCGCATATCTTAAATATACTAATTAATAAGCCACTAATTTCACCAGTGCAAACTTTTTTTTGACATTCATCAGGTTAATGATGAAAGCCTCAGGTATAGAAGCAGATGTATAAAAGAAGTCCTTGTAAGTTGACACCAGTCTTTTTAATATGATGCCAAGTGATCACCATAGAATGTGGTTTTTAATTAGGGTAACTGAGATTTATATCCAAAACTAATAACATTCATAAAATCAAACCATTAGTGGTAACTTACATATCTGTACACGCATATGCATATGTATATAGATGTATGTGTACACATATGTGTGGTTGTGTGTGTGTGTGTGTCTGTGTGTGTTTACTGTAATTCCTTTTCTTCCAGGGAACATCTGCTGTCTAGAATTAGGACTAAACATTCGTGAACTAGTTGGTTCCTATAGTTTCTCCAGAAGTAATCCATCTTCTGGGAAGCTGTGATTTTTAATCCCATTCCCATTTTACTTTTAGTTGCATCTTCAGTTTAAAAGTTATTTGTAGAAACTTTGTATAAAAAAGAAACTTTGTATAAAATGGTTCAGATTTATGTATTTGATATACTATAATTAGTATCTTTTTCATGTAATATTTTCTCTTACCCCCAAAATTTATACACGCATGCAGATGAAGGATATTTTTCAATTTTAATAGCTCATGAATTCATATCACAAATTTTTGTGATGTTTAGCTAGTTTTTTTTTTTCATTCTCTTTTGCACTTCCATACCCACAGCTAACTGGGCTCAGTACTCAGTGCATGCACTGTAAATGTTGAATGCCTAAAAAACATCCTATTATGAAGCCATCTTTACTAAAGTCTGCAGGTTTTATCCCCTGATTTTCAAAATACCTTTTTCATTTTTAGGTCACTCCAGGTAGCTTGTTTTACAGAATCCATTCTCTGTCGATTCTCACTGCACGGGGCGAAGAAGAAATCCCTGGATCAGGTATGGTTTCCAGTACATAAAAGTACACACACAAAATTAAGTACATATACTACACTTCAGAGTGAAACTCTAAAAATACTCTTACAATAGAACTTGAGGCTATTGATTTTGGAAATTACTAGAAGTAGAACCATTTTTTTTCCCTGTACTACAAGATCTCTTTTGTGGAAAAGAAACTATTTATACAAGTACTTGTTAAAGCTTCTACATTGCAATTTACTCCAACTAATAATTACCCTATCAACACATATTCTGTCTAAATGTCTTTAGTCACAGTCCTTCTAATGTAATCTGAGTGTTCATTGTTCTTCTGTTTGAAATGCACTGAAAGCTCCCAGCATCTTGTTCTAATCAGTATTTAAACGCATCGTCTGTTCAAATGAAAGTAACAATGATTAGTAGGACAGATGTTTCCCTTGAATGTGAAAATGTAGGGGTTAAAACCAGAAATTAAACTGAATATTCATAGTCTTGGCATGTATTTTTCAAGACAGTTAGATACAAATTTTGCATAGTGGCAGTCAGGTACCAGTCAAAGTTGTAAAGATCTGTGATCTGCAAAATAGATGATATTTGGAAAGAACTTTACTCTCCACTCTGGAGAATAGAACAAGAACTCTAGTGTGTTGGTAACATGAAAGGCTATTTGCCTTCAGTGAATGGTGATTTTGACAAGGAGACTAGGAGAAACATGGAAGTAGAAAACAGAACAGTCAGAATTCCATCCCAGGTGCATCCATGCATCATGCATTAACAGAAGAATTAGAAGAGCCTATGAGTGGGTCTACATTCATTAGTATCTTTTTATTAGTATTAGATATATCTCTGCTTTTTGATTGAAAATGCTGTAAAGATCAGTTGCCTATGACATTTAATTGTCAAAATTTGAAGATTTTGTAACAAATCTAATTTATTTTGTGTTGGTAATATTTATCTCCTACCTATACATATATTCCTTAGTTATTTTTTTTTTTACTGGGAATTTATAATCTCATGAGAAAAAAATTAAATATAATGTATGTGTCAATGAGCTAACTTTAATTTTACAACTGAGGAAATAATTGAGGCCAAGATGATTCTCGTTTTTGTTTGTTTGTGAAAAACAGTGCAGATCTGCCTCTACTTAATATGGAATTATGTCTAGACAAATCCACTGAAAGTTGAAAATCAGTTTAACACACTTCACTTACTTAACTTCATAGTTTACCCAGCCTACCTTCACATGCTCAGAACACTTATATTAGCCTAAGGTTCAGGGAAAATCACCCAACACAAAGCCCATTTTATAATAAAGTGTTGAATATCTCATGTATACTATTGCATACACTGCTGAAATAGAAAAATAGAATAGTTATATAAGTACAGAATGGTTGTTAAGTGAGTGTGTTGGTCATTTATCCCGGTCTTCTTGTGGTCAGCTGGGAGCTCTAGCTTCACTGCCATTATCCAGAATTGTGAGAAGGCATCATAACACCTGCTGCTAGCCTGGGAAAAGATCAAATTTCACAGTATGGTTTCTAGTTAATGTGTATTACTTTTGCACCTTCTTAAAGTCAAAAAATGTGAAGTCAAACCATCATGAGTCAGGGATTGGACGTATTGTAACTGACACCTTTATTTTAAAAAGTTTGTGTTTATTCCTTCTCAAAACCTTCACAAATAGTCCCTGAAAATCAATAATGAATACATCTGCAGAATACAGAAGACAGGCCCGAGTGGAGGAAGGGTGCTTAGTTCGCTAACCTCCCAAGGAAGACTAACAGGGTCAACCTTAAAACCCTAATTTATAAAGCAGATTGTAAGTTAACCACTTTTAGAGAATTATATCTCAATCATCAGGATGGCATGAGGTAGCCACTTGTTTTTTTGTCTGAATTGCTTGAAGAGTTAATGAGAAGATTTATGAGTGTTCTAGGGTTAGAATGCTTGCTCTGTCTACTGACATGCTCAGAGTTTGTACAGAATCACTATTTAGGTCTCTTTAGATTATGACCCATGGGTCTAATCTCCATTAAAGCTTTCTTCACATAGAATAAGAGGTTCAAAATGAAGCATCTTTAGAGTCAGCACCTATGATTAAGAAGTTATTGGTTTTCCTGGTCAAGAAGGTGGCACTACAGTGGGACTTCAGTGTTTCATGACGCCCTCCCTACTTCACATCTTCCCACGCTGCCCACTCAAATGTGTTCTGCCTTAGACTATGGCATTTAGTTAACATGTGCTTTTGTTTGTTTTAATTTCATTAACTTAACCTGAAGCCTATCATTCAACACCTGAAAACTTTGAAAAATCAAATAGATAATAAAATATTAATGTTTCATAGTTCATAAGACTGCCTCCATGATTCTGGGCAAACCATTTAAATCCTCCTTTTTATTCACTGTATGAAAAGTAGGAATGGCAGGAGTAGGGATGGCTCCTCTCATTGGGATATAGTATCTTTGTCTTTTTTTAAATTTTTTTTAGTATTAGAGATTTATTTAAATATATTTTGGTTGATCCATTTGACAACTACATGAGCATTTGATCTTTTTATAGCATGAATAGAATAAGCTTTAAAGGTAAGTAGATTTCGGATTATATTCTATCTTCATCTTTTACCAACTGTAACTCTTTGCTACCGATGTCACATTTGTAACTGCTAGGGAACAGTGATATGATTTAGAAGAGTTTTTCCAAGGATTGAACTAGGTAGTACATTTCAAACTCTCTGTGCACCACAGAGAAAATACTCAGAACTGTTAACTATATCGTATAATTGCCTATTAATCAGAGTGGTATATGTAGATATGGATTAATAGCATCATCACAGGGAATAAGGATGGCTTATCTGTTTTCAAGTAATTAGTGTAGAAAAAATCTTAACTCTAAAAGTACACTGAAGATAGATTGAGATTTAAGATTTACAGTGCCTCAGGTTTTATCACTATTGATTATCATTGTAAGCCCAGAAAACTAGGAGTACAGAATGTTCTATATATGGAGCTTAATATCTGTGCAAACTGTTATAAAACTGTCCGTCCATAGGTATGATCTAGCACAAAGACTTTTTCAGACAGGATTATTTGTTTGAATTTGTTTTATTTGGTTTTTAATGTGTGTTTTTGGAACTCCACTATATATAAAAGTAATATAAGAGTTCACCTAGGGGTACCTGGGTGGCTCAGTTTGATAAGTGTCTGATGACTCTTGGTTCAGTTAAGGTCATGGTCTCACAGTTCATGGGTTCGAGCCTTGCATAGGGCTCTGTGCTGGTCAGCATGGGGCATGCTTGGGATTCTCTCTTTCTCTTCCTCTTTTTCTGCTCCTCCCACACATTCTCTCTCTCTCTCTCTCTCTTTCTCTCTCTCTCCCTCCCTCTCCCTCTCCCTCTCCCTCTCTCCCTCTCCCTCTCCCTCTCCCTCTCCCTCTCTTTCAAAATGGATAAATAAAAAGAAGAAGAGGAGAAGGAGGAAGAGCTGATCTATTTGGGAATGACAGAAGCTCAAATTCTTATTTCCACTCGGTCACTGACCCATCCCTGAGTTTGCTCTGAAGATCCCCTCCCTGCAATGCCTAGAGAACACAATTTAAAAAAAGAAAGGAAGACAAGGAAAGCATTGACCTAGTCCAGTTCTTTTCATTTTTAAGATGGAGAAACTGAAGCCAAGCCTAGTGAAGTGACATGACCTAGGTCACACACTGAGAGGACAGGTCTGGGTATACTGACTCCTATCTATGGGATCATATTGACTCTTAGAAAGAATATAGTTTAAGACAGCAAATGTGGCTTTGGGAAACATGGCTGTTCCTCCCTTTTTGCCAATGGTATCATTTTGGTGGTTGCACATATGTTATAGTAGCAGTTTTCAAAGTATGGTACCCAACACAACATCAGCCTAACTTTAAAAAAAAAAAAAAAAAAAAAAAAAGAATTCCTGGGCCTACTCAAACCACCTATGTTAAAAATTCCAATAGTGGGGCCTGGGAACTCATGGATTAACAAGCTTTCCCACAGATTCTAATATTTACTTAGGTTTTAAAACCTCTAGATTGAAGAAGTTATTTGGAAATTAGCTCCATCTGTAAACTAAACTACATGGCTTACCTACCAATAGGCAAAAGCCACTATGAAAATGCATAAAATTCTTAACTGACTGAGCCACCCAGGTGCCCTAAATTACATAAAATTCTGAAAGGAAATAATTGAGAGAGAAGAATGAAATGTTGCTGATCACCTACCTTATATAACAAACTCTTTGATTTCTCTTAGTTATTTAATCCTTATAGCAGGATTTTGAAGCATATATTATTATCTGAACTTTGATAGAAAAATTTGACTCAGATGAAATAAGTTGTCTAAGATCATTGAACTAGAAGTTGCAGAGGTGGCCTTTAAAGCCAGGTAGAATTGACTCCAAAGCTTTAAACCTTCCTATTATACATTGAAATCCACTGGGTGCTATACAACCCTGGGGTGGAATAGCTACAACACCAGAAGAAAAATCCATGTGCTCAATCTCTTTGTCATTATGGAGTGCTTATAATGTTGATTATACTTAGAGTGTAATATTCCTGTCTCTTGATGTTACGGGGAAACAATGTTTTGTCACTCTGACACAACAATACCTTTTCTACACTTTTGTTATACTTACATCTATTTGAATATCAGTCCCCAAATTTCTATAAACTTGCCAAACTGTGACAAGCTAATATGTACGTTTATGCTTATATTTTTAGCATTTGATGTAAGAAATAATACAGCTCCAATATGTCCTGTTTGGGGACATATAAAAAGTTGCTGAAAAATGAGTCATTACCTAAGATATTATGTAAATAAAAATCATGTAAGTATTATGTAAATGTAATTACATATAGAAGTAATTATAGGGATATGCACTGCAAACTTCAGAGTTGTAATATAGAAAATTATAGGAGAGTGTAATTATATATCATGTTCCCTAAAGCTTCAACATCTAGGAATAAATTCATCCATTTTTATATCTGAAAGATACATTAAATATTTTATTGTGTTCTGCAGAAGGTGTGGTAAATGGGTGGTCTGATTAGGGAAGCGGAATGAGTAGATATTGTGAACTTGGAGGATGTTTGTATTTTGAGAGCATATCAGTTCTAGAGCTGTTAAGACTACTTGTCAGTTATAGGCCTTGCTTGTTTCTACTTGAAACTGGTTTTCACTGGGTGAGAGGAAAGTTCCCCTTGTCTGCTCTACAATCTAGGATTCTGTCTGTAAGAATACCAGCTACAGAAGCTAGTACCTGGTAATTTTCTGGAAGGTGGAACTTGAGTGGGCAGATTGTACCATGGCTGCCAGAAGAACAATTACCTAAGGAAGTGAATGCATAGAATTTAGCAGAGAAGTGGATGCAGTGTTAGTACATGGGGAGCTGTATCAAGGGTTGTGTCTGAAGTGTGATATGGCATCTTGATACAGGAAAATGGATGGAGCTAGAGAGTGTAATGCAAAGCTAAAACAATCAGAGAAAGACAAATAACTTAGATCTCACTCATATGTGGAATTTAAGAAACAAAACAGGGCACCTGGGTGGCTCAGTCAGTTGAGCATCGGACTCTTGATTTCGGCTCAGGTCATGATCTCAGGGTTTGGTTCTTGAGATTGAGCCCCACATCTGGTTCCACACTGACAGCACAGTGCTTGCTTGGGATTCTCTCTATATTTTCCCTCTGTCTCTCTGTCTCTCTCAGTCAGTCAATCAATCAATCAGAGAAAGCAAATGAGCAAAGGGGAAGAAAGAGAGAGAGAGCAAGAAACAGACTCTGAACTATAAAAAACATTTACCAAAGAGGAGGTGGGGGTGGGAGTGGGTGAAATAGGTGAAGGGGATTAAGAGCACACTTATCATGATGAGCACCGAGTAATGTGGAGAAGTGTTGAATCACTATATTATACATCTAAAACTAAAATGACACTGTGTGTTAACTATACTGGGATTAAAATTTTAAAAAATAATAAAAATAGGAGAAAAGATGAGAAAGTACAAGTTAATGAGATCATATTTTAAAGCACAACAAAACAGGCGATTCAGGTACTCAGTCTTTTTGAGGGACAACTACATATTTATTTGTGAACCAGAGCAGCTAACTTTAAGACTAAAGACTCAAAGGACACCTTCTTTCTAGGTCAAACATAGCAATGAACCACTGTACCTCACATATTCCACCCAAGGCTAGTTCTTTCATTTTTCTATGTAAATGTCTCCCCAATTTCTTTACCTCACTCCACCTCCACTGCTGTCATCATACACCACACCAGCACCACTTTTTTCCTGAACAACAGCAATTTCTTCTTAATCTGTTGCCTCATTACCAGTTATTCTCTCAACAATCTAGTTTTACATACTGCAGCCAAAGTAATCAATCCTTCAGTCACTCCACATTACTTTTAGGGAAAACACTAAAGTCCTTAAAATGATCTGCAAGTCTCTTCATGATATTATCACTGCTTACTTCTACAGTCTTACATAATGAACCTCTCAGCTCTGCTCCCTCCGCAACTCAATACTGTCTACTTTGAGTTTCCTTAGGTAACATGCCTTTTGGCATAGAAAGCTTTCTCCATTATCCTGTTTTCTACTAGGTCTCAGTTCAAGTATATTTTCCTCAGGAAACACTCCTTTACTACTTTATCCTGAAACACACACATACATAAACACACAAACTTCTGGTCTCCTGTTATATTTACTTATAGCTGCTGTTTTGTTGGTTTCTTCCCCCCCCCCCATAACTAACTAGTTTGCAATTATGTATTTGTGTGTTAATGTGAATAAATAAATGCCTGTTTCTCCAACTAAACAAACTGCATAAAAGCAGGAACCATCCCTTTTTTCCTTCTAGAGCTCAGCTCAGTGGCTGCTGGAATTGTTTGCCAAGCAAAGTCTTAGATATGATGCCAAAAGCATAAGTGACAATAGAAAAAAAAATATATTCACAAAATTATAAAACTTTTGTCCTATAAACAATATTAATGAAGTGAAAAGAACACCCAGTGAATAAGAGAAAATATTTGCAAAATTATTTTTGTGGCAAGAGTCTTGTGTTTATAATGTATAAATGACTATTACAGCTCAATAATAAATAATAAAAATAACAGTAAAAATGTACAGAGAATATAAAGACATATTTCTTAAAAGATAGTACACATGTGATCAATAGCACATGATAAAATGTACATTACCCAATAAGGAAATGTGTTAAGGTATCTTATACCTAAGATAAAACATGTCTCCGTATTAAACTTCATGCACAAATGTTTACTATAGCAATACTCAGAATAGGCCCAAAGTAGAAACTACCCAAGTTTCCATCAATTGATGAATAGAGAAACATAATATAGTATGTTTATACGATGGAATATTATTCAGCAATGAAAAGAAATGGAGTGCTGATACATGCGACAACATGGATGAGCCTTGAAAACATTATGCTAAGTGAAATAAATCAGTCTCAACAGACTAGAAAAGATCAATTATGGTATAATTCCATTTAAATGAAATGTATAAAATAGACAAATGAAGAGAGAAATAATTTAATGTTTCCCTAAGAGTAGGCAGGAAGAAAATTCAGAGAAATTAGGGATTGAGTAATCATGGAAACTTTTTTTTTTTTTTTTGGTATTCATAAGCTTATAAAATTAGGTTGTCATGGTGCTTGCATAACTGTGAATATGCTAAACATCATTGATATTTTATTTTATTTTATTTTGTTTTAATTTGTATTTTATTTTAGAGAGAGAGTGTGTGCAAGTTTGGGAGAGGCCGGAAGGAGTGAGAGAGAGAATCTTAAGCAGGCTCCACACTTAGTGGATTCCACAACCCTGGGATCATGACCTGAGCCAGAATCAAACGTCAGACACTCAACTGACTGAGCCCCCCAGGCACCCTTGATTATATATTTTAAATGAGTGAATTGTATCATCAGTAACAGTAAAGCCATTAAAATTTTTGCCATGACTTGAAAAGACAAGTTACTTATATTTAATGTGTAGGTACACTATTTGCACTGAATGATCAAAAACTGTTAACCCACATGCCCACTAAAAGTAATGCAAAACACCAGACATGGCAACTACATAGGTACATATATATGTCGGAGACCGGCTCCTGCCGGGGTCCAGGGGTCCCTGAAGGATGGATAGTGTCTGCGAGGGAGGGGTGAGAGGCCCAAGAGTCTTTCTGGTCACCAGACAGGCATCTCTGCTCTGACTGGGGCTCAACTTTATTTTATCATTAAGTGTTTGGGTGACAGCACAGAAGTGGCATTTGCCTTAGACAATGATTTCTGATAACAAACTCCTTGGATATTTAAGAGTTTCCCAGAACATAGATTTGTAGAAGACTCCTGCATAACCTTTATCAATAGTGATTGAGGTAGGGGATTTAGATGCTTATCTTATGGGGAAGGAAGGCATCTTTAGCATACCAGACAATGTTTTTAGCATAAAAGGGTGAAGTTACTTCTCTGTGAGCAGGGGTCAAACAGGTCTTTCAGAAGAACACCTTTGCTCCCATAATCACAAAAGTAGTTCCTCCATAGGTTCCTTCACAGGGAGTAATCAGCATATTCAAGGCCAGAAAATGCTCCAGGCAGAAACAAATGGGTGGGGGTGGATATCTGCTCTTAACTCTAAATTAGGCTCTTTGTCTCAGGGCCAGACTCAAGCCCCCTTTATTATTAAGTCTTGGATCTGCAAGGCCCTTAGGAAGAGCCTTTTAACAATCATTCACAATGTTTTCATCTGAAATCTCTTTGGAAAAGGCAGGGGCATGCCTTTCCTCATGAGCAATCTGTGTGGGGAATATCGGTCTGATCTGGAATGTTGTGAGGCCTGGTCAATACCAGCAGCCTCATTTCCAACATGAGCCAGTAGTAGCAGAAGGAGATACCAGTTTTCGTTTCTCATGGCAGGAGCTGTGCAAACGCTACCATTTCCTCGCTGTGACTGTCATCCAGTGAGGCCTGTGCAGCTCCCAGCATATATATATATATATATATATATATATATATATATATGAAAAAAGAATCATATTTCATACATACATATAATATATAGGGAAAAAAGAATCATATTTAATTATATTTATTTTTTTTAAATTGTTCATGTTTTATTTATTTCTGAGCGAGAGAGTGAGAGAGAGAGACAGCGTGAGCAGGGGAGGGTCAGAGAGAGAGGGAGGCACAGAATCTGAAGGAGGCTCCAGGCTCTGAGCTAGTTGTCAGCACAGTTGGACGCTCAACTGACTTAGCCACCCAGGCACCCCTTATATTTAATGATATTTAAAAGACAGTTATTAAAAGCAAAAGTATTAACAACATATTATGAATTTTATCACATACAGAGAAGGAAAATATATGACAATAATAGTGAATCTGCAGGAGATAAAAAATGGGAGATTATTATTGTAAGGTTCTAATATCATATATGAAGTAATTATCCTAGTACTTGAAGGTAGACTATAATAAATCAAAGATATGCGCTATAGGAGCACCTTGGTGGCTCAGTCAGTTGATTGTCTGATTCTTCATTTTGGCTCAGATTATGACTAGGGTCATGGGATCGAGCCCCACGTTAGGCTCTGTGCTAAGCTTGGAGGCTGCTTAAGATTCTCTCTCTCTCTCTCTCTCTGTCTCTCTCTGTCTCTCTGTCTCTCTCTCTCTCCCTGTCTCTCTCTCTCTCTCTCTCCCTCCCTCTGCCACTCTCCCCTGCTCATGTGCCTTCTCTTTCTCTCTCAAATACACACACACACACACACACACACACACAAAGATGTATGCTATAATTTCTACAGCAACTACAACAAAATAGTAAGATGGGGGTATAGCAAAAATGAGGTAAAAAGCAATAAAAATAGTTAATACAAAAGAAGGCATGATGAGAGGAGCAAGACTACAAAGAATATACGGAACAAATAGTTAAAATTATTGTAGATTTAAAACCAATATCAATAATTTCATTAAATATAAATGGATATAAATGGATCAAACACCTCAATTAAAAGTTAGAGAGTGTGAGACTGAATAAAAACTTTATTTCAAACACAAGTAAAATACATTAAGTATAAAAATACAAATAGGTTAAAAATTTTAAAAAAAATTAGAAAAACATGTATGCTAACACTAAGCACAGAAACAGCTACAGTAGATATAGCAGACAAAATAGATTTCAGAAGAAAATACTACAAGGAAATTGAGGTTCATTTCATAATTTTAAAGGTGGTACCTCAGAAAGTGGAAGTAACAATTGTAAGCTATTGTGTATCTGCTAACAGAACTTCAAAATACATGAAACAAAATCTATCAAAACTCTAAGTAGAAATCAATAAATCATTATCATAATTTGATATTAGAATACTTCTCATAAGAAATAGGCTAAGTCAAAAGAAAATCAGTAAGGTTATAGATGAACACCAAAAACCAACTTGACCTGATTAACATTTATAGAGTACTCTATGCAATTGGATCAAAATATATATTCTTTTTGAGTACACATGAAACATTTAAAAGGTAGACCATATTCTGGCCCAAACATGTATTTCAATACATTTAAAATAAGTACAGTTACATAGTATGTTCTGTGACTAAAAATGAAATGAAATTAGAAATCAATAACATAAGATACATGGAAAATACCCCAAATTTGAAAACTAAATAACACATTTCTAAATAAACAATGCCTCTCCCCCCCAAAAAAAAAATAATTAAGGGGAAATTCAGGAAGTATTTTGAACTGGGTGAAAATGAAAGCAAAACATATAAAAATTTATGGGATTAGCCTAAGACAGAGCCTAAAGGAAATTTTAGAATACCAAATGTCTGTTTTAGAAAATCAGAATCATGCATGACCTCCACCTTAAGAAACTAATAAGAGAAAATTAAATGCAAGGTAAGCAAAAGATAGAAAATAATAAAGATTCAATGCAATCTCCCTCAATGAAATAGAAGACAGAAAAAACATTAGGGAATATCAATGAAACAAAAGCTATTTCTTTGAAAAGATCAATAAAATTGATAAACCTATAAGCAGACTGATTTAGCATTAAAATACAATAGACATATATTACTGACATCAACAATGTGCAAAGTGAATATAATGACTAACTTCATACCAATAGGTTTGGCAATTTGGATGAAATGGACAAATCTCTTGAAAGATACAAAGTACGAAGTGTCCACCAAATTACAGTCTTTGCAGGTGTAATTAGCTAAGGATCTTGTGATTAAATCTTTTTGGATTTTTACCCTAAATCTGATGACTGATGTCTTTTTTTAAGAGAACAAGAGAGAGATTTACTCATAGAGAGACAGAGGGAAGAAAGCCATGTGAAGACTGAGGCAGGGATTAGAGTTATGCCGCCACAAACCAAGGGAATCTAGAAGCCTAAGAAAGTTGCAAAGGGCAAGGAAGTGTTCCCTCTAGATCTTTCAGAGAGAATTGGCCCTGCTGAAACTTTAATTTCAGACTTCTGGTCACCAGAGGTGTAAGAAAATCAATTTTTGTTGTTTGAAGCCACCCAGTTTGTGGCAATGCATTACAGCCATTCTCATTCAAAAAGAAATTGATAAATTAAGTAATAATATAACTGTTAAGGAAGTTGAATTTGTACTTAACCTCACACAAGGAAATTTCCATGCCAAGATGGTTTTATTTGTAAATTCCAGCAAACATTTAAAGGAGAAATAATATCAATACTTAATACAAAATCATTACAGAAAACTGAAGAGCTATGTTTCTCAGCTAATTATTTCAAGCAAGTGTTAACCTTAATATGTAAATCAGACAAAAATATTATTGCAGAGTAACATCCCTTATGAACAGAACATGAAAAAATTATTTTTCTCTGTTTTACTTTTTTTTTTTTTTTAATTTGTATTGAGACAGACAGAGAGAGCACAAGCAGGGAAGGGTCAGAGAGAGAAGAGAATCTCAGTCAGGCACCATCAGCACAGAGACTGACACAGAGCCCAAACTCATGAACTGTAAATCATGATCTGAGCTAAAGTTAAGAGTCAGTTACTTAACCAACTGAGCCTCCTAGGTGCCCCACATGAAAAAATTCTTAACATAATTTCAGCAATGTAATCCACAATATGTACAATGGGTAATTCTTGCTGCACTGTCAGAGCTTATTATAGGAATGCAAGGTTGACTTAACAGTAAACCATGTAATCATCTCAATAGAAGTGTAGGAAGTATTTTTAAAACTCCAGCATATATTCCTGGTAAACTTGGGCAGGAAGGGAAATTCTTCAGCCTGTGAAAGGGCATACAATAAAATGGTAGAAGGCTGAATGTTACTCCCAATGATTAAGAGCAACGGGAGAATATCTGTCTTAACACTTGTTTTCAACATTTTACTAAAGGCTCACTCTAGTGTATGCAATGAGGAAAAAAAAAAACAGAGAGAGAGATTGAAAAGATATTCATATTGAAATGGAAAAATTAAAACTGTCTTTATTTACAGATGGTGGAATTGTCCATGTTAAAAAAAAAAAAAAATCCTATGGGGGCTACAGAACAGCTACTAGACTTTAGTAAGTTTAGCAAGGTTGCAGGATACAGTTAGAAGTATACATTTAATTTTAAAAATTATACTTAAAGTAGCATCAGGGCACCTGGGTGACTCAGGCAGTTAAGTGATTGACTCCTGGTTTCTGCTCAGGTCATCACCTGGCAGTTTGTGGGTTCAAGCCCCACATCAGTCTCCACAAACTGGAAGCATGCACGCTCCTTAGGATTCTCTCTCACTCCCTCTCTCTTCCTGTTCCTCCTGCACTCACATTGTCTCTGTCTCTCCCAAAATAAATAGATGAAGTTTAAAAAAAAAAGGAAAGCTGTCAAAAATGGTAAATGATTTGGGATAAATCTGACAAAAGATGTGCGAGACTTATATCCTGAGAAGGAACAAACAAAAAACATTGCTGAAAGATTTTGAAGACTAAATAAGTGGAGAGAGAATCTGTGTTCATGAATGGTAACAATTAGTATTAACATTTTAATTCTCTTCAAATTTGTCTGTATTCAATGCATTTCCAATAAGTGTCCCATCAGTTTTTGTTTTTTTTTTTTGTTGTTGTTGTTGTTTTTTTTTGGTGAAAATTGACAAGCTGATCCTAAAATTTATATGACAATTCAGAGTACATGGAATAGCCAAAACAATGTTGGAAAAGAAGTATAAAGTTCAAGAATTCTACCTGAATTCAAGACTTATAATGCTACTGGAATAAGACAGTGTGGTAGCAGCATAGAGATAGATGGAACAGAAGAGAGATCCACAGATACAGATCCATTTACAAAAGTAATTTACAAAAGTACTTCATCGGAGACAAGATAGTCTTTCCAACAAATGGATTTGAAACAATTGGCTATTCATATGCAAAAATGTGAACTTGTATCCATACCTCTTACTGTACACAAAAATTAACAAAATGAATCATGTATCTAAAAATTAAATGTAAAATTGTAAAACTTCTAGAAGAAAATGGGAAAAAAAAGTCACTGTGGCCTTGGGTTAGGCAAATTTCTTAGATATGACACTGAAAGTAAGATCTTTAAAAATTATAATAAATTAGAGTTCATCACAATTAAATATGTTTGTTCCTTAGAAGACAATAAGAATATTTTAAAAACTACAGACATGGAAAAGGTGTTTGCAAATGAAATATCAGATAAAAGCTTTAATTCCATAATATATCAAGAACTCTCCACATGTTAATTATAAAAAGTTAAACAAATAACAAGTGAAAGATTTTTGCATAAACTTCACCAGAAAAATGTATGTATAGTAAATAAGCATTTGTCATTAATCATTAGGGAAATATAAATTAAAACCACAAAAGATAAAATAAATAAAAACACAAAAGATGCCAGTATACACCTTATTCGAATGTCTAAAATTAAAAGGAATGATGACACCAATTGTTGGCATAAATGTGGAGCAATTAGAAATGCCCTGTCCTGCTGGTAGGGAGGTACAGTGGTAAGAAAGCCCTTGCAAAAACATTTTGGTGATTTCTTGGCAAGTTAAAACACTTCCCGATTGATATAACCATTACATTCTTAGGCATTTACTCATGAAAAATGAAAGCATACATCTATATGAAGATTTATAAATTAATGTTTATAGCAATAGTTGTAACATCCCCAAACCACCCAAATATCCATCAACAGGTTAATGGATAAATATCTCAACTGTGGTGTAGCCATACAACAGACTCCCACAATAAAAGACAATAAAAAGAAATAAACTGCTGACAGAAAAATGTCATAATAATTTTCTGTGATGAAGAAGCCAGATAAAAGAGCAGATATTATTTGATTTCTATTTATATAAAATTCTAGAAAGTACACACTAATCAATAGTGACAAGAAACAAATCAGTAGTTACCCAGAAACTAAGAGGTAGGTAGGAGTGGTTTTAAAATAAGGAAGAAGAGGGCCATGTGAGTAGCTCAGTTGGTGAAGTGGCTGACTTTGGCTCAGGTCATGATCTCACAGCTCATGAGATCAAACCCTGTGTCGGGCTCTGTGCTGACAGCTCAGAGCCTGGAGCCTGCTTTGGTAAAAGACGAAAGATTTATGCGATCTGAAGAGAAACCAGAGTATAAGTCTGCTTTGGATTCTGTGTCTCCCTCTCTCTCTGTCCCTTCCCTGCTCTCAAAAATAAGTAAATGTTAAAAAAAATTAAAAATAAATAAATTAAGGAAGAAGAATTTTGGGGTATATGGGTAATGGATAATGGGTAATGGATTTATTCATTATCTGAATATTGGTGATGATTTCATGATTATATACATATATCAAGTATTATCATTTATAGCACAAAAGTGTGAGCTAAAAAATAAATATTGAGACAGATAGCGGTAGCAAAGAGAGTAAGTGTGGTGTACAAGTCTTTTCCCCACATCCTGCTCAGGGCCTTGGACTATATTCTTCAGGCAGTGTAGAGCCCTTGCAGGTTGTTAGTGGGCCAGTTACATCATTTGGATTTTAGCAGTGTGATTGGCAGCAGTGAAGGGAGAGGACTGGCAACACACAATTTTTTTTTTTAACATTGTAATGGAATTGCAGCAAATGTTCCAAATAATCTCTGTAGGATTTCCTGTGAAACCAATTAGCATACATTTGAAAAAGTGCTGGTGGGGTTAGGGACTTATTCTGTAGTCATTAAAATGAATTGGCCCACACTGGCTTACAAACTGGTAACTGGCAGAGCAATGACTTAAAACCAAACCTGTCTGATTCAAAGCCTATTTCTTTGTCCACTATACATGCCTTCCCCTACCTGGATACAGACCTCATTCCAAAATTTAATGGTAAATTTTCAGGAGAATTTTCAAGACTTTTCTAAAATCAGAATGTAGACTGGATGTTATATAATGCCAAGTCCGCTGCAGTGGTTCTTAATGGAAGCTGAGTGGGCTGGCTATGCCAGTAATGGATTACATCTATACCTTTTTATTTGAGAATATGAGTCACATTCCAAGATCATCCCCAAAGTGACACAGATTAAAAGTGATTAAAATGGGAATTCACGGTCTTGCATGGCTTACTGTGGGCCACTGTGGGCACAGTGTTCCGTATTGGTTCAAGAGCAGTATCTCTAATATAACCCAGCTTAGATTGCTTCTCAGACCGTCTTTAAGATTTAGCAAGCGTAGAAAACAAGAATGCCAAACTGAAATTTATTTGGCAAAAGAGAGGTTAAACTTTAAAATTAGCCATCTTCTGGAAACATGAAAAGCAGTTACCCCTATCCCACCCTATTTGGAAATCTTTGAAGGAATTTGACATTTTGACAGTCTGAAATGTCAGTCATTCATTCTGTAGCAAATGCATAGAAACCTACATAAAATTTGCCTGTTTGGCTTTTCAGATCTGTTGAACAAAAACCCTCTTTGGACTTCGGCTAATAGTACTAATCAAAACTTTAATAATAGACTTGTCATTTATTCTTTTTTATTATAAGTTGGATGGGACTGGAGTTTGCTTGTGCAATTTTCACACAAAAGAATATGAGATGAGTGTTTCAGGCTTGTTACAAAATCATGTTTGCAGGCAAGAAAGAGAAGGGAAGAAAGCTGGGCCTAAGGATTAAGAAATTCCTTTCTAATTTGGCTAAATTTTACTTAGTCTGAGAGAGGGAAAAAAGAGATTACTTCTCATTCACTCATTAGTCCCCATTCATTTATTGACCTTAATGTGCATTATCATGCAGTAAGCAGAACAGTTAGACCACAGTGTGAGCAGATTAGATTCTATCTCATTGCTTGTGGGGCTCATAATGGAAATTAGTAGAGCAGAGAGATTAAAATGGATTTTTAGATAACACTGGGTTCAAATTCTGACTTTCTGCACCTTGTCTCTGATAATTTTTTTTTATATTCCTAAGTATCTTTTCCTTATTTGTGAAATTAACTATTACAATAATGCACATCTGAACAGATTTCTGTGAGAGTCACACCATGCATCCGCACGACTGAGCTCAGCAATTCTCACTGTGCCTATTATTCTATGTTCATGTTGTTGTGGTGTAGCTGAACATATTATTGCAAAGTAGTGCAAATTAATACTGTAGGCCAGGCACTTTGCATGTGCTATCTCACTTAGCCTTCATAGCATTCCACTGTTTCTTTCATTTTACTAGTGTGAAAATAGAGGCATAGAGCATTCAGGAAGCTTTTAAAAGGTCATTCAGTTCATAAGTGGCAGAACTTGAATCATGTTTCTGCTGGTCCCCAAACCCATGTGTTTTCTACTCTTCAATGCTGTTTTCTAACTTAATATTAAACTTAAAAGAAAGTATAAGAAATGTTCATTTATTAGTGGTGATCCTTTGTTATTGCTATTTGTTACTAACCAAATCTGCACATTTATATCAGTATTTGTATATAAAATTGAATTGCCAAAACAAATGTAAATTTTCTTACTTCACATGATTTCCCAGAGAATTTCCCAATGAATATGTCCTCTTTTCTCATAAGTCTTTATATAGATGAGTTTTGGTGGAATTTTCCAGCCCTGTTTATGGAGATGGCACTTGCAGATTCAAAATTTGAGGGTTCTGAAAACAAATATTGTGTTTTTCATAAAATTACAAGTAGCCCTTATATATTAAGCACTAAAGGAATATTGAAGCAGGCAGTCTGAGAAGACAGGCCCTGTTTCAAGCCATATAGAACAGTAGTTGGATAAGTGAAGCTAATTTGGGTCAGAGAGATTCGCACTCAGAGCTCTATCTCAGTCATTGTCTAGCAGTGTGGTTATGGATAAGTTCATTTTTCAGGTTGTTTCCTTAAGTGTAAAGGATAACCGATCAGGATAAATAGCATCTATTCATGAGGCTGTTTTAAGGATTAAATGAGATCCTTGTCCAGATTAATTAGCCCAGTGCCTAGCAAGTAGCAGTGAATAAACTATGGATGTGATTTTGATGCTGTGTGGTTGTATAGGTCTCCATGGCCAGTTCTTTTCAAGTTCAAGTAAAACATTCTAACAAATACCCCATCCACAAGGATAGATAAATCTGTGAAATGATGTTTTGATAGAAAATGTTTCCTAGAAAGTTCTCCATTTTTACTTATTATTCATATTGCATCAGAGAATATTTTCAATTAAGTGTTCATGTACACATTAAAGCATCTGGCAATCTTCTGTTGAAAAAAAGTTCATTGTGAAAAATCAGCATACAGCTAGCCTTTATCAGCCCTTTCTCAGCTCCTGCAGGAGTGAGAGATAGGGTTTAAAAGTTGCAGCCCTGGGGGGTATAAAGCTCAACCTGACATATCAAATTCATCAAAGTATACAGCAGTCTATACATTTATAGAAGAGGACATAACTCCTCCCTTAGAAGATAATTGGACCCAGTACCCTCTAACGCCATGCTCCAATAGAAGGTACCAACAATCCTTGGATAGATAAATGGCTGATTTTAGAGCTGGGACATAGACTATACAAGATAAACCTAGGAGATCTAGGAGCGCTAGAAACTAAGTAATTGATGAAAACTCAAAGTGATGAAGAAATACCAAAAGGACATAGAAGCCAGCTGAAAAACCTCCTGCTGACCAAAGATGGAACAATTTGAGTGACAAAATAGACAATGTAGTATTACCCACTACATATGAGTACAAAATAAAATGTACACTGATATGAATAAATGATAAAACATGAAATAAGGGAAAGGAGATGAATCTCCCACACAGAATTTCAAATAATATATATATAAATACTTGTCCCTCTACTCTTTGGTTATTGACTATACTTAGTGACTTGGTTACAAAGAGCACAGTATGGAAAAGAGGAAAAATGACTTTAGAGTAGAGGATCCTAGCAAATACTACCTTAGATAGTTGATTAATGTTAACACCAGTGATAAATCATGTGTTGATCACATGTACCACTGATATGTGCTGAGAATGGCACTTCACCTGTGGGAGTTTTCCTTCTCTAAGCTCTTAACCCCAGTCTAAATATAAGGGGAAAAAAAACACCCAAACCTAAATTGAGGAACACTCTATAAAATACCTAACTTCAAAACTGTCAAGGTCATCAAGGAAAATCTGAGAAACCATCAAAGCCCAGCAGCCTAAGGAGACATGACAACTGAATGTAACTTGAATGTAACTTGGTATCCTGAATGGAATCTTGGAATAGGAAAAGGACATTGAGAAAACCGAACAAACTATGACTAAAGTATGGAGTTTAGATAATAAGAATGTGTCAATATTGATTCATTGGTTGTAATGAACATGCTGTAGTAAATATACATGTTAGCAGTAGGGAAAACTAGGAGCAGATTAGACAGAAACTTCTATCTTTCCATTTGTTCTGTAAACCTAAAATGATTCTAAAATAAAACATATAATGTGCAAGGAATTCCTAAAATGTCATAACTAGCTTTAAACTGAAGTTATTCTTTTAAAATTTATTATTAAAATTTTTAATTTCTTTTAAAAATTATTTCTTATTGTCCAATATGGTAGTTACTAGCCACCTGACGCTATTGAGCTCTTCAAATATGTCTCATGTAAAATGCCTTAAGTATAAAATGCACACCTGCTTTGAGAGACTTAGTTCATACAAAAAAAAAGAATGTAAAATATTCTCATTAATAATTTTGTTATTGATTACATACTGAAATGATATTTTGGATATGTTGGATGGCATAAAATACATTATTAAATTATTTTTTCTTGTTTTTACTTTTCTTAATGTAACTACCAAAACATTAAAAAAAATGAGGTGATCCTCGTTATGTTTCGAAGCTGTTAATGAGGATATGTATCTTAGGGGAACAATTTTTACTGTGTTTACTTAAAATGTTTGCTTATATGTGATTTTCCATATTTTGTTGTTGTTATACATATTTTTTAATGAACAATAACCCAAGAGCTTAAGGACAAAATCAAAATAAAAAGATTTAGCCTTTGGAGGAGATTTTTACATTTTGTTATTCATTTGCCTGAGATAGCACCTGAGACTGGACTGGGCCTATGCAGTCTTAATGGATGGTCTTGGAGGCTAACATCTCACCTCAGATGTTGCCTACAGCAGCCGTCTGTTGTGCTGCTAAGATTTCTCTGTGCATTATCTTCCCTCTCAGATTCAGTGAGATGCCCCATAGTAAATGTGGAGAAAAAACAAAGTAGAGAAAAGTTCTTCTCACTTTTTATCTAAAACTACAGGTGCTCTTCCACTGAACAATGAGTAGCTATATCCCAACCTTACAAAATCTCATCGATGGCCCAAAGTAAATAGTATTTTATGTGAGTAAAAGAACACTGATTTTATTCATCACCCTGTCTTCTGGGTAATACCTGATGATTAAAAGCCAACCCACCACCACCAGTACCACCACCACCAAAAAAATATGTCATTCCCTTCCTTTTATACCTGAAAAAGTCCTCATTCTTCAAACCTAGCTTCAGGCATATGTTATTGTGAAAATTTTTTTTCATCACAATCTTAAATATCTGCGTGCTTCCAGGACACTGGCTGAAAAGCACCATCTTTGACAATATTGTAACATATTCTTTACAGGATGGTAGAGCTACATCTCACTCACTTGGTTTTGAGACTGTTGGGAGAAGAGACTAAAGAGACATGGTGGGAAGGATTTTTGAAACTAACCTAGGTGCCAGCCCTTGCTTTGGACATAACAAAATCCAATGAGGAGTCAAATAAATATATAATAAAATAACCATATCAGTATGAAACAATAGGTAGTTAATGAATGAATGAATGACTGTAATAATGACATCTTTTCCTTATATATAAATAGGTCAAGTTTTTGAATATGCTACTTAACTCCACTTACATTTATACAGGCCTTGTTTGGAATCTTCTACTTCATATGAAATATAATAATTCTCCCTAAAATCTGCCTTATTATTTTCCCTACTTTCTTTTAAAACTACTAAGCAATACTATTTTGCCCTTTTAATGCCGATAAGTCTATTATAAATTTTAATGGCTAGAACTAATTTTGGAAGAAATAGAAAAAATAAGAGAGGCCTTGGTATCCTAAGGTAAGACAGAACAGCTTGAGCCTCTTGGAGATCATACTGGAGCATGGTTTTTGTTTTTTTTTTGTTGTTTTTTTTTAATATTTTTTATTTATTTCTAGGAGAGAGAGAGACACCGTGAGCAGGGGAGGGTCAGAGAGAGAGGGAGACACAGACTCCGAAATAGGCTCCAGGCTCCGAGCTGGCAATCAGCACAGAGCCCGACGCGGGGCTCGAACCCACGAACCGCAAGATCATGACCCAAGTGAAAGTCGGACGCTTAACCGACTAAGCCACCCAGGCGCCCCTGGAGCATGGGTTTTGGATGGAAGCGTTTAACTTAATTTTGGGTAGATATAATATTTGAACTTCATTGCACTCCTGTTGTTCAGGGAAGGGAGAAAATGGTTGCTTTTAATACAGCTAACAGAACTCTTAAAATAGATTTCTAAAATAAGATAAAATAATCATTGATGAGGCTTTTTTTGGGTGACAGTAGGGTTTGTGGGGCCCAGAGCCGACAGCCAAGAAAGAATTCTTGAGATGTCTTTGGTGCAAAAAAGGTGATTTTTGTTAAAGCACAGGGACAGGACCCGTGGGCAGGAAGAGCTGCCCAGGGACTATGAGAGATTGGTTATATACTGTGCAGTTGGGGGAAGTAAAGCCCAGGGGAAGTTTTCAGTGAGACTTTCATATGCTAAAGAAGACTCAAAAGGATACTGGAGGCCTAGCTATTGTCAAGGAAAGGTTGTTTTTTCCCTCTAGCAAAACATTAGCATTAAGACAGTAGGGAGTTTCTAGAGAAACTCTGCTACCCTCAAGTATTTGTCAATGGGCTGCAGGTTATAAGGAAATTTAATTTTATCTGCCATTTTCTTCTGTCTTTGTTTCTCACATCAGTCACAATATGTTATAAATTAGAAACATCTACTTATCCGGGGAACAAAAAATGCAAACTCACAGAGTGGTAAAGATATTTTCAGTATATATGTCTGACAAAGAACTTACATCCAGAAGACATAAAAAACTTCTATAAATCAATAGGAAAAAGGTGGTCAACCCCATGGAACAATGGGATGAAGGACTTGGGTATTTCACACAAAAAAAGATATCCAAATATATGAAAAGAAATGTTCAGTTTCATTGGTCATGAGGGAATATAAATGAAAAACATAATGCATTTTCACTACATATCTGTCAAGCTAAGATGAACAAGATGGAACATATCAAATGTTGGCAAGGATATGAATGGATCAGAACTCTCCTACACTTGCTGGTAAAATTTAGTTTGGTAGAGATATTTGGAAACTATTTGATAATGTCTACTAAACCTGACCATTAAATGTAACCTAAGTGATTCACTCCTAGGTATATATTCAAGAGAATATATATATATATATGCTTTTACCAAAATCCACATACTAAAACATGCATCACAACTTTGTGAAAGTCCTTTCACAGCCCTGGGGTGCTGGTTATGTTTCTATGTTTCTATTTCCTTGCTAATTGCATGTGTGTGTTTAGTTGTAAAAATGTATCAAACTATGTATCAAATGTATAAGCAAATAATCCCAATAGGAACATTTACAAATACGGTGCTGCACTCCAAATCCTTGTCCATTTAAGGTGTGGGCAAACAGACAACATTGCAGTCCCAGGAGCACATCTATGTGGTTGCATAGGAATGCAGCCTTTACACAGATGTGCTTGGGCTCCTTGTCGTTAATATTAACAGACAGCTATTCTACACATTCTCCCGATAATTTATCTGTATTTTGCCATTTAATCTGCCCACCAGTCTCAAGAAGTAGAAATTCTCTCCATTTTATAGAAAAGAAATTTACTTGATTTGCCCAAGATAGTGGTAGGCTTGTTGTGCCTGAATCGTGAGTCCCAGAGACCTCCAAGGAGCCTGCACCGATGCAAATACAAAAGGGTCTTTATTACAAGCTCGAGCAGGGGCTCATCTGCCTACCTGTGTCGTGGTAGCAAGATGAAGCCAAGAACAACAGCGAACAGGGTTTTTAAGGAGTAAGGGATGGGGGTGTTACAGTACATGTAGCATCATCACATAAGTACCAATTACAATTACAGCTTTGACCATTTAGTATCTGTGAGGTGTTCATTACTTTTGGTGGGACCCAGTCATGACACTTGAGAATCCTTTGAAAATGACCAATTATGAGGTGAGTTCAAAGGGCCCATGTGGGGTTCAGACAAGCGGTGAGAAATTGGCTAGTTTGTATCTGCAGTTCCCAGCCTTGACTCAGACCATAGGAATGTTTCTTTTTACTTTTTGATTAGCTGAACTGAGGGCGGTCTGAGGATGGCTTTAGCCTTGAACAGTCTGAGACTTTTCCTGGGACTGGGATTGGGGCTACATGCAGCCCGAGGTTTCTCTTAATGGAGGACTTAATTTTTTTTTTTTTTTTTTTTTTTTTTTTTTGTTCTTCAGGCTCAGCCTAATCCCCTTGTCAGTCTGACTTCAGAACCTGACCTCTTAGCTACCATGCCATAGTTCTTTTTTTTTTTTTAATGTACTTAATTTTATGCAATTGAATTCCTTCCTCTACAGTAGAATATTTTAAAGGGAAATTATTGTCTGTCAATGACCTATAGCCTTCTCTGTACCATCTGGCATTCCCTTAATCTGGAATTCTAAAATGGCATTTGTGAACCAAGTCCCTCTGTATGCCTAGAATATAGATTTGCTAACAACACTAATATACTCTCTGGAGAGCAGCTACGAATTAATACCTTGTGGGATATGCATTTGCTGAGGAGGCACAGATGAGTGTAGCCATGGAAAGAGCCTGCACAGTGCAAGGAACCTTAAGTTCCATTTTGTCAGCATCAAGTTGTGTGGTGCTAGACCTGATATTTGTGTATTCTGAGCCTCAATTTTTATAGTTTTAAAATGGAAAAAAAATAATTACTTCTCGGATTCCCAAAGTGTAGTATTTGGCTCATTCTCTCCTTTACCTTTTGGGTTTTGCTTCCTTTCTTTTTCTTTCTTTGTTTCTTTCTTTATTTCTTTGTTTCTTTGTTTGTTTGTTTCTTTCTTTCTTTCTTTTTCACTTTGTGCTATGTACCATCTAGCCACTCTTACATATGCTATTTCAGTTTATCCCCACAGTAATCAAAACATTATCTATTTGTATTCTCACTTCTCTGATGTGGAAATTGAGGCTAAGAGAGATTAAGTAGTTTGGTTAAGTTCAGATACCTGTATCATTTCTCCCCTGTTACTTAATGTCTCTGAGCCTCAGCTATCAAATGGAAGTAACTGTAATTGTTCCATCTGGTGCCTAGGGTGTTTTGTTTTGTTTTTAATTTATTCATTAGTTTGTTGTTATTGTTAGCACTTTTGTTTAATTTCACAATTTACTGAGTGCCAACTATATGCCAGGCAGTCTACTAGGTACTTTCAAATATATCATCTCACTCATTCTTCATAACAATACCGGGATTGAAATTAAATCTCTTTTACAGATGAGGAAACTCAGGTCTCAAAGTGACCTGGTCATTTTCCCAAGCACATCCACTTGGAATCCAAGCCCAGGTTTACACTTCAACATGCAAGCTTCACTGAGCTCAGGGCCTTCACATTTTATGGTTCTGTGACAAGAAATGTTAATACAAGAAGTAATACTTTATACAGTAGTATAAAGGAAACACTTAATTTTGAAAAAAATGAATTTTGTGTCTGAAACAATGCCATCCACCTCTTTCTCTTTTCATACTAAATTCAAATGTTACCAATCACTCCAATTATTGATTCTGTATTTATGCAAAAAAAAAAAAAAAATCTGTGAAGTGCCTAATGAGACTAAGCACTGAGAAACTAGGAAGGGAAACCCACTCTTCCCTTCTTAAGGAATGCTTGGATTAAGTAGAGGGTTAAGATTGAGATAGGGGAGGTAGAGAGACAGGATAGAAAAGGAAATATAATTAAAATCCATGTGGCATTACAGAAATAAGCACTGAAGCAGGGTTCCTAAACCAAGTGAAAGATGAGGGCCCGTTTATTGATTTTTGAAGATGAATAGGAGGCAGCCACACATACAAAGGGTATTAGGGTTTCCATAGCATACGTGAAAACTATAAAATGATAAATATGATAAATTCTCAGATAGGGAGTAGTTCCAGGTATTTGTCCTGAAATCATGGTGAGTGACAGGGCCAGGAGTTTTGAGATCTGAAGCTTTTAAAAGTTGAGGAGCCCTCATTAAGGAAAGCATACATAGAATTAGGTAAGATAGGGCATATTTATTTAAAATAAGAAAATAAATCACTAAAAAAACCCTAGATTTTTAGAGACTTAGTCCCCTTTCTTCCTGAATTAGATTATATAGAAATGTTTCAGTGGAAATGATTCTGTATCAAACTTCTTCTCTCTGCTTAGAGTATTCTATAACTCCCAACCATCCCCAGTACTGACAGTGGCCATGTAAGTGAAAAGGTTTGAAATGTAAGCAACATAAACTTCACCATAATTCTGTCTCTGGAAGAAGGTGAAGCTGGTCTGGTATGGTGAATAGAATTCTAAAATGGTCTCTAGATTCCTACTACCTGAGGACATGTCCCATATAATGTTCCCTTGAATGTAATGTGATCTGTGGACATAATGGATGTGCCATCATGATTAAATTACATTATGTGGCAAGGTGAATTTTGCAGATGCAGTTATGGTGTCTAATCAGTTGACAGTGAGTTAATCCACAGAGAGATTATCCTCGTGGTCCTGACGTAATCAGGTAAACACATAAAAGAGATACAAGAATAGTTTTCCTGCTGACTTCAAAGCCAAAAGCTACCACATCGTCAGAGGGCCATATGGTAAGGAGGTGTGAACAATTTCTAGGAACTAAGAGCTGAGAGCCAACAAGAAAGTGGTGATTTTAGCCACACAAGGATAAGGAATTAAATTGTGCCAGCTGCATGAGGTTAGAATGGAACCCCATGCTCCAGAAAGGAAAATAGTCTAGCAAACATCTTAACTGCAGTTTTGTGAGATCTTATGCAGGGGACCCAGAAGAGCCATGCCTGGACTCCTGACCCATAGAAAGTGGGAAACAATAAATATGTATTGTAAGCTGTTAGATTTGTGATAGTTTGTTATACAGCAATTGAAAAGTAAATATATCAGGAAAACTAAAACAAAAGAATGGTACGCCACACTGAAATTCATAATGCTGCGATGATTGTTGCTTCCATAAGACTTGTACAACAACAACAAAAATAGCTTAGCCTATAACTTTGTGACTTGTACATGTCTCTGGGGGTTATAAGTTAAGGATAATTGCTCTTTTTTTTTTTTAATTTCTAGGAGAGAGAGAGAGACAGCGTGAGCAGGGGAGGGTCAGAGAGAGAGGGAGTCACAGACTGAAACAGGCTCCAGGCTCTGAGCTGGCAGTCAGCACAGAGCCCAACGCGGGGCTCGAACCCATGAACCGCGAGATCATGACCTAAGCGAAAGTCGGACGCTTAACCGACTAAGCCACCCAGGCGCCCCAAGGATAATTGTTCTATTTTATTTTTTTTAAATGTGTAATGTTTGTTTATTCTTGAGAAAGAGAGAGAGGGAGAGACAGACAGCTTGAGAGAGGGAAGGAGGGAGAGAGAGCGAGAGCGACAGCGAGAGAGAGAGAGAGAGAGAGAAAGAGAGAGAGAATCTGAAGTAGGCTCCAGGCTCTGAGCTGTCAGCACAAAGCCTGATGCAGGGCTCAAACTCAAGAACAGTGAGATCAAGACCTGAACCAAAGTTGGACACTTAACTGACCGAGCCATCCAGGTGCCCCACAGTTGTTCAGTTTTAGACACTAGTGCTAATTTACCAGGTGACCCTGAGCTCATTATTCTCCCATATAGGTTTCAGTGTTCTTGTCTTCACAGTGGGGGATTTGGGTAACTTGATCTCCAAAGATTTTGCAGCTTTAACAACTCTGTGGAATTACCACGTGTATTGCCAGATGACAGGCTCCGTGAAAGCCATTGGTCCCTCTGTACTTTTGGGTAGGTTCTATTTGTCTAGGCACCCAATTTTCTTTCCACTTCAAAGTGGACTAGGCTCTGCACTGACACTCCCTTTCCACATAATATAATTATAGAAGAGCAGATGATTCATTCTCCAAAATGTTCTATTCACATAGATTCACCACACCTAAAACAAGAATCTTCTTGACCTGAGAATCTTCATTTAGAACTTGCTGATTCAATAGAAAGACATCAAATTACATCCACTGTTAATTTTAAATTAACTCAACACATTTAATTAACACCTCTTCAAACAGAAAAGGAAATAAGGATACTTTTCCATTAAAGGCAATGAAGACCACTTAAGAGATTTTTATAAATCAAATTTAAACCCCATATCCATTTAAACTCTTTCACAATTAAGAATATTCAGGGTAGAGATGCACATAAAGCAATTAGCAGCTCCAGAGAAGGGACGGGGGAGGGATACTAAGCAAGATTTGATTAAATGTTGAAATGAAGTGAAGCTGAGGCTTTGCATAATTGTGGAAGAGGAACCTAGTCCCTCAGGTATATGTTAAAACTGGAAGGAAAACTGTAAAACCTGTGAGCTCACTAAAGACCATTAAATGTTACGGGGCACACGAGAAACCTGCTGAAACATTAGGTTCTAAAGTCTTTCTAATGGGAAAAAAAAAGTAGGTCTGCAGCAGTAGACTCCACGACTCTATCATTAGTTCATTAGATGGCCCCTAGGTCACTTGACTTCTTTGGCCTTCATTTCCCTTATTTTAAGCAACATGATTTGGTATTTATATTAAATGAGAATTAGAAGGACCACCTGTTCCTTGAGCTTTTGGTGTCTGTTAAAATATAGAGAAACCTTTTTTATTTTATTTTTTTAAAATATTTTTATTTATTTCTAGGAGAGCGAGAGAGACAGCGTGAGCAGGGGAGTGTCAGAGAGAGAGGGAGATACAGATTCTGAAATAGGCTCCAGGCTCTGAGCTGGCAGTCAGCACAGAGCCTGATACAGGGCTCGAACCCACGAACTGTGAGATCATGACCTAAGCAAAAGTCGGACGCTTAACCGACTAAGCCACACAGGTGCCCCTAGAGAAACCTTTTTTAAATGGCCAAATCAATTTTAGGAAAAGCTGGAAATTAAATGGATTATTTTGTTCTTGTTATTGTTGTTGTTGTTGAATTAGAGAATTTCTTGAAGTCTTTTCTAGGCTCTTGAGGCCTAGACTCTCCCAGGTGATTATATTGTCAGCTCATTTGATAAAAGGGTCCCCTGTTTTTAGACAGTATCTAAGAACTGTGTTGAGCAGTACACATGCCAAATAACACCAGATGAGATGATCTCTAAAGACCTTGAGGGCCCAGCATCCTTTGAATCTTGATCATCTTGTGTGCACTTTAGCTCTAGGTACATTCATGAGCTGGAAAGGATGTTAACAGGCATAGCACTTTTGACTTAGTAATTTACTAAGTCTCCTTGATGAAGTCAAACATTTAATTAAATATTCATTAGTTTGAAACCTGAGCCTTGTTAACCATGGATTTATTTCAAGCATGCATTCAGGGACTTTCTCTTTTTACAATCTCTTTATAGTTTCAGATGTACACACTTACCCCAAAGTTTAAATTATTGAATCCAAAACCATTTGCCTTGCAGAACATTTTGGTTCCATTCATTCTTTCTTTCTGCTTACCTACTTCAGGTAACACTAAAGTAAAGATTGTCAGGCTGAGACAGAAATTAACTCTACACAATGGTAGTACAATGTGTGGAAAGGAAGAAGAGTATGTAACTTTGGGATGGGAAGGTGCTTTGGTATGGGATGGCCTGGGGTTTATCTCTTAGCTAAATTATAGTATCATGTGGTCCTGGGCAGGTTAATCAAGCACTTCTACATCCTTTGTCCTTATCTCCAACAATCGTTGGTGTAAATAAGCTGTATATTTCCTGAGTATTATTAAAATTCATGAGTTAAGCGTTGCTTTTCTTTTTCCTGTAGCAGGTGTGATGTTTTTTCTGTGAATCTCCTAAACTATTGGGTAGTATGACCACATAAGCTTGATAATTATACATACGTGAGTCTCTTCTGTTTTAAGCAATCTCCTTTCATTTAAAACAGTCACTGTCGGGGCGCCTGGGTGGCTTAGTCGGTTAAGCGTCCGACTTTCGCTTAGGTCATGATCTCGCGGTTCATGGGTTCGAGCCCCGCGTAGGGCTCTGTGCTGACAGCCAGCTCAGAGCCTGGAGCCTTTTTCAGTCTGTGACTCCCTCTCTCTCTGACCCTCCCCTGCTCACGTTCTCTCTCTCTCTAGAAATAAATTAAAAAAAAAAACTTAAAAAAATTAAAATAAAATAAAATAAAAAAATAAAACAGTCACTGTCACTTTAGTTTAAAAGTTGAGCCTTTTAGAGTTTTGTCTCCCTCCTTTCCTCCACAAGAATGGAATTGGGAATCTTTGAAAGGATTCTATAAATAGTACTCCTCACCTCCAGAGTTTGAGCCAATTGAGAAATAACCGCAAAAATAAATAAAATGACCAAAATATAACATTTCTTTGAGTCCAGGGAAATGTACTCATATTTTAAGGCATGCCGTTATGTTATAATTTTAGATAAAGCACTGATAATTGCTATTTAACAATATACTTTCTTACAACTTTTAATTTCTATTTTACCCCTGAAAAAATAGACTTAGTTGTTCATATATTTTTATTTTGCATTGGTCTTATCCAAACATAAAGAAAACATGAGCCAATTAAACTGGCAAAGAGTTTCATAAAGCTTCATATTGGGAGAAATATTTTTCATTTAGATAGATCAGCTTCTGAGCTGCTTCTGTATAATTTTGCCTGTGTCTTGTCAGAAGTCTTGGTGACTTGGCATTCTTAAAATAGGTCCGTAGAAAAATATCCAGAAGTCATTGTGCTAGACTTTTTTGTTTAAGCTTTTATTATTTATTTAAAGAGAACATGCATGACACAGAGAAGAGAGAGAGAGAATCCCAAGCAGGCTCTGCATTGTCAGCACAGAGCCTGATGTGGGGATGGAACTCATGAACCATAAAATCATGACCTCACCTGAAACCAAGAGTCAAAGCCGAATGGGCTGACTGAGCCACCGGCCGCCCTGGTGCTGGACTTTTTTTTTTTTTTTTTTTTAATGTTTTATTTATTTCTGAGAGAGAGAGAGACAGCATGAACAGGGGAGAGTCAGAGAGAGAGAGGGAGACACAGAATCTGAAACAGGCTCTAGGATCTGAGCCATCAGCACAGAACCCGATGTGGGGTTCAAACCCACAAACCGTGAGATCATGACCTGAGCCGAAGTCGGACGCTTAACCAACTGAGTCATCCAGGTGCCCTGGTGCTGGACTTTGAAACCGGATTTTCAAAGATGTGGAACTAGCCTCATTTGCGCTCTTCCTTCGACAATATTCCCAAGCATATTAAATGTAATCCCTCACTGTTTGTTTCCTGAGGCTTAAAAACAATCCTTAGGACTTTATCCAGCATTTCTGATACCCATTCATCAAGTTTTGACACAGCCACATTTGATATCAGTAACTGTGTAGGCAGTGACCACTGCCATGACTGCTGCCTGGCCAACAGTGAGCCTTCACTATTGATGAAGTGGATTTTTTTAAGTGTGATTAATATATAAAAGCAAGTGTTCTTTCTAATACTAAATGGATTGAGCTATGGACACAGAGGCTCTGGTATGATATGCATGCATCCAGCAAGAGGCTGGAGCCAATAGAAAAAGAAAGGGCTCTGCCTCACAAACCTGTTTCTCCTTTTAAACTAGTAAGTCAGTTAAGCCAAAATAGGTGTGAGGATGTGGATAGAGGCCATGTGTGAGGATATAATAGTCTACTTTGTATATTCTGCATTCTCCTTGGTCTCTGGTACACAGTGGCTTATCTGGTCGCTGCCTCAATGTGATGACAACCATTGCTGGAGGGAGAGCCCATGAAGTCTCCCTACTCCCTTGGGGGATCTTCATAGCTGTATTAGCATTCTGGTATCCTCATGCTACGGCATGCACAGGTTCTCATTTTTTCTGCACACCCAACCCCATGCTGTGGGAACTGATAGAGCAGCCACAGTCCAGCTATCCAGACACATTGCACATTGTTGTTGCTTCATGCTGTAGCCCCATACCTTCTTGAAGATGCCATACACAGAGCTTCTTTTAGAGACTTGAAGCCTAGAGGCTTGATGCTACAAGCTACCCATGGATCTATGGACCTCTCATGTTCTCAGGTGTCACCAGAAACATACTTCTCTGGATATTTCTATTATTCTCTTCTCCCCTGAGTTTCACACTGAGAGAGGGAAAGTGAGGACTCACTCCTCTTTGACTTCTCATTATCTCTTTTTTCTTGCCTATACTCGCTCATGGTTAAAAGGACTTAGAGTTCAACCTTTCCTTGCTTTCCTTTCTCTTTATTTTTTTTCAATAGTTTATTTATTTTTGAGACAGAGAGAGACAGAACACAACTGGGGGAAGGGTAGAGAGAGAGGAAGACAGAATCTGACACAGACTTCAGGCTCTGAGCTGTCATCACAGAGCCTGACACAGGGCTTGAACCCACGAACCGTGAGATCATGGCCTGAGCTGAAGTTGGATGCTTAATTGACTCAGCCACCCAGGTGCCCCAAGAGAGGCTTGCTTTCTTTTCAGAATATCCCTCTTCCTTTGCACCTCCTTTCCCCCAGGTCTGTAATTCCCAAGACACATGATTTAAGGGTAGGGTAATAATATGATTTATTATTCAAGTTAGGATAATTCTGAGTGTGAAAGGGAGCACTATTCATAAATACATTGGGAAGATGTGTATAAGACAGGGACAAGCAGGGTGGTGGATATCATGATATGCCACCCATATCCCCCTTCAGAGGTTGGACTCAGTTGTAGGGGAGTCAGTTTACCCACCATCACATCCCTTTTCCAGAGCAACCAATGACTGATCGTGTGTGTGTGTGTGTGTGTGTGTGTGTGTGTGTGTGTGTGTGTTGGTGGGGAAGAGATATAACGATTTTTCTTCTTCACATCAGGACAATTCTGTAGGGTCTTCTCAGCTTCACAGCTCCCTATGAGATTGGCTGGAGCTACCCTGAGATTCAGTGCATCTCCTCCTTTCTTTCTGTCCAGTGCTGCTTCTTTCCCTTCCCTTCCACAAATGTAAATCCCAGGATACTGTCAGATCAGCATCTTTCACTCTCAAGTCCATAGTCCATCTCTAAGTTTGCTGCTCAGGGAAACCTACCAGAAACACCAGGCAAACTGATATGTATGGTCACCCTATTTATGGGGGACAGTGATAGAAAACACAAAGGCCTTTGCAGTATATAAATTATACCTCAAAAAACCTGACTACACACATATGTACAAATGCAAACACACAGGAGGAACATTTGCAGAATATTGCAAAAATAAAATTTGAAAAATATCCCTATAACTTTGTGATGTGGGATACAACCTAACCTCAAATAAAAATTGAATGAGAAATGAGAGACTCATTGTGAAGATCCTGAGAGCAGGTCTGACACTCAATATATAAGAAAGCAGCTAATCTTGTGTTTTTTTCCCCCTCTTTTCCCTTTTCCTATTCTTCCACATAAATAAGAATTTTACTCTTCATGAAAAATGTGATTTTCTCTCATAGCCCTGTTTCAAATATCCTGAAACCTCATTATAACATGTTTGATTATAGAGTATGATCTAGACCATACCCGAAGACTTAATTGCTAATATATTAAAATGACCTCATTAATCATGTTGTATTGCATGAAAGGCAGACTTATTGCAAGAACCTCAACAAAATAGTATAGCAAAGTTGCCACCTAGCATGAGAGCAGCCCTTACATTGTTTTTAAACACATCACCATTGCCATCCATTCATTCATTTATTCAAAATACACTTATTTATTAATGTCTATCATGAGGACACTACTTATTGAAGGTATAGAAATTAATATGATTTTCTTATTGCCATCTAAAATATTTTTGCTTAGGAGTGAAAATAGATATGCTATTGAGTATTTTTTTTTATTATATCATATTCTAATAGAGGAGTTTCTGGATGCTGTGGAACTTATAGTAATTAACCATGCCAAAAACAATCAAGGAAATCTGAGATGAAGTAAAGGCAGTCTTGGTTCTGATGGAAAAGTAAGAGTCTCCCAAGGCCTCCAACATGTGGAGAGAATTTTAAGGCAGAGGGAACAACTCATGAAAAGGCATAGTGTTAATATAGAACTTAGAGTCAGCGGTAATCCACAAGTAATTTTGTAGGCCAGGGATATATTGTTTATGCATGGACG
This sequence comes from Hyaena hyaena, assembly GCF_003009895.1. NCBI lineage: Eukaryota > Metazoa > Chordata > Mammalia > Carnivora > Hyaenidae > Hyaena > Hyaena hyaena. The sequence continues at coordinate 4,031,112 of NW_024080691.1, forward strand.
AGGTAGTGGAAAGAGCTGGAAGAGATAATAAGAATAATTAACCTTTAATATCTACTATACACAGTCCAATGTTCCACTCATATTGTTTATATAGTTATTAGGTTCTCATAGCAGTTCTATGAGTTAGGAACTGTGATTATCCCCATTTTGCAGGTCTTAAAAGAGAGGCACCAAAAGATACTGTCATTTGCCCAAGTTCACAGTTAGAGCAAGGAACTAAGGTTGGATCTTAACCCATGCAAATCTGGCCCCATATGCCATTTTTTAAACCTGTGCTCTATGCTTTCATTATTTTGAAGGTGATATCCCATTGGAAATCATTATTCATACTGGATGCAAATTGATGGTGAAACTACATTATTTAGTCATATGAAATCCATGGATGCCAAAGTTACCAGAAGTTGATTGCGGAACACAGATGTCATAGGAAAGAAAAATAAATCTATCTCATCTTAAATCTAGGCATTCAAAGTGTCCATCAGCAGGAATGTAAGGTTGCGCTCTGTAAAATTTGTATAAGATCAGTTTTGCAAATACAGCCTTTGGAACATGAAATGTTAAGACTAATTTTATTTAAAATTATAATATTTAAACATATGAGATTTTATGTTTTTATTTTGTTTTCATTCCAGTTAGTCAACAGACAGTGTTATCTTAGTTTCATGTGTACAATATAGTGATTCAACAAGTTCATACCTCACCCCATGCTCACTGGGACAAGTGCCTTCCTTAATCCTCATCACCTATTTAACCCATCCCTTCATTCCTTTTCCCTCCACTAACTATTGGTTTGCTCTCTATATGTAAGAGTCTATTTCTTGAGTTTTATCTCTTTTTTCCCTTTGCTCATTTATTTTGTTTCTTAAATCCCACATATGAGTGAAATCATATGGTATTTGTCTTTCTCTGATTTATTTCACTTAGCACAATACTCTCTAGCTCCATCTATGTCCTTGCAAATGATCAGATTCCATTCTTTTTTATGGCTGAATAATATTCCACTGTATAATAATAATAATAATAATAATAATAACAACACATTTAGTCTGTGTATATATATATTTAATATTATAATTATATATGTTCAATCTTCAGACTATATACACATACATACATACACATACACTTGTTCTTTTTCCATTCATCTATTGATGGGCATTTAGGTTGCTTCCATATCTTGGCTATTGTAAACAATGCTGCTATGAACATAAGAGTGCATATGTACCTTTGAATTAGTGTGTTTGTATTCTTTGGGTAAATACTCAAGACTGCAATTACTGGATTGTTGAGTAGTTCTGTTTTTAACTTTTGGAGGAACCTCCATACTGTTTTCTAGAGTAGCTGCACTAGTTTGCATTTTCACCAACAGTGTAGGAGGGTTCCTCTTTCTCCATATCCTCAATGGCACCTCATTTCTTGTGTTGATTTTAGCTGTTCTAACAGGTATGAGGTGATATCTCATTGCAGGTTTGATTTGCATTTCTCTGATGATAAGTGGTGTCGCACATCTTTTCATGTGTCTGCTTGCCATCTATGTCTTTGAAGAAATGTCTGCACATGTCTCTGCCCAGTTTTTAATTGGATTATTTGTTTTTTAGGTGTTGAGTTTTATAAGTTCTTTATATATTTTGGATACTAACCCTTAATCAGATAATCTTGTAAATATCTTTTTCCATTCAGTAGGTTCCCTTTCTCTCTCTCTCTCTCTCTCTGTCTCTCTCTCTCTTTCTTTCTTTCTTTCTTTCTTTCTTTGGGACTTGTTCTTTATTTCAAAAAGACAATTGTCAATTTTCAGTATCAAAACAGTTTTACTATTGGTCTCTTTCTCTCAGTCAGTGCCCAGAGGGAGCATACCAAAGGAGAGTGCATTTTAAGCCAATAAGCTGCAGGATGTACACCTAACAGACCGCATGGTAACCTCACCAAAAAGGGGAACTGGGTAGGGAAAGAAACTTAAAATATCAGCGTGTTGTCAGTCCACAGACTGTAGAGAGAGTTCTTAGCCCAATGAGGTGACCAATGTTCCTCAACCCTAAAGAAACAAAATTTCAGAATAATTTAGAGAGGGCAGTATGTGTTAAGCTGAAAATTTGCTTTCCAAATGTGAGGAAGGGGCTAGAGAACTTGCTGCTTCAGAACGGTACAATTATTTGGAATGTTTTACAAACGGTTGCTACATCAACAATAAAATAGGTAATTACAAAATGTATACATCACAACATGCTTTTAAAGATACTTTGCATTGTGTACATCATTCCCTAAAACATTGTTCCCAAAGGTGCTCAGCTTAAAGCCTGTTGAAATGTCTGGGGAGAGACAGAGACAGTTTGGTGAACAAGACACAGGGGTTGGGGTAGGGGAAGTGGCAAAAGGAGAAAGCAGCCTTCCAATGAAAGATCAGCTCTCAGGTTCAAAGCCAGCTTCAGCCTTCAGAGTCTGTCTCAGAGGGAGGAGCGTGTCAGGGGGGGACTGGGCTGCTCTGCATCTCATTCAGGTCAAGCAGAGTCTGGTCCAGCATCCTTTGTATACAGAGGTGTTCCTCTTTGGTGCATTTCAGCTTATCTTCCAAGTCATCAGCCTTCTTCTCCAGCTTGGCCACAGACCTGTCAGCAAACTCAGAACACATGGGTCTCAGCCTCCTTGAGTTTATCTGTAAGAATCTTCATCTCCTCCTCATATGTGTCTTCCTCTTGAGAGTAATTTTCTCAGACACTTCAGGTTCTGGCCCATCAGTGCAATCTACTCATTCATCTCTGGGCAGTGAGATTATGTCAGCTCAGGTCGTTCCTAGTCCCCCTCAATAATCTCCAACTTCTGAGCCCCCTTCTTAGTACTTTAGATTTGCATCTTCTGCGATGTGCTAAACTTCTTAGTGTTGATTTCCTGGAGTTCCGTCTTTTCTTCATCTTTTAAGGCCTGGTTTCCGATAGCATCCATACCTCTCTTGCTCTGAGCAGCAGCTTTCTCAGCTTCCTCCACTTTTGCAGGGCAGTGGCCAGGTGCTCCTGGGCACCATTCAGCTGCATCCTAAGGTTCAAGGAGGGCAGTTCAGCCTCAGCCTGTTTTTGGCTGCCTCCCCCCTCAACTTCCTGTGCAGGTTCTGAGCCCACTCCTCTGCATCACCCGCCAGCTGCTGCAGAACGTGGACCCCGCGCTTCACCACCTCCACGGTGGTGCTCCCTGCCATGCTGCCCATCCACCCCCTGCTTGCTCTTAGCTTCTGGCCTCCTTCTATCCACGCTGCAGCCAGCCACTTCTTACCCCCACTTCCTCCCATTCTACCCTGAAATACTGGAACTCCAGTAGGTTCTTTTTTAGTTTTGTTATTTCTTTCACTGTGCAGAAGCTTTTTATTTTTGATTTAGTCCCAATAGTTTATTTGTGCTTTTGTTTCCCTTGCCTCAGGGGACCTTTCTAGGGAAAGTTACTATGACTAATGGCAAAGAAGTTACTGCCTTTGTTCTCTTATATGATTTTTATGGTTTCAGGTATCACATTTAGGTCTTTAATCCATTTTAAATAAGTTTTTGTAGATAGTGAAAACAGTGGTCCAGTTTCATTCTTTTGTATATTGCTGTCCAGTTTTCCCAACACCACTTGTTAAAGAGACTATCCTTTTCCCACTGGACATTCTTTCCTGCTTTGTGGAAGATGACTGACCATATAGTTGAGGGTTTATTTCTGGGTTCTATTCAATTATTCTATTGATCTGTGTGCCTGTTTTTGTGCCAGTACCATATTGTTTTGTTGACTATAGCTTTATAGTATAACTTGAAGTCTGCATTGTGATGACTCCGGGTTTGCTTTTGTTTTTCAAGATTGCTTTGCTATTCAGGGTCTTTTGTGCTTACATATAATTTTTAGGATTGTTTTAGTTCTGTGAAAAATGCTGTTAGTATTTTGATAGAGATTAATTGGGTAGTATAGACATTTTTGATAGTATTCATTCTTTCAGTCCATGAGAATGGAATGTCTTTCCATTTCTTGGTGTACTCTTCAATTTCTTTCATCAGCATTTTACAGCTTTCAGACTAGAGGTCTTTCACCTCTCTGGTTATGTTTAGTTCTTAGGCATCTTGTTATTTTTGGTGCAGTTGAAAATGGGATTGTTTTCTTAATTTCTCTTTCTGCTTCTTCATTATTGGTGTATGGAAATGGAACAGATTTCTGTGGTTTGATTTTGCATCCTGTGACTTTACTGAATTCACTTATCAGTTCTAAAAGTTGTTTTGATGGAGTCTTTTTTGGATATTTTATATACAGCGTCATGTCATCTGCAAAGAGTGAAAGTTTTACTTCTTCCTTACCTTGGAAAGGTAGGATTCCTTGGATGCCTTGTGTTTCTTTTTGCTGTCTTTTAACTGTAACTAGTACATACAATACTATGTTGAATAAAAGTCAGGACGGGTGCCTGGGTGACTGTCCAACTTCGGCTCAGCTCCTGATCTGGTGGTTTGTGGGTTTGAGTCCCGCTTCAGGCTCTGTGCTTATAGCTAGCTCAGAGCCTGGAACCTGTCTTTGGTTTCTGTCTCTCCCCTGCTCACACTGTCTCTCTTTTTCTCTCTTTAAAAATAAATTAAAAAAAAAAAAAATAGGGACAGTGGACATCCTTGTCTTGTTCCTGACCTTTTAGGAAATGGTATATTTTTCCCCATTAAGGATGATATTAGCTGTGGGTTTTTCATGTATGGCCTTTAATATATTGAGTTATGTTCCTGCTAAACCTACTTGATTGAAGGTTTTTATCATGAATGTATGTTTTACTTTGTCAAATGCTTTTTCTGCATCTAATTGAAATGATCATATAGTTCTTATCTTTTGTCTTATTGACATGTTATGTCATGTTGATTGATTTGCAAATGTTGAACCACCCTTGCAACCCAGAAATAAATCCCATTTGATCGCAGTGAATGATTTTTTTAATGCATTGTTGAAATTCATTTTCCTAGTATTTTGTTAAGGATTTTTACCTCTGTGTTCATCAGGGGTATTAGGCTTTAATTCTCTTTTTGTGTGTGCTGTATTTATCTGGCTCTGGTGTCAATGTAATGAATTTGGAAGTTTTCCTTCCTTTTGTATTTTTTGGAATAGTTTGAGAAGATTAGGTATTAAATCTTCCTTAAATGTTCATTAGAATTTGCCTGTGAAACCATCTGGTCATGGAGGTTTTTTGTTTGTTTGTTTGTTGAGAGTTTTTTGATTCATTGCTGGATATCAGTCTGTTTAAATTTTCTATTTCTTCCTGTTTCAGTTTTGGTAGTTTATGTTTCTAGGAATTTATCCATTTCTCTTTGGTTATCCAATTTGTTGAGGTATAGTTTTTTATAACATTTCTTATGATTGTTTTTCTCTCCACTGTGTTGGTTGACATTTCGCCTCTTTCATTGGTAATTTTACTTATTTGGGTCCTTTCTCTTATTTTCTTGATAAATCTCGCTAGAAGTTTATCAGTTTTATTGACTTTTTTTCAAAGAAACAGCTCCTGGTTTCATTGATCAGTTCAATTTTGGTTTGTTATGATTTTAATTTTTTTTTAAATTTTTTAAAATGTTTTAGTTTTTTCTGAGAGAGAGAGAGAGGGAAACAGTGTGAGCAGGGGAGGGTCAGAGAAAGAGGGAGACACAGAATCTGAAACAAGCTCCAGGCTCCGAGCTAGCTGTCAGCACAGAGCCGATGCAGGTCTTGAACCCACAAACCGTGAGATCATGACCTGAGCGGAAGTCGGGCGCTTAACCGACTGAGCCACCCAGGCGCCCCAGTTTGTTATGATTTTTAGAGTATACTTCATTTATTTCTGCTTTAATGTTTATTATTCCCTTCTTTCTGCTGGTTTTAGGTTTTGTTTGTTCTTTTTCTAGCCTCTCTAGGTTTATAGTTAGGTCATTTATTTGCAATATTTCTTGACACTTGGGGTAGGCCTTTATTGGTATATACTTTCCTTTTAGAGCTGTTTTTGTTCTACCTGAAAGATTTTGCACCATTGTGTATTCATTTTCATTTGTTTCCATGTACTTTTTATTTCTTCTTTTGTTGCCTGGTTGACCCATGTTTAGTGGCATGTTGTCTATGTATTTGTGGTCTCTCGAGGCTCTGAGCTGTCAGCAGAGTCTGATGTGGAACTCAAACCCATGAACTGAAAGATCATGACCTGAGCTGAGCTTAATCAACTGAACCACCCAGCTGCCCCATTCTTTCTCTTTATTCTTTGCATATGTATTAGTATTGTTTGATATATAGTTACCATTAGGTTTGAATATAACCTGTTTTGCATATAGTAGTCTATACTTGATGTTTGTTTACATTTTAACCTATTGTTTACTCTTCTCCTCTTCATGTTTTAGGTGTATGTTGTTATATTTTATGTCTTTATTTTGTGAGCTCTTTGATTTTTTATGGAAATATTCATTTTTACTGATTTTGTGTTTCCTACCTTTATACTATTACTCTGGCCTCTCCTCTCCTTTTCACTCAAAGAATTCCCTTTAATATTTCTTGCAGGGCTGGTTTAGTGGTCATGAGCTCCCTTAGTTTTTGTTTGCAGATAGACTTAATTTTAAATCATGGTCCTATCCTCTCACCAGCTTTAAGACATTTGTGAAGATCACCTACTTCTCAGGACAAATTTCTGAACTTTAAAATGGAAACAAACAAATATATAATTCTCCTCAAAGAGCTTTTGTGAAGATTAATCTAGTTAAATTCCTAAAATAGGGTAGGGTCTTGATAAATGTGTGTTGCCTCTTCTTATATCCTGCAGAATACTTTTAAATTATAAATAGTTTCATGTGTCGAAGGATTAAAATGCTGATGACTGACAAGCTCCAGCTTTTATTCTGAGGGGTATGTTTCGTTTTGTTTTTTTTTTTTTGTTTTTTTTTTTTTTTTCTTTTTTGAAGCACATCAAAAAATATTCCTTCCATTGTAGTCATTTTGTTTAAAACCCGGTAACTTTGACCTTACAAAGTCAATACTGTTGTTTATATTTCTTGACTTTGGCAGAAAACAAGGTTCCAAGCACTGAAGCAAATCTTTTTGTCTCCCTTGATCTATTTTTCTTGCCTTGAAGAAATGTTTCATGTATTTGACTTCTCTATTTATATCTCAATTCACAGTTACCAGATTTGCATGTTCACATTCACATTTTCATTTGTAAGATTTATATGGAACATGTCCTTTGGATAAGTGTGCAACATAAAATACAGACTTTCATAAAGAATAAAGTGTGTTTCTTCTCTAAGAATATATGAGCCCTGAACATAAATTCTGTAACAACAGTGTACTGGGGGAAATTTTTTCATGTGTTGAGAAATCACATGGGTAACTGAAAACTGAAATTTTCCCAGTAAGGAGAATGGTGGATCAAGTCTTTCAGGGCAGAGAAGAGTGAAAGAAGCCCAGGATTAGGCTTAGTTAAGAAGAGAACAAGAGGGACACCTGGGTGCCATAGCCGGTTGAGCGGCTCAGGTCATGATCTCACAGTTTGTGGGTTTGAGCCCCGCATCAGGCTCTGTGCTGATAGCCTGGAGCCTGCTTCCGATTCTGTGTCTCCCTCTCTGTCTGCTCCACCTCTGCTTGTACTCTGTCTCTCAAAAATGAATAAACATTTAAAAAAGAAATTAAAAAAAAGAAGAGAACAAGATGATGGTGCTGGGTAAGCCAAAAGAGGGAGTATGTCCAGCAGACTCAAACTCTATAGACTGGCTAAGTTGGGGGCAGCTTGATAATCATATTAGGTTTTCCATTTACACAGTCATAGGCAAAAATAGAGAGTAGAGCCAACAGATTGTTGGTGATGGAAGCCTAAAATATTGTGGTTAGAGGAGGATAACTAAGCAGATGTGTCCGGTTCACATCCATGTCTACCATATGACCCTGAGCATTTTGTGTAATCTTTCTGAGTTTATTTCCCTTTCTATAAAATGGATAAGATAATGCTTATTTTATGGTGCTATTTTGAATGTTATTGTGATACTAATATGCAGAGTATGTAGCCATGTTTTTTTAAAATATAAAAATTTTGAAGTAGATGATAGGCAGTATTCTTATCAGGGTCAGCATTTTTCATCTATATTCAAGGTGGTTAGAGAGAGAAACAGAAAAGAGAAAGATTTACCTGTATAGTTAACTTTGACTTTTTAAATCTTACTCAAGCAATTCCTGTTTTTTTTAACTGAAACAGTATAGTATCATTATTGCATTTTATCATTTCCTTTGATATTTTACTTCATCTCCAGCCACTAAAACAAACTACTGCTTTCTGGCCTCGAGGATTCCGAAAATGAATGGTTTCTTATTAAAACTAATGGTTCTGTGAAGCACCAGCCAAAGGTCCAGCCGTTCAGCATTCCCAAATAACACTTCTTTTTTTTCCTTCCATCTTTAACCAAAGTTAAATTTCTTCTCTCAAAGTGAAATGGAACTAATGCCATTGTAACATTTTGCTCTTATACAAGACTAATTTGTTGTGTGTGGATTTGATTGGCCACATTACTGGAACTATTCTGCATATCAAGTAAACTCTATCAGTTATCACAGACTACTCAAAGAGAAAAACTCCCACGTCTTAATGGTATGATATAATAGAAGTTATTTGTCATTCATCTGTAGACCAGTCAGCATAAGGTGGGAATAAAGGTGGGAATAAACCTAACCAAAAGAGATTCTGCTCTTTCAGCATTTGGCTTCCCAGATCACCTTGGAGTTTGGCAGAAAACTATCATAAAGAAAAGAGACACAATGAAGCATCACTCAGTAGTTTGGACCAGGTCTGGAAGTGTTGTACATCTCTTCTGTCAGTATTACTGGGTCAGAACTTAGATCCATTTCTAGATTCAAGGGAACTGACAAAATGCAGTCTGTGGCTGACTTTTCATATATGAAAAGGAAACATTAATCTTTGGTGGTCCTTTCGCCATTGATGTCACAGTCCATACTTTAGGTTTTTAATCTGCTGGACACTTAATGAAGAGCTCTGTTTGTCTAGAGATGAATGACACTACTTCATTAAAGTCTGCTCTAATCTTTTCAAATATTCACCTGTGGCGGTGAGGAATGAAGCTCTGCCTTTGATGTCAAACATACTTGAGCATGGCTCCTAGTTCAGGTCCTTGCTAGCTGAATATCTTGACTTTACTGAGATCTGGTGTCCTCATCCATAACATTGTTAGACTGTGGCAGACGTTGACAATGTTTATATGAGATCTGGAGTTGAAATATTTAAAATATGTAAATTAACTACCAGAATATCTAGCACAAAGAGATTGCTTAATCATTGTTAGCTCCTATTATTGTATTATTTGCCTTAATACCAAATAAGTAATGATTTATTACTGCATCATGAGCAAAATTCTTAATATTCACGACGTTGCTCATGTACCTTCACATTACCTTTAAATCATGGGGGACACATTGAAGAAAGGTTTGTCATAGGTCTTTTAAATATTGATGGCCTTCAGAGTTCAAGCTTATATTGATAATGGTCTTAATTTCTTAACCTAACTGTAGTTCCACTTGGATTATGTCAGAGTCATGTTGTCTACCAAACTGAATTGTGATTTTTGCTTGATGTATCTAATATCACTAAGTAAATTTTGAAAAACAAAATATCTGATAATGTATATGGTACCCATGGACTTAAAGAGCACCTCATTTGCTCTGAGATATTTATTTTTCCAAAATTTAAGATCATTGGAAGGAGGACCTTTTTATATTATTTTATTAATTTGACATATCCAATGGTTGTACATATTTGAATATGAGAAATTATCTGAAATGTATACTATGGCTATATTCTAAGAATGTATATCCTGGTAGTGGAAGTGACTTTTGGAATGTTTAATGATAATTTTAACCTTCATACTTAATTCCTAAAAAGTAAAGTTAGTAATCACTTCCTCATTATGGGAAGCATTCAAGTCTGTTTGGACTTATCTAAACTCAATTTCTCCTCCAACCATAGGAAAATAATTTAACCTCTACTATTCTAAGGGACTTTGTCTGTAAAATGAGAGTGATCATATCTGCCACACAGAGATTGAGACCATTCAGAATACTACAAGTACAAATTGGATGCTCCATTTATGTTTGTTCTATTTGTATCTAAGTCTGAAGATTCTACAATTTTATGATAGTATTAGAATTTTCATTTTCAAAAGTTTTGCATTTTTGTTATGGAAAATTGTTACCTCTATAAAAGTCACTAAATCTAGAATTCAAATAGAACACACTCTAAAGGATACCATAAATGCTGTTTGCTTGGTACTATTTACACATGTTTCCCAACACAATTTACTGGAGAATGAGATGAGATAAGTAGAGATGTTGGTTATTAAACTCTGCTCCTTACATTTTAGCTACATCAGTGAGAGCAGGTTTCTGGATTTTAAGTGCTAGAAAATGAATTATTGAAGTGTGAAAGCAGAACTGTGTATTGAAAATTGCAAAACACGCAAAGGCTGGCTGGTCTGCCTTATCAGAGAAGCTGGTTTGTTAGAAATTTAGTGGTGAAACCTTAAAGGTACCTATGCCTCCTATTAGTGGCAAATGTTCTACCCCTTCTGTCCTGCCTCTTGCCCCTGGAAATAATCCCATAGCTAATATGTTGTAAATGTTAATGAATTCAGTATTGTCTTGCACTATCTCCTGCATTTTAATCACCGTATAGTCTGGAGTGGTGACTATATTTCCCAAACCCAAACTGGGACACATTGCCTAATACATGGTCAGATCCACAGCTATAAACTGCCTGAAAGACATCAGTTGTTAGAGAAATACTGGGATTTCTGGAGTCTAGTAAGTATAATTAGAACCATACTGGATTTCTGGGCTGTTACTAAATAGTCTGTTCTAGAACTTAATTTGAGGGAAAGGAAAAGAAGAAGGAGTGAAATTAAAAATGACTAAATACTTAACTGCCAACTATTGAGAAAAAAGCTTATATTTAGAGTAACTATTTTAATATTTCTAACGATCGTGTTATGAATGTTTCAGTTTTATGGAGAGAGAAACAGAAGCTTCAAGAAATTAGGTAACCTGCTCAAGGTCATACAAATTCTAAATGCCAGAACCAGAATTGAAGCTATTTAAGTTGATGGCCCTTTGTAAAACTAAGTTAAACTCTTAGTACCATTGTGTGTTTTTTAAAACAATTCAAATATATCTTTCCAGTATCAATCAGTTCTCCCATTCTCAAATATCAGCTAGGTGTCCTACAATGCAATTTAATTCTGACACTAACAACCTGGAGTTAGTACACACACCAAGGGTTAAGAACTTAATTCCACAAGACTGCTATACTCTAGATATCAGCAGGAAATGGGGTCTTTACACTACCTGCACTCTGCCCACCCTGCTACAAATTCAGGAGTTCTTACAGCCCTCTATTCATCAACCTGTAAGCTCCCTCAAACTTCATTGTTTCAAAGATTTTAACAGTTTCATTACAGAGGCATGACTGATTAAATAAAACATCGGGTAGTGAGTGATGATTGAATTCAATCTCCAACCCTTCTCCCTTCCTCAGAGGTTGGGGGTCAGGTGGAATGGATAATTCTAACCTTCTAATCATGTGACTGGTTCCTCTGTAACCCATCTTCAAGCTATCAAGGGGCCCACCAAGAGTTACCTTATCACCATAAACTCTGATTGGTCAAAAGGGACCTGCTATGGATATTAAAAGGTACTCTTATTGGTCTGAAAGTTCCAAAGATTTTAGGAACTCTGTGCCAGATCCAGGGACAAAGATGGAATATACATTCTTTTAATTATACCATAACTACCCATTCTTTTAATACAGATCACAAAAACTTATTCTACTCATATGTTTACATTTATCCAACAGGGGCTCTTGGTTTAGAGAAAAGAAATTATGGGACATATTAAGTTGATGAGCTACAAAGTTGAAATATATCAATCTATGTGACCCAGTTCTAGTACCAGAAAAGAATTAATTTCTGAAAAGTGCCTTTTGGAGACCAACCTTAGGGCCTTTTGGCTACTTAAGAGAATATGTGTCCAACATTAAAAAAATAAATTTATATATATTTTAACATTGATGCATTATAATTCCATAGTATTTAAAATTGAATGTAAACATGAAAATCTATATTATTTGCTGAAAATATCATAACTAAGCAAGAGATTAGTTATTGTAAATGACTCTGAACTTGGAGGGAATAAAACCTGCCCCATCTCTATCAAGTGTCTGTCAGAAAGGAGACAATTTCTCCATATATTTAGAATTAAAGACTATTATGAGCTTGGATTTTACAAATATCATTTTAAACATTTAAAGAAAACTTAAAATAATTATAATGAAGTAATGAATTAATCACACATTTCTATGTTTAATCTTCCTTTTACTGCCAGTCAATAAGTACACAAAGGGAAGCACTGATTTTTTTATTCACCACTATATTCCCAGTAAGTAGCCTGACACAGGGTAAGAATATAATAAACATTTGCTGAATAAATGAATCAGGAAGACCTAGTTTTCAATCTTGACCTCAGTATTTACGGTCACCTTGAATAAATTACTTAACCTATTAAAGCCTCAGTTTCCTTAAAATTTATAGTATTAGTACTGTTTAATAATAAAATTCACCCAAGTAAATTTGAGCATCTAATTGGCTTTATTAAATGATGCATGAATGAGGCAAAACCCCACCTAGCAAGTAGAGAGGCGCTCTGAGGAGCTATACAAAATGGAAGAATTTTATAGACAGAGTATGGAACAAGAAAGTTATTAGCAGAATAAAAGGATTGTTTCACAGGAGGCTGCTTGCTAGGGGAAAAAGCTAGGTGTCTTATCTTGCAGATTACCTCATCTTTCTGGTAAATGGAGAGGACCCAGGTGACAGACTCATTGGTGCTGATGGAAAAACAAAACAAAACATTTCGTGACTGACTGGTTAAGGTCACATTTCTGGGGGAGGTTGAAACTGCAGTTAGATTGGATATTAAGCCCTGGTTTGAGAACTTGGTCTAAGTGACACCATTTTCAGCCTGCGGTTTTCTTTTCTTTTTAATTTTTTTTTAATATTTATTTATTTTTAAGAGAGAGAGAGAGAGAAAGCCTGAGTAGTGAGGGTCAGAGAAAGATGGAGACACAGAATCCGAAGCAGGCTTCAGGTTCTGTGCTTACATCACAGTGCCGGATGCTGAGGCCAGAACTCATGAATCATAAAATCATCACCTGAGCCAAAGTTGCTCAACCAGCTGAGCAACCCGCATACCCCTAGCCTCTGGTTTTCTTTTCTTTTCTCTTTTCTTTTCTTTTCTTTTCTTTTCTTTTCTTTTCTTTTCTTTTCTTTTCTTTTCTTTTCTTTTCTTCTTTTCTTTCTCTCATTTTTTTTTTTCTTTCTGTATTAACCTTTTTTATTTATTGGGAGATATTGGTGAGATAACACATGCATATTACTTATCATACAGCATGATGAGTAGTATGCATTTAACAAAAGTTAGCTACTATTATTATGTTTACCAAAGTTAAAAGGGTACAGAGGAAATAACTAGAATAAAATTTATATTATGATCTATGACCCATACTTCTGTACTTCTCTCAATATATTATTTTATGAAAGCTCCTAGTTTAAATTGACTCCATTCTATTGATTATCTTGCATTTAGTAGATATTAATGCTAATTAAATGAATGTATGAATGCATAAATAGGAATGTACTATTAAATTTTAGGCAAGTGGCTGAGTTTATAATATGTGATAAATACAATGATGAACAAAATACAGTCTCTGCCCTAAAGATCTTAGCGTATGTTTGTGGGAAAAATATCTAAATAGATCACTGCAATGAAGTATGATAAATACTGAGTGGGAAACATCTAAAAACCAATAATTGTACACAGAGCTACAGAGTGAATGGCTATGAGTGCATTAACCTGAGAGTTGATAGTTCAGAAAGCTTTTTCACATCCTTGTTCTTTTATCACTTGAGGGAACCATTTTTGTCTTTTGTGCCCATTTCTCAGATGCAGAAATTGAAGCTAAGAGGGTTTCAGTGAATTATCCTGCATTTTATAGCCCCAGAGATTAAAAATATGCATTTTGAGATCTCATCCATGTCTCTACTACCTGACATTTCCTTTACTGTCAGTCCTTTAATAACTAATGGTAGGTGTTCTCCTTTTTTTTAAATTTTGGATATTTATGGCTCGAATTCTACCCTGCATATATAGTTCTCATTCCACGAGTCTTTCCTTGTTAACTTTTTCATGTCTCTGAACTTACAACTTAACAAATCCTTTTAAACCTTCTTGGGGCATCTGGATGTGTCAGTTGGTGGAGTGCCCGACTCTTGATTTTGGTTCGGGTCAAGGTCACAAAGTCATGGGATCAAGCCCCACAATGGGCTCCATGCTGAATATGGAGTCTGCTTGAGACATACTCTCTCTGTCTATCTCTCTCTCTCCCCACCACTTCCTCTGCCTCTCCACTGCTCGTGCACATATGCATGCACATTCTTTCTCTCTCTAAAACAAAACAAAGCAAAACAAAACAAAAACAAAAACTCTTATAAAGCGATAAACAGCCAATGAGCTTTGAATGGAGGTTGCAGTGAGGACTTTGATTTCTTAAACTCATTAGACCAGATGAGTATTATCTTTTATAGGAGGCCTTAACATTAGTAAAATGGGGCTAATTGCATTGATCTCAGAGAGCTACTATGAAGATTAAAAAAGATAAAACATTTGTAAAGCTCAGACTGGATGCTCTGTATTAGATGGTTCTCTTCCCCTTTCCCTGCCAGGCCTTGCTACACTTCACGGTACCCACTGCCTGCTCTGCAACTCTACACACAACTTTAATGTCCACAGAAATGGCTTTAGAAGTCCAAAGATAACATTGTTTGGAAATAGCATTACAGAAAACACACACGCAGCAGCACTGAAGACATATTGCATTTTACTTACATAAGAAAGTTAATGGCTTCTGTTATGTCTATATCAACCCCTCCTCCTCACTGTGAGGCAGCAGTCGGGCTGTATTACCAGGCAGAGACTGCGCAATTCCAGAGATTTTTCGAACTGTTACAAATTAGAATCCACGAGGGAAAGGCTCACTAGAGGACATCACAGGCGAGGTTATCATTTTTTCCTTTTGAAGTTGGGCCTCATATCTTTTTCTCATTACAATCATTACTTTGAAATATGATTTTTTTAAACAGTAATTTTCTAGAACAAAAGGGATAATACCATATTTCAAAAGCTTTACTGTGAAATTAAACCTTTGAACTACTGTGAAAGAAATTATTCCCTCAAGGCTGCAAGGCTTAAAGGTTATTAAAAATTTAATTTTAAGGAAGGCATCCAGGAAAAAAAAAGTGTATAAATGCTACTTAGAACCAAGATTGCCCAACTTAATAACTCCCATTGCTCCTTATTTTTAAATAATCTGGAAATGTGAACAAATGCACTCCATTTTTTTCCGTGGCAAATCAGTATGTCAACAGATGGCTGGCAGTGCTCCTTAACATCATCTGTCTTCAACTGGAAGTACATTCACCACACTGGTCACCTGGTATCTTCTGCCTCCCCCATTTAAGAGATAATAGAACAATGTAGAAGAAGTATTACACACAGGATACACTGAACTCAGAGAATCCCCCAAACTCCAGATATTGTAATAAGGAACAAGTATCCAAACCACAGTATAAATGGTCCACACTGGGGTGATAGGGAAAGTTTCCATTTTTTCATCTGTGAAGTGAGAATAATTTTCTTCATCCTGTGATACAGACATAATATTAATGCCTCCCTTGATCGGATGATGTGACCTCAGGTTTCTAACTTTCTTTGTGTTTCAGTTTCCTCATCTGCAAAAGGAGGATAGTAACAATACTTCTCTCATCTACATCATATAGTTTTCATGAAGATTAAATCGATTCATATCTATTCAGTGCAGGTGATGGTACCTGGAATATAGTAAGCCAAATGTATTATTATTATTAATTTTAATCCTACCATGTCCAAGTAATATGATGCATTCTTAAGAGAAAAGAACAAATAGATAATAAGTCCATGCTTAATTTTTTAATGTTTATTAATTTATCTAGAGAGAGAGAGAGACAGAGAGATAGAGAGAATCCCAAGGAAGTTATGTGATGTCAGCATAGAGCCTGACATGGGGCTTGATCTCAGGAACCATGAGATCTCGACCTGAGCCGAAATCAAGAGTCAGCTGCTTAACTGCCTGAGCCACCCATGGGTCCCAGTAAGTCCGTGCTCTTAAGGAGCTCACAAGCAAGTAGGAGATAAACTGAATAAGCAACAGTGATTAAAAGCAAAACAAACAAACAAGAAAACAAACCCAGCACATTAGAATGGCAAATCAGTGGTATGCTCAGTGTCCTCCTTTGTGATTTGGATCTGCCTTTGTAGTGACTGAGTGAGAAGAGGATGTAGTTAGGGGAGGGTTCCCAAAAGAGGTGCCTCAAGAAAATCATGATGAACACAAGGGAGGTTTTGAAAGCTCATGGAGTATAAATAAAACCTATTTCCCAGGAACATTGTGGAAAAAACAAATGATGTGAAGCCATGCTTCTCAATCCTGACCTCAGTTCATCATTCATGACGCTACTTAAAAATATCATTCTTGATCTACTGAATCAGAATCTGCTGGCCTGCAGTCTGGGTATTGATGATGTTAACAACATGTACATGTAATTCTGTGGCACAGCCAGGGTTGAAAACCACTAAGATAACACACTTTGAAAGCATATTATAAATAGTGAATCTTAATACAAATGCTAGATATTGTTATGATTGCTTAATATCTATTTATTTTTGACTATCCTAAATTGTTTATCAAGTAAGAATTTTAAAAACTTTACTTATATTGGTGGTAACAGTGGAGATGGAGACAATTGTATGTTCTCCATGCTGAGTGGTGAGAACCACCAATAGTGTGGTCGAACTTGTGACCCTTACCAAGGCCGTGCAGGAACCTGAATATGTCAGCCCTCAGAGTTCCCTGTGCTTGCAGACTGGTTTGGTGATCCACTGGGTGTCAGGAGTTCTTCTGATAGCTTTAAGGAATGTATCTATGAAGATTACCTCAAAGCATTTGTGTGTGGGATCTTTGCCAACCCAGTAAGAATTCAGGACTCTCGGGGTGCCTGGGTACCTCAGTCGGTTGAGCCTCCGACTTCGGCTCAGGTCATAATCTCACAGTTAGTGGGTTTGAGCCCCACGTTGGGCTCTGTGCTGACAGCTAGCTCAGAGCCTGGAGCCTGTTTCAGATTCTGGGTCTCCCTCTCTCCCTCTCCGACCCTCCCTTGCTCATGCTGTCTCTCTCTCTCTCTCTCTCTCTCTCTCTCTCTCTCTCTCAGAAATAAATAAAAAACTTAAAAAAAAAAAAAAAAGAATTCAAGACTCTCAGAGCCCCACAGCAGCATCCAGCCCACTCCACTGCAACAGACTGAAGGCTTCGGGCAAACTAGCTGGTTAACACCTTGATGAAAAGGCTTGCTAGAGATAGCATCCTTAGGAACTGGATGTTTGCGGCCACCCTGTTGCTCACAAATCCACTGTATGATGAGACTTTGCTTGGCCCTGTATCCCGGTCTGTGTGCTTTATCAGGCCACGGTGGGCAGGGGTCCCTATGGAGTGCAGAGAGCTGGCGGTGCTAGCAGCAGTGCACCTTGAGGAGAAAGCGCATTGCACTGGACTGCTTCCCCATAGCTCCCGGATGTACATGTAAGTGTACACATGGCTTACCTTTGAGCGGCATGGAAAGGAAAGGTTCTTTCTCCCACAATCATTTTTGGACCTACTACTGTTTAATACTTAAAAATGTAAATATAATGATCCGAAGCCCCTTACATGTACACTCTTTTGTTGTCATTGTTCTGTTTGTTTTGGCTTATTTTTGGTGTTAGGTTTTTTGTTTTGTTTTTTGTTTTGTTGCTTTGTTTTGTTTACTAAGTATGTTCACACACTGGTGCTAGAAGTGGCAAGCAAGACTGTGAATGACAAGCTCAAGAAATTGGACTTGCAGTAAAACTTTTTCCAAGTTGGGAAATGATTAGATGTGGTGCTTAAAATAGAGATTGTCTCTGCTCTTCTGTTTCTTATGGAATAACCCATGTTAGGACAGAGATCCTTATAGAACTAATTAGGCATCCAGCGCACTTAGAAAGAACTAGATTTCTCCCTCCTTGACACCATTCACTTGCTGAATCTCACCTGCAAAGGTTCTCTCCCAGGAACACATTAACCTTGAACCTACCAGAACTGCAAACATTTCCCACTAGATTGTGTGCTCCTTGAGGGCAGTGACAATATGTCTGCCATCTGCTATTTCTCTAGCACCTTGCATGGTGCGTGTCGTTTAGTAGGCACCAATAAAGATTTGTCTAGAAAGGATAGTTTGTTGAATTTTTCCTTCCAGTGGGGCATCATGTGAATGCTATTTGGATTTCTCTTCACTGCCTTAGGGGAAAGGATTGTTTCCCTATATTCTTACTTGTTAGCTTATTTTAAAAGGATGTTTATGAGAGCTAGTGGCATGTTTCTGGTATGATTACTATAAACCATTATTTTCAGAGTAGTATGGTCAAATAATTCAATTCTGTTGTGTACTTCCACACCAGGCAGGAGGTAATGTCCATGTTTGCCCTTCTGGACTGTCACCTTGAACTACTGCCTTGAACATGAAGTTATTAAGACATTGTGTTTCTCTTTAGAACTTCTTGGTGTTGCCCTTTATTTCTCTGCTTATCTAGAGTTCAGAAAAGCAAACCATTCATTATATATTTTTAAGAAAAATTGCAAAGACTATGCAATATGTATAACATGCAAGTCCTTATTAGTGTGACTCTTGCTCTCCTAAATGCCTAGTATGTCAGATAAAATGAATTTTCTCATTAACCTCACGCATGCCAACTTGTCAAATTATGATAAACCAAACAAGACTGCACCCAGAAATTGAGCTGCTATCATTGTATTTATATGGCTTTGCCAATTAGTCTATAAATAACACATTTTTAACACACTTCAGAATTTTGAAACTGAACCACTTCTGAATGTTCTGAAATACAAGAAGAGCAAAAGCACTATCCAAAGAAAGTAAAAGAAAACAATTTGCTCTTGTTAGAGGAAATGAACATTATTTAGACGTATAAGAGATCAGATGATCATATAGACATTCAACAAATCTTTATTGGATGTCTGATCTGTGCATACAGTTTTCTTCATTGTAGTGAGTGTGACTTAGTAAACAAATTGCTGGGGTTTTTCCTTCAGTAGAAAATTATTATTTAAATAATAATATAATATAAATATTTACTACACCTCTATGGATTCAGGGTATTAGCAATGGATAACCAAGGTGAATAAAGCAAATCACCATGTTTATGGAACTCAAACTCAATAGTGAAGTCAGATAAAAAATTATTACAGAAAAAATTGAGAAAGTAATAGTAGTGGTGTGCACACATGTACAGCAGCAGGATGGTGGTAGTTAAGGATAGAAAGATAGATACCAGAATAGGGAACATTTATTTATAAAGCAGGAAATTGTTTAATGTAATTGTGAAGACCAGGGTCTGTCTAAAGAATGAAAGTGATTTAGGGGGGCAATAGTAACCTGTGTTTGTTTGAATCATAGTTTTGAGTTCTGTCCGGCATATGTTTAGAGGAAGCTCTGAGGTTTGCATGAGAGACTGGCAGGGAACGTTGTCAGTGCTCAGTCTCTCATCAGTTATAGAGAGTAACCCAGTTTTGTCTCCATCATACACACAGCCTTTTGACAAAGACAAACGGGTGGAAGTTAACAGGACCCACCTTGTTTTGAAGACACTTTAGAGAGTAACCCTTACTACTCCAGCATCCCTGCTAAAGATGTTCACCCTCCATGCCCAGTAGCCATATAAACTACTTTGCCAACCACTTTTTTCCTTGTAAGAAGAGTTCTTGTAAGTATGATTTTCCCCATCAAGTTTTATTTTGAGTAATGTTTTAGTGTCCTGTGAGATCTTACTGTAACATGAATAACTACTGCTATACACTACTATCAAGTGAAATAAGACACAGATACACACTTCTCATCCCTACTCATAAATGGCACAGACAAGGTCTCTCTCCCCCTGCTAACGTGACCCCACAAGAACAGAAAGCACATCTCTCTTACTGACTGATTTGTGCCCAGTACTTAGCATTGCTCAATAAAGATGTGTGGAGTAAATCAAGAATAAGCTAACTTAATCCTCACAAGCCTCAAGTTCTTTTTTGAGCTGGTGTAGTGAACAAATGTCATTTTCCCCCAGAGTAAAGTTGATACCCATTCAACTCAAATTTTATATTGATTTCATTTAAGAGTGTAGATTCTCATCACAAGAAGGAAATGAAAAGAGAAGCATGTAATTAGGAGAGGAGAGAGACAGGCATCTTGCAATTAATTAAGGAATGATGCAATTCTGACCCCTTATTGTTTTAATAGAAACATTATTTCCCTTTTGATTGTGAATTGGGATGTGGGGCTGAGATGAAGATTGCAGAAGTGTGAGGAGGAAGAATCACACATAAATGGAGTCTGCAAGTGTACAAGGTACATCAGTAAAGCTGGCCAGTGGAGGGAAAATTGTGAGAACAGAACAGCTTCATTTCCTTGAGAGAAACCAAACATGCTTCTTTGCACAACTCTTGTATTCACTTACTTTTTGAAGGGATAATAATAATAACTAATAAATGTCATTACAGGGCATGCTTTGGCAAAGAAAAAGTAATTTGTACTAAAATTCTATAATACAGTAATACAGACTTAGCTATATTAAATGGGGATGTAAATATTCCTTCTCATATGGAGTACCATGTATCATGCAATGTGCTTAAGGTGCTGGTACATACTAACCCTTCATGAATGTAAATGTTTGTCAATGGTATGTCTTTATATGAAACTCTTCACCCCCTGCCTGGAAAGGAAACATTTATTAATCTCACTTCACAGGGGAGAGAACATGAGCAGGAGAAATGAATTGCCCTGACCTGCCCCCGCCCCCCCTCCCCGGTCTCTTCACAAGAAAATGGAAGAGCCCGGACTCTAATTCAGGCTTTCAGTAAAAACATTCTTTCTTCTGAAATAAAGTTTATAACATTTTTTTTTTTCATTTGCAGAGGTTTTGTTTTGTTTGTTATTTTTTTAATTTACCAATCTTGATAATGCATTATTTTTATTATATTGCAGTACATTGTTTTAGAGTTTGTCAGGCTTTAGAAATTAATTAAAAATGAGCTTATTTGGTGGTCAAACAGGCATCCTCTCATCATATATTAATGGTAATGATTTCTGTTTGAGAATCTCCAGGCTCCTAAAACTAAAAGGCCACAGGTTTGAAGGTGAGATGCAGAGAGATATGTATATGCATCCACACAGAGAGGGAGAGCCAGGGAAGGGGAGAGATGTACACTGATACAGATGCATAGGACAGCCCGGAAGCGGGGTTTCTAGACAATCCAATGTCTGCAAAGGGGCTGAGCCAAGAGCACTTTGCAATAATTACCCTTGAAAGGAGTAACAGAGTCCTCTCCATCTGGATGAGGAAAGGGCAAGGCTCAGATGTGAGCAAAGGAACCTAAACTGTTGCAGAAAGAATGTCTTGTACCTTCTCTTATTACTAAATGGTAGGGGTGCGTCAGACATCACCTTGCCAGCTAGCTACTTTTTGTGTACTGTCTTCACTCTTTAATAATAGGCTACTTTCTCAGGATTAACATAGCTATTAGGAGCACAGTCTGTAGATCTTTCATTTTTCCTGGGTATCCCCCTTGTCCAGGTAAGTACTGAGTTGGCTTTTTATGAAAACTGGAGTTTGGCTTTACCTGTAAGCGCTACTGAAAAGTATAGGTGATTGGGAATGAACCACATGTCTCAAATTTCATTTATTTTGCTTGGAGCGGCAGTGATAGGAGTAACTGAGAGCTGTGCTTAAAGCCTTGACTCTAAAAACTCTGACATGGACCCTCACAGAGGCCACCTCCATGAGGGCAGGGAGCAGAATGAGTGAGCAGCTAATCCCCCAGTCCTTCCCAGATCAGATCTGTAAATCCATGAAATGATTATCACTGCGTCCTGAGATGTCCATACCAGGCTTCTTAGATAAGCACCTCCATAGACCCCAGAACAGGAAAAGCCTTTCCCACTCTGACAAAGGTGAGCTGACTCTGCTTCAGGTGTGATTTTCTGGGCTGCTGAGTACAGTCGGGGGTCACCAGTGCTTGACCAGCTGATCATATGATCATAGACGCTGACAAGAGGGCGTGTGTGTGTGTTTTATTTGTTGTTTACTGGGTGCTGCATACTAAGGAGAATTAGAGGGAGCCTTCATTGGTGCCACTTTTCATCTTCTCCAGTTTCACTGCCTCCTACTCAACTCCCTTGACTGGGTACACACAGCAGGAAGACAGGCCCTTAGGGTTTGCCCAGAGCAACTTCAGTGAAAAATGCCTCCGGCTTCCCCTACTGCAGTTGGAAGGTGGGGGGAAAGTGCTCGCACCTGCACAAGCTTCCAAGAGCATAGCTCCAGAAACACCCAGGTTTCTGTTAATTCTTCTCCCATAAATATCTGCCGCACATGGGCTTACATTTCCAGAAGCAAGTTTAAACTGCCCTGAAAATTTTAGATTGCTAATGAGTGTTAAGGAAGGCCTGCTGTTGAGTGTAATGGAATCCTGAAGCCACTCCCTCATTAATCTGAAGTCATCTTTTTTCCTTTAAATCTAAGAATATTCACAAAGCTCCTTCAGGTTTCTCCTCCTGAAAATACACCAAGGTTCCAAAGAGATGAATAACAACTTGCATACAGTAAGTAATAACTCTTAGATCTTCAAACTTTTATATCAGAAATACTACTTGAACATAACCATCTATTTGTTTTAATATAAGTGATGAAGCAGATAAGAATTAGTCATTCCCTGGAGCATCTGGGTGACTCAGTCGGTTGAGAGTCTGACTTCAGCTCAGGTCATGATCTCAGGGTTCATGGGTTCGAGCCCCACATCAGGCTCTGTGCTGACAGCTAGCTCAGAGCCTGGAGCCTCTTTTGGATTCTGTATCTCCCTCTCTCTCTAACCCTCCCCAGCTCATGCTGTCTCTCTCTCTCCCTCTCTCTCTCTCTCTCAGAAATAAATAAAACATTTAAAACTTATAAAAAAGAATAAATCATTCCCTGATGGAAATCATGTATGATTCATTATTTGGCAAATGTTTATTAATTTGTTATTAAATGCTATTTCCAGAGAATAAAATTATTTTTCTCATATGTCATATTATTGTCTATATCCTTAAGAATCTTTCTGACTTGGTAATTGTTACAGTATGTCCTTTTAATAACTTTTTCTTTGTTCTTCTTGTGTTCTAATTATGATTTTACCAGTTATTAATTTGGAAACTTTGGACAAGCTAATTTACTTATTTAAACTTGATTTCTCTAAAATTTTTAAGTGGGTTATTACTTGAATGGAATGAGATAAATCTCTAACCCCATACAAACTTCTTTTAACTCAACTGAGCTCAGTACACACTGAGCATACATTCAACACTCTGTATAATTTATTTTACTTCTTTTTCTCAGTCATCATATGAAGTAGGTATGATCCAGTCATACAGAGGAGGAAACTGGAGCTCAGGGAATTAATAAACAATTATCTTAACCAGAGTGACAATAAGAATTTGAATCTCAGTCAGTGTGATTTTAGAGCCCTGGCCACCTCCCTAAGTATGAGTCACTGTTTTTTATAGTTTATTATTCATTTCATTGTGATCTTTCTTCAGTAAAATACTTCTCTTATATCTCCTATTTTACAAAGTCATTTTGCCATGGAATTAATGTCATTCATTGAATGTCAAATAAGAACCTCGACAGACAGAGAAAAGGATAGATGGTATTGAAGATCTGGGAGAGAAAATGAAAAATGATAGAAGTAAAATATAAGATGATCAGTTTACTAGCCAGGGAAATTCACACCTAGAATATAAGTTTTGGTTGGGAACATTTGCACAATACTGAAAAATATAGACTCCATTCTTGAGTCGTCGCTTCTTCTTCATACCTTTGATAATTCGTATTTCATTCTTGTGCAGTTTTGCCTTAGCTTCGGCGGACTGACTTTTTCTTAAGAGTTCTGTATTTTCAGCTTTCAACCAACTAAACTTCATCAGCATCAGAGTCATCTCTATCCTCAAAATGTGGTTGTCTGAGTGGACCACTGGTAAAGGGTTTTTAAATGAATTCGACAAGAAATAAGGTTCTATTGATCAAAAAACATGATGAACATGAAAATACCACTATGTTCCAAGTATTCTATTAGTTTCCAAGAATATGAAGTCAGGTTTAGAGCCAGATTACATTCTCCAAGATACAAGCATTTAAACATATAATAAACAGTAACCAATGATAAGGGTAATACTGGAATTGCAACATAGAAACATGAGTGGAGAAGAAACTACCATAAGGAGGCCAAATGAAATTTATAGATGATGTGGTGATAGAAAAATTCTAGAATAGGGAGTAGGAGTTTACCCCATAGAAAAGCAGGACTTGGGCAGTGTAAACCAAGGAAACACTGTAAGCAAAGATAGGGTGGTACGAGCAAATGTTATTGTTGCCATCTGACAAAGAAGCTGACGTGGGAAAACGTCAAATTAGCCCTGCTATGAGATTTTATCTTAAATATCAAATGAAACAATGATAATACATTTTTTTAAATTTATTTATTTTTAATGTTTTATTTATTTTTGAGAGAGAGAGAGAGAAAGACTGAATGTTAGTCGGGGAGGTGCAGGGATGGAAGAGCAGAGAGGGAGAGACGAGCAGGAGAGGGAGGGGTAGAATCCCAAGCAGGCCCCACACTGTTAGCGCAGAGCCCAACGGAGGCTCAAACCCACGAGCCACATGATCATGACCTGAGCTGAAATCAAGAGTGGGATGCTTAACCGAGAGCCACCCAGGTGCCGAATAAGAACAAAATGTGATTTTGGATTAGACAAAGTATGTTCTGTATATATTAAAATATCAGTAGATTCATCCACTTATGTTTTCAAGATTGCCTGTTGGTTGACTCTTCCACCAAACGCTTGGCTAGCCTTTGAGCATGCAATGGATAAATAAAGTAGACACATTCCCTGACACAGTTTATCATCTAGTGGGGAAACAAATATTGAACAACAGTGTCAGATAGATAATGTATAGTTTCTAATGCAGTAAGTAGTCTGATAATGCAATGAATCAAAGAGAGATGTTTCATCATAGCTGGGATTGGTGAGCAAGGTCAAGAGAAAAATTCAACCCAGGAATGAATACATGCAAAATCAGTAGAAGCGATAAAGGTAGAAACTATCAAGTGTTTAATTTCAAAAAGATACAAGTGTCTGCTTTGGCAACAGTCTATAGGAAAGAGTTTGAAACATTATATTTGGCCCAGAGTATAAACAGGATTACCCAGGTTGATGTTACTATTTGTTTTAAATTAATTCAGTGGCTTAACTAAAATAACAAAGATCCAAATTATGAGGGTGATATTCCTACTCATTTTCTTGTTTTATAGATACATCTGACACATGCACTTTGCTTCTAAATATATTTTAAGGATATTAACAAACTAAAATATTCACAAAGATGGACACCCAAGACATGCAAATCATGCTGCATGTAGTAATGGGTACAAAAAGAAAAGAAAAGAAAAGAAAACAAACAAACAAAAAAAACTCCACACCTCGAGTTGGGATAGAATGGTTATAAGAGCTAAATCAGACATTATTCTTAGTCCAGCCCTTTCAAGTACTGCCATACCTCCTGGAGCATTTGATTTAACTTCTCAAAACCTTAATCTTAAAACCTTAATTAATCTCAAAACCTTAATTGCTAATCTTTATTGGAGATAAACATATAACCTACTTCTGGGGTGCCTGGATGACTTAGTCGTTTAGGAATCCAACTCTTGTTTTTGGCTCACAATCTCAAAGTTCATTAGCCCCAAGTATGGCCCCATGCTAACAGTGCAGATCCCTGTCTCTCTCTCTCCCTCTCTCTGCCCTGCCCTTGCTTGCATGCTCTCTCTCAAAATTAATAAACTTAAAAATTGCATATGTGTATATAACCCATGTCTATGTGTATTGTGAAGATTACATAATATAATGCATGTAATATGTTCAGAATAATACCTGTCATGTAGTACATGTTCGACAGACGTTAGCCAGTATATATTTGATGTCTGCTAATTGTGATAACCCCCTATGCTTTCGTAATCTTCAACTTGTAACAGTTCCCTGGCCTCTTTCTTTAGGACACTGCTCTTTTTCCACTGCAATCCTATAATTCTTGTGGAGATCCCAACCAAAGTACTCACCTTCCAGATGATGGAGGTGGGCTTGCAACCCGTGCCTAAAGAACCATAATGTTCCATCGCCTTGGCCAAAGATTGGTAATGGTTCATTATGTGAATGAAGCTGGCCAGTTAGAATCCTTCCCTGATGTTTTTACATGCTAAGCTGTAGGAAACATTCTCGTGTTTCAGACTTTTCAGCTTCAGAGCTAGAGAGACCATGTCTGTTATCATGTGGGTATGCATATAATAGATCAACAGAAGCAACAAATGCAGAATTTAGTTAGGGCTCCCAATCTTATAAAACATCCCCCATCTGAAGACAGAATGTCCCCAGCGTCTCCAATGGAAGATATTGAGAGAACTGAAGGCAAAAGCTTGTCTAATGGACCAGATGGGTAGTTGTGATAGTTCATCTGATTCTAAAAGTTCATCATCTTCAGGTAGTGAGAATACTTCCAGTGACTCAGACAGTGAACAGTGCAGATCTTCTCCTGCTGATCCAGGAACTAATATCTCAGGACATCTGTCATATCTGCCATGCCACAGTGCAGGATTCCTGATAGGGATGCTGGCCTGAATGATTTCATGACAACAGTAGCCTTCTGATGAGTACTTTAAGAAATGGTTTGCAGCTGAATGAATCAGGAGGTAACAGTGATGAGTGAAGAAACTTTCATATGTGTGTGTGTGTGTGTGTGTGTGTGTGTATAAGACATGGGATAATTTATTTTATATTATGAGTAAAAATTCCCAAGATTGAAGAAAGTGTCTCTTAACTTTTGATAATAAAATAAACTAGATTTGATTCAGGAAAAAAACAAAAACAAAAAACAAAAAAAACATGGCACTGGGCACCCATGGGGCCTAGCACCAGGCCCAGGACACAGCAGGTGCCAGAAAGTGTGGGCCATTCTCTTCTCAACCTAACCTCAACCCTTGAGTAAATGAAGCCAACTCCCTAACAGAAGTAAAAGGTAGAGATGTAGAGTCTCATGATGAGTAAAAGGCCAAGCCCAATCACTTAGAGACCCAAGGCTGCTCTGGCACCTACAGTATTTCCTTCACTTATGGCAAAATCACCAGTGCCCTTCCAATAAATCTCTGTGTGCTGTTTAAGTCACTTTGGATTTTTTTTTCCTTGAAATTGAAATTGTCCAGACTACTATTGTTGTTATATTATGGCCATTGGTGAATGGCTACTAAGCATGATATTTAGGAACTAATAATTTCTCAGTAAATATTTTGAAATGAATTATTTTTTTATATTGAATTGGAAGTTGTTTTCTGAATTAATATATGATTATCAACGATGATATAAAGTAGATATATTCAGAATTAAATAAAATTCAGGATCATAATGCCTTAGAAAAAATGGCATAGGAGAAATAGTTGAGTCTTTCAGGTGAAGTAGACTTAAATCCAAACCCCCTTTTATCACTTATTAGTTGTGTGGCCTTGGGAAGAGCCCTTAATTTTAGTGAGATCAATTCTCCCTGTAAAATAGAGAAAATAAGTACATAGGTATGATGTTATTGTATTAGCATAAGCACTTAATATCCTTATATCTTCTCCAACTTTTCAGAATCTAGGTTCTTTGATTGTATAATCATTTTTTTGCATAAGACACAACATACTAATGTTACAAATCTATGTTATAATGAAAGAAGTAATTTCAAAAGCCTGTGTACTAAATTCTAATTATATTTTTATTTCAAAAGTTTCTAGAGAAAATTTAATTTGGTGTGCCATATTTTTCATATTTTTAATATTTTCAAGTAACTGTTAAATGAATAGAATGCCATTTTAAATATATATTAACAACCTTTTAGAAAAATTGCAATACATATCTTGGCACGCTTTGTTTTATTTCTTTCATGCTAGAGGAGAGTACATATGAGCAGAGGAGAGGGGCAGAGGAAGAGAGACAGAAACTTAAGAAGGCTCCATGCTCAACGTAGAGCCAGATCTGGGGCTCCATCTCATGATGTTGAGATCCTGACCTGAGCTGAATTCAAGTGTTGGGCACTTAACCAACTGAACCACCTGGGTCCCCATGGCAAGTTTTAATTATTGACTAACCACACCAACTTTTCTGTTAATGACTCATGAGTTATTTCCATATTCCAATATTTAAATGTATTTCATTGATAACAATTTTCTTTGTATATTTTAGTATCTCTTAGTGAAGTTGTTTACATAGCCAATAATCAGGGTAGTGAGGCTTAAATCACAGAATTACTGCAGCCCTTCTTTCTTTTGAATGCTTATCTTTCCTGATAATCGAGGGTATTATTTCCCATAGACAGCCTTGTACATCTATGACATATTAGAAACTGTCATTAAAAATCATTTTCCATTACCAAGGGAGTTTGGGATAATGGAATGTGTAGTCGCTTTCAATTTGTGTCAAATTTTCTGATGCATTTGTACCACCAACATTTTATCAGCTTGTCACTAGAACAAATGAAGTTGCAAATTGCATTGACTTTTTTTCATGAAATCTTTGAAACTGTTTATTTTTAACATGACTTTTCTCCTTTTGATTTCTATAGTGTAGCAGGCTT
This sequence comes from Hyaena hyaena, assembly GCF_003009895.1. Classification (NCBI taxonomy): domain Eukaryota; kingdom Metazoa; phylum Chordata; class Mammalia; order Carnivora; family Hyaenidae; genus Hyaena; species Hyaena hyaena. The sequence continues at coordinate 4,060,011 of NW_024080691.1, forward strand.
GATTTTCAACTTTCATGGTCTTTGTCACTTAGTGAGTATGGCATTCGGGAGCAATAATTTCCTGGGGCCTTGAAGGTTTTGGGAGAAAAGATTCAGGCATGTAGGGCATATTAAAGCTGAATGCAGATTTAAGCAATAAGCATGGAGCAATTTGATGAACTACCTGTAGGCAGGAATGGAGAATTTCTGACACATCAGGAAAGCCATTATGCTTCTGTTATGTTCAATAGCCCAGTTGGCCTAAAAGGTTATGGGTGATGTATGTTTTCATTATCTCCTATGAGCTGAATGCCTCAGAAGACCCCAGATGGCTTATTGTGGCTGCGGCTCTCTTCATTTGCACTATAGCAACCTCTGTCACATCACACCAATATGTTTGTGAGGGTCAGTTTGCTTCGAGGAATATTGTCCCATGATTTCTGTAATATTATTCTGCCTGAGAATCTGCAAGCAGTTACCACTTGGAGAGTAACTGAAAGCTCTTCAAAAATACATTTTGATTTCCTGGGTGTCAGCTGTCACTGTAAAAGCAATAATAGCAATGAAACAATGTCAATGACATTATTTATTGAACATATATTATATACCAACCATGCCTTACATACAGTGCTTTATGTTCTTTAACATATCCCATTAAGCCAGGTATCATGGTTTATATTTCATGTATGAAAAAAATAAGATGACATTAAGAAAGTAACTGTCCAAAATCAGATCCCTAGATGCGGTAGAGATAGCATTCAAGCCAGGGTGTGCCTGACTCAATAAAATTCTTAACAATTGCAGTTCATATTTAGACCAACATGAAGAAGCTCACAGTCTAGTTGAAAAGAAGAATACATGTAAATTATACCTTTTACACAATAATATTTTCATTTAAAAGGCATGTGTGTTTAAAGGGCAAGGGAAAAAGTATGTATTAAGAACTATTTATACCTATCTTTAGGGGAAGTGATTAAATCTAAGGAAGGGATCAGAAAACCCATACAAAAGAGCAATTTATCAGTAGAGACACATTATTCTAAGAACTGGAACCAGTGTTTAAGCAAAGGCCCAGAAAAAGCCCTGAAATTACAGTGTTTTGGGGAGCAGTAAAAAAGTCACGGGTGGCATAGGAATTGAAACACTCCAATACCTACACCTGTTTATATAAGCATAGGGAAAACTAAAGGTGCAGAAGATCAGACTTAAGATGAGAGAGAACAGGAGAGACTGAAGGAAGACTTTCTCTATATTTTTAATGTGATGTCAAGGAAGATGTGAATTTATAAGAGACCTTCATTTTTAAAATAAAATGTGAAGATTGATACCTTTCTTACCTATGACCTGGGATTATTATAACATTGAAACAGTCATTATATAGATAAAAGCAGAAGTTTTAGGATGTGCAGCTTGCCTATCTTGGTCATGACTGTCTGTCATCTTAAAATTTTGTTTTTCATTTTTTTTCCAAAAGGAAATGAGTTAAAATGAATAAACCAAGTTGTATTCATTTTAATGTTGTTTCATATTTACTAAAATGTATTTGTATACTTATTCAAGAAACATTCGCATGGAATAAAAATGAGGCAGAGGAGACCCCAGTATCTGGCACAGACTATCTATATAAAAGCCTTGTCTTTTAAGTAGTAAAGTCAGTTTTACAGAAGTGTCCAGTACAAACATCATGGTATTTAATAAATAGTTGGGATGTCCTTAAGATGAATCCAATATTAAGTTTGGTCTAGTGCTAAAAACAAGTATTCCTTCACTTAAAATGACCTTGTGTCATATGTGTGAAAAGGTTGGTCTAATACAGTGAGTTAATCCATTTGTCTTAGAAAGCTGTGCATTTGTTTTAGAATTTCTCTTTCATTACATAGGCTGTTATTTGCTTTGTCAAATCCCTCTTGGCCTTGAGCACACTCTAGAAATAGGGATTCTTTAGAATTGCTGATAAGGATGTTCTACTAAATATTACCCTTTATAAATCTTTGAGGAGGCTCAGGAATTGGTGAAGCACTGTAAAGATTTATATAAGGAGATGTACAAATCTGGCCAAATGAGGACACATCTGGGCTGTAACTGGGTCTACCCTCTCAAGGGCCTCTGCTCTATAATTCTAATTCATTTCTTTTATTTTGGAAAGTCAACAATACATATGTACTCCTTTGACTTTTTAACATCTTTATTAATGTCTAGTTGATACATAATAAACTGTACATATTTAAAACATGTAATTTCATAGTTCTGATATATGTCTATACCCATGATACCATCACTACAATCAAGACAATACACACATCCATTGCCCCCAAAAGTTTCCTGTTGTCTCTTTATTATTTCTTTTACCCAACCCTTGGTGTCCCCACGTCACAACTCCTGATCTGCTTTCTATCATAATTCATTTCCATTTTCTATAATTTTATATATATGGAGTCATATAGCATGTTGTCTAACTTTTTTCAGCTAGGCATAATTATTTGAAGATTTCCCCATATTATAGGATACATGGGTAGTTTATTCCTCTTTATTTCTGGAATAGTTATTGTACTGTATGAGCCTATTCTCCTTTGGCAAGTATAAGTCCCTTGAACTTAATGTACCTTTCCTGACCTTTTGTCTCATGTCTCTAATATTAATAAATCCTTTGTGAAAAGGTACTTCAAAAGATAGGTTCTCCACTGTTTCTTAATCATAGAGAAGAAATAAGTGCCTAAAGGATACACAAGGGTATATTTAACAATATTTTTGATGATGATGATGAATACTACTAACACTATTAATATTACTACTACTACTACTACTACTAATGTACTTTTAAGATGCATAGCACCATATGAAGGCTGTTGCTGTATTTTAAGCTGGACACAGCATCACTAATAACCCCCTTGTTTAATTTTAATCCTTTTACAAATCAATTCAGGGGTTATAAATATATGACTAAAACTATTATGATTAAATTTGAATCATTCATTTAATCAGTATATTTTGTGGGCCTACTATCTATCAGGCACAGGACTAGGAAAAAGGGATTCAAAAGTGACAAAAGACACATCCTTCTTCTTTCATATTCAAAAGTGGATTTATTGTAAGCATAAGAAGAAGCTGAAGCATATATGCAGGTCCTTCCAAAGCCCTGGCTATGCCAGTATGTTCACATGGTCACATATTTTGGAGAGTATGCAAAATCAATCTGTTTTATTTTAATGTACTGATAACAACCTCTATCTCTTTATACCCCAGCTTTCCAGCCACACACTTTTTCCCAGGAAGAGTGGCATTGGAGTTGTCAGGACATTTTGGAGATGCAGCAAAGGGAAATTGGTGTTGAGGAGTAGACACATAGAAACATACATGTATACATACATACAAACATGCATGCTACATATGTATAATTTGGGTTTAGTAGCACAGGTGTCTGTGGTTCACCATTAATACTGTGTATATTAACTTAGGACTAGTCACCCCAGGTGAGAAATGAGACATAGAAATTTTGCTGCCCACTATGCCACCTCACTGGCCTCCGTGATCAAAAAGTAACTATCTATAAACTGTTATACAGTGGTGCTGCGTACTGGAAGGGTTTGAATGTTGGAGAGTACAACTAGGTTAGAAATGGTGAGACCCAGAAGTGTGTGTGTGGGTGTGGGTGTGGGTGTGGGTGTGTGTAGAGACAGGGTGGGCGGAGAAAGGGAGAGAGATGTTAGCCTGATGGATTAGTAAAACTATAATGTTATATTTCTGTGTATAGGATATTTATACTATTTGTCAACTTTCAATATTTTATTTTGATGTGATTTATTTTCTCATTTTATTTTTTTTAAGTTTCTTTGGAGAGAGAGAGAGAGAATGCGCAGGAATGCAGATGCAAGTGGGACAGGGGCAGGGAGAGAGAGAGCCCCAAGCAGACTCCACACTATCAGTGCAAAGCCTGACACAGGGGCTCATACTCACTAATTGTGAGATCATGACCTGAGCAGAAATCAAAAGTTGGACGCTTACACAACTGAGCCACCCAGGCACCCTGATTTTCTCATTTTAAACAAATATTAACATGTGGCCTTGATTTTCTATTTTGGATAATTTTTATTAGGGTCCTGCCCCAATTTATAAATACTTGAGGCAACACAAAAATAGGATTCATTGCTGTTTGTTTATATGTTACAGCTCAGTCAGAAAGACTGGCCAATAAGCATGCATTTAAGATATAGAGTTATAAAGGTTAAACAAAAGAACTCAAGGGGTGTACAGGACAGGAATAAATTCTTACTTGAAAGGATAGAATTCTTGGAGAAAATGGTGTTAAAGCTGAGATGCAGTGTAAGTTGGCCAAAGATGCGTATGTCCTGTGTGTCCCTGTACCTGTGTGTGGGGTAGGGGAGAGATAGGAGAGAACTGATTGATGTTTTACTTTCCCCTTAGACATACAGAGTTTTAAAATAGGTGGGTGGGTGACACAAGATCAGATTTTAGAGATTTTTGTAACATACATTTTACATGCAGTGGGTATATACATTTTATAGTTAATCCTGAGAACATGAGTGAGGAAATGCCAAGACTTTAGGCAGAGAGACAGTATTTGATTATGTGTCTTCCAAAACTGCTTTTCTTCCCTCGAAGACAAATGTCCTTAATTCTCTAGAGGCAGTTGTCAAGGAGCAGTTTTCAAACACGGTGACATTTAAATGAAGGAAGTTTCCTTAATGTGGTGAGTGGTATCTGGGATTCCATTTTAAACACTAATACAATGTAGGCCTCACCCAATCAAAATGTTTGTTATAGGGAGAGGATCTGAAATAATGGGCTGATGTGTCCATTTCCTACTATTTAATTTGCTTTGTCAGCTTGACAAATTATTTCTGTCCTCTAAACTTCAGTTTCCTTATGTTCACAATAGGGGTAAAAATCCCTACCTTATAGGGTGGTTGGGGAACAAGAGGATCTAAAATAAGAAAATCCAGGACAGAAATGCCTAGCATAAAATAGATGTTAAATAAGTTTCACAGGAATACGCACTTTAAAAGTTCTACCATTTTAGGAATAAAAATTTAATTGTAAGATTAGAAATAATAAAACTCCTAGAAGAAAACAAACAAATGTGTTAAGCTCTTTGAGTTAGGTCTTTGCTATGGTTTTTTGGATCTGTTCCTGAGGCAAGAGCAACAAAGGCAAAAATAAACCAAAGAGACTGCATCAAACTAAAGTCTTTTTGCACAGCAAAGGAAATCGTCAACAAAACAGAAAGGCAGTCTCCTGAATGGGAGAAGGTATTTATTTGCAAAAATGATTTATGTGATAAGGACTTAGCATCCAGAATATATAAAGACCTTGCACAGCTCAATATAGGTACATAGGTAGGTAGGTAGGTAGGTAGATGATGATAGACAGATAGAGATAGAGATATATTTAAACAAAGTAACAATCCAATTGAAAATTGGCAGAGGTGGAGCTCCTGACTGGCTCAGTGGGTTGAGCAACGGACTTCAGCTCAGATCATGACCTCACTTTGCTAAATAAAACCTTTCCTTTAGCTACAGAAGGTAGCCTGATTTGTAAATGTAAATGCATTTTTGAGGCTACACACATCAGCTTCATCTCTTGGAGAGGTGCTATTTGTTGTGCTGGAGAGCATTATTTAATGTCAGTTTCTTACTCTCTAGCCACGGCTCTTCCACTTTTTGGCTGCATGACAGTGGAAAGTCCCCTTCATGTATCTTGTCTTCACTATCCTCCAGACTACTTCCTGACAGTATTATAAAGCACAAATAAATATAGTATGTGAATGTTTACTGACAATATTGAGAGCATATATGAGCCATAGGGCATTCTTACCAATGCTTTGCTCACTGAGCTTGGTAACTCAATGTGGCCCTGTGATGTAGACACAGGCCTTGGAAATAGATTGTCCTTGGTTAGAATTCTTACTTTGACCTTCACTAGATCTAAAACCTTGGGGAAGGGGGCCATTTAACTTTCTGAATCTCATTTTCTTCATCTGTGAAATGGCTATTTTGACCTCTCAGGGTTCTTGTGAAAATGGTGGCAGCTGAGAAATACACCACCATCTCCCTTAGGTTGATTAACATGATAACTAAAAGAAAACCACTCTGTAAGTTATCTTATGGAAAACTATCACTTCTTTATCTTTCATTCTATTATTTTCAAACAAAAGCAAAACATATCCAGCCTTTAACTTACAATAAAAATCAACCTTAAGAGATATAAGCATATAGCTCACTTTGTGAGCTAGCTAAAGTATCCTTTGAAAAGAAACACCAACCCACTGCCAGTCACTGGCCTCTTAGTTGTCACCATGACATCACTCCTCTTGCCAAACCATTTCTAGTTTACATTAAATAACATTTGAGAGAATCATTAAACCAGTAATCATTGTAGGACAAAAAAAAAAAAGAAAAAAAATATATAGAGAGAGAGTTAAAAGAGATATAGACAGATATTCAAACTTGTTTTGAATGATCACTTATGTTGGCTGCAACAGCTGCGGATGGAAAAATAGATTGCCTGGCAGAATATCTTTAAGTGAAAAAACAATCCACCGTCACCACCACCATCACCAACAACAGCAAATAATTTCTGAATCATCTGCCAGAACAGTGTCACATCTCTCTCACTACTGAGTATTTGATTTAGACAGTTATCAGAATTAATTTGCATTACTCAAAGGGGATCAAAGGGCTGAGTTGCATTATTTACATGTCAGCTGTCCTCATTTATTATTAAAATTATAAAGGATCCTATTCTTAGAGGAACATAAATGAGAGCTGCTTTACCACCTGAAAAAAAGTCACTACCACGTGCAGCTGTAACTCCACATCAGACAGTCTTTACCATTTCATTGAGCCTTTCTAGGTACAAAAGAGGGCAACAGTTGTTTGAAAATAATTTAGCTAATGTCAGTGTGAGAAGCACCTCTGTCATGGGGAAAGAAGTGATCATTTAGTCCTTCTCAAAGAGGACACTATTGACATTTTGGTAATGGGACAGTTCTTCATTTTGAAGGACATTCTAACATATTGAAAGATGTTTAGCATCCCTGTCTTAAGTGTTTTGGGACAACCAAAAATACCCCCCACATTTCTAAATGCTATCTAGGGAGTCTTATAGTCCCTCTTTGGGAATTAATGAGGTAATACAAGGTAGCCCTCATCTGGACCCTAAGAGCCCATTTTTGGAATCAGAAGGATCTGGATTTTTGAGGAGGGCACTTGTTGACATGAGCACTGGGTGTTGTATGGGAACCGATTTGATAATAAATTATATTAAAAAAAACAAAACAAAAAGATCTGGATTTGAATTTGGTCCACAAATGCATTAACTCCATAATCTTGGTTACTTAAGTTCCCTGAGTCTCAGTTTTATCTGTCACTTGGGGATAATAATGCCTTCTTAAGGGATTAATAATTTATTGCTGGTAAAATTATTAATGTGATGCCTGGAGGGCTCTTGGTTTCTGCTCAAGTCACAGTCTCACAGTTCCTGAGTCTTCGCCCTGCGTCAAGCTTCACACTGACAGTACAGAGCCTTCTTGGGATCCTTCTCTCTCCTTCTCTCTCTCTGCCCCTTCCCCACTCATTTGCGGGTGTGCTCTCTCTCTCTCTCTCTCCCTCCCTCTCTCTCACACTCTCTCTCTCACTCTTTTTCTCTCTCTCACTCTCTCTCTCTCACTCTCTTTCTCTCTCTCTCAAAATAATTTAAAACCAAACAAAAACATGATGCTTGGTATATAAGAAATGCTTATTTAAATGGTAGCTAATTTGCACAGATTTTGACAAATTGATTTTTAAAAAATTCCTATAGGCTCAGAGAAAAAACGGTCGCTATCACAGTCAGTAGTGATTATTGTAGTTGTCATGGGGAAAATGACACTGGTGATAGTTATAGTACACATAGGAGATCAGTAGGTAAGGTGTTTAAGATGTTACCTAGAGTGCCTTGCAGCCTGAGTTGGAATTTCCCTGCCACTGTGTTATTCAGGCCAATTCCCTGTACAGCCTATGCTTCGTATGTAAAATGAAGACAAAATTCATGTAAACTGTAATAATTTGTTGTAAAAAATAAATAAGTATAAATACTACAGAGTGAATCATGTTTAGAGATGCCTGTGATTTCAGTGGAGACAGGAAGGATTGGACCATTTGACTTTCTGTTTTCAGATTCTTAAGCCACGTTAGGTTCAATTGCTTTTGTGCTGCCTGCTCCATAGTAGTTAACTCATCACTTTCTCACAAAGGTATGTCAGGGTGGCTCAAGCGAAGGGGCTGCTGTTTTCTCTGGCAATTAGATGTGGCTCAGACAGTCTTCACTTTCAGGAGAGTTTAGTATTCAAGTGTATTCTAGACTGTAGCCAAGGTAATTAGTTCTCAGAATACCAAACAACCGTGATTATAACAGGATCCTCACTTGGATGTGGTACAATATGAAGGCTACGGAGAGAATTTCTGTGAAATCCTAAAGGCAAAAGAATGAAGCTGTTAATAGTTCAGCTGAAACACATCCATGGATACCTATGTTTTCATCCTAAAAGAAAAAGTCAGAAGGTTCTTGATGTTAACCCCTTTGGGATTAATAACACCTGTAAATCACGTTGGTAAATAGTAGTTATTTGCTAATTTTGTCTCCTGGTTATAAAAGGTCGTTTTGTTTTGATTTCCTTTTTAATCTTCAAACTTTATGTTCCAATATGAGTTTTAAAAGACAACTGGGAATTGATTTTTCAAATGAGAATGTAGGCTGCCATCTGATTATTTCATACAGAGTTTGCAACCCCTACTCATAAATATGGTGTTGATGATCGCTTTCTTATGTTGCTTCTCAGAACCTATAATTACTAACAGAGATGTGACATCCTAAATGGAAGAGAATTCTTTTCATAATAACAGTATTTTTCCACCTGGGAGTAATCTTTATGAAAGCAATGACGTAGTATTTCCAAAGGGTGATTTCATTCCTCTTTAGATTCCATTTATTTGTTTGTTGAGTGAGTGCCTAATGTATGCTACGTGATGCCTAACCTAGCCATGTTGAAGATACGAACATAAATGAAACTGTTTATACCCATAGAGTAGTTTGGAAGAATCATATATCTGATAAATGTACTACACTGTGAAAAAGGCAGTAAAGGAAACAGTTGGGGGTACAGGAGGGAGTCAAGAAGATAGAGGGATAGAGGTGGTGATGCCTTACGATAGGTCTTACAATACCACTGATATAAATAACTCAAAAGAATCAGGGAATTTGAAAGCTAGAAATTAATCATTCTAGCCCTATTTCCTACTACTTCGTAATATGCATGCCATGAGTATTGTTTAGTAAGGGCATGGGATAATGTAGACTTTCCAGTTTTATAGACCATGATCCAATTCCTCCTGCCCCATATACTAGCTGTGTGGCCTTGGGCAAGTTACTGTATTTTCATTAGCTACAATTTCTTTATCTGTAAAATGGAAAAGGTAAAATACCCTTTAGGGTCATTGTGAAGATTAAATACAGTGATTTATAGAAGAGGGAATGGCAAAATGTTTAATAAATGTTAGCTGTAATTATCTTATAGTTGACATTTTTTCTCCTTTGTATTTTATCATGAATCTACTGTTTTTCTACCTTAAAATTATTGTCCATTAGAGTTTGCTTATTTGAAATCCATGTATGTCTGTATTTCTACCTATTGAAATCCAAGGTCTTTAAATGTTACTTTCTCTTCAGTACCTTTTCATACTTCTTTCATATGTATGAATATAATGCAATCACTTGTGAATATGTTCCATTTTTTTCCTCCTCATAACTGTGTCTATTGAGGACCAAGGTATATTGTATTATCAACATAGTGTCTCAATACCAATTAGCTAGAAAATTGACTCTCAATACTAATTTATTGAAATAAATTGGGCTATAGACGAGTAGGTAATGGATACTGAATTTTATTCAATCAAATGTTGTACATCCTGCATTTTCAGGCATTGTACATTGAGACCTGCCCCCCCCCCAAATTATTTTTCTTTACCAACTTTAAACTACATCAGCTTAGGAAGGGCACTTCAATCCATCCAACAGCGGCTCCACCTATAAGACAGAAGTTCAGTTCATATGCATCACCACCTTTGCTTGTAAAGCAATATCCATTTGTGGAAATATTTTAATATTTTATTCACTTTGCCTTTATTACTTTACACAAATGGATGGAGCAGATAAAAATGAAATTGCTGAGACTGGTGAGGAGAAGCATGGGTTTCATAAACTCAATATAATTAAGGCAAGATGGAGATCATTAGGCTTGCCTCAACTTTAGCCTCTATCAGGCACTCACTGGCCTTAAGTCCAATCAACTGTATGTTCAGTTATGAAGGAAAGGGATAAAACTAAAGTGCACAATGCTAGAAATGTACATTAAACACTGTACCTAAAAGATGAACTGCCATTAGAGACTTTGTAATTGGTTTTAGCATATTGGGAGTGGAACACCTATTAGAATCTGTGAATATTTTGTTCAGCTTGTGAACATTTACCATAATATGACAGTTGGAGATTGTCTATTTTATTCCTTTTTATAAAACAAAAATAAATACATCTTTTATCGCCAAATTTTACTCATCCCTGACATTATCCTAACATTGTCAGCTATGCTAATTTCATAATGAAATTTTTAGATTTAGTGAAACTGTTCAATAAATCATTTCCCTTCCTTATAAGTGTATCTCAGGTATGGGTAGAAAAATAAGTCAAATGCAGAAACTTTTAATTTGATAGAGATTATAGTCACTAACAAATCTTTTTGTGAATTTTAGGTTCTATGATTATCAATGAATTCATAATCTATGTATTTCTGCAACACTTTTTTTTTTCTTTTAGTATGTTTTGTCCTAATAAAATATTCTAGACTGTCTTTGGAAGAGAAGTTGAATTTTTAAAATAATTTTTGCCATTCAGAAGCATACATTATCTAAATTTGCAAGATGCAAGGAAGCTGTTTAAAGGTAGAGAACTTCATCAAGTGAAATACCTGGCAATCTTTTTAGAGTGCAGATTCTGATGTAGGAGGTCTCAGGTGAAGTCTGAGATTCTGCATTTCCAGCAAGTTCTCACCTGCTGCTACTGATGCTACTGCTGCCGGTGTGGACATATTTCATAGCATTGGGTAGAGCACCAAATACGCAGTCAGAAAATTTTACTAGGGACATTACATCTACCATTTACAAGCTGTAGAAATTAGGATAAGTTATACCTGCTCACTTTTTCCTTCTCTGTCCTCACTTTATATACTCTAAGCCACTGTCATTTCTCAATGTGGCATAGCCTTTGCATTGTTTTCTCAGTATCTGACCTTGCCCCTCTCCAGTCCACTCTTCAGACACAGCCCAAGTATTACTTCTTAAAAACACCAATTTTATCCTATCATCAAATGCCTAAACCTCCCTTAACAGCTTTTAATGACTCTCCTCAAAGATAAAATTCCAAATTATTAACATAACCCATTAAGTCCCAGTCTGTGTCTCTCTCATCTCCCACTCTATTCCCATTGTTAGTTAGGTTTCACCAAATGGGCTGTTCCTTTGTTGGCTAAGTGTGATCCCCAGGTAAGCAGATACATACAACCTGGAAACTGGTTAGAAACGCCAATTCTAGATCCCACCCTTGAAACTTTCTCCCACTGGACAGGGCCTCTCCAATAAAGGCAGGGCCTATCAGGTTTTCTTTCTTTCTGATTCTCCAGCACTCAAAACACTGTCTGGCATAGTGTAGGTTTCCAATAAAAAGTTTTGAATGAATGAGAGAATAAATCTTTATAACATCTATATTATTTCTTCATCTGTAAAATAGACAGAATATTGCTTTCCTCTAAGGTTACTTCAGATTCATTAGCATACATGAAAGTAGAAAGTAGAATGCCTACTTTAAAGATATGCAAATAGTGGTTTTTTGTTGTGTTTTTTAAGATATTCAGTTTTATAAAGCATTTTTACATCATTTTCTCAATTATGCCTACACTTTTTGCCTTTACAAAAACAGACAGTTACTTTACGCAGCTTTGTTCATTAAGTCACTCATTCACATATATAACATTGGATGATGCTAACACTGTTGCTTCTACATGGGATAGTATTCCCTACGTCTGGAGTTCTAACTGGTGACATTTTTTTTTTTTAATGTTTTATTTATTTTTAGGAGAGAGAGAGAGACAGCGTGAGCAGGGGAGGGTCAGAGAGAGAGGGAGTCACAGGCTGAAACAGGCTCCAGGCTCTGAGCTGGCAGTCAGCACAGAGCCCGACGCGGGGCTAGAACCCACGAACTGAGAGATCATGACCTAAGCGAAAGTCGGACGCATAACCGACTAAGCCACCCAGGCGCTCCCTAGCTGGTGACATTCTTAAAGCCTTTACGTATTGCATCTGACAGTTGTCTCCTTCTAGTTTTCAGTGTACCTTAAGCTTCCTCTTTCAAAGCACTGACAACATTTAAAAATAATAAGTGTTTTTTTTTATTTCAGAGTATCATAGATTTGTTACAGAAAATATTTTTAAAATGCTGATAAGTAAAAAAGAAACCTTAGTCCCTACCATGCTCAGAAGCTTTCATGATAACATAATCTCTCAAGCTCTTCTATATATTTTAAATTTCAAAAAAAGTTGCTATAGGTTAGGTAAATTTATTTGGCATTTCTAAAGTATGTGCATAAGATTTTTTATCATATTAGTTGATATGGTGCCCTATTGTAAATTCTCCTAAGGTATTATAAGAGGGTGTGTTTAATCAAATGTATTTTGCAAGTATTCTTTTAAACAATCAATAAAACAGCAGAAGTTATGCGGATGTAAAATTGTATTGCAATCAGGTGACATGCTAAGGACTGAGTTCCGTAAGAACATTTGATCTATGGTAGATTTCCTGTGTATTCTCTGAGCCACTTTCAGCTCTGAACCCAAGGGAACATCTAAATGCACACAGCTACTTCCTCTTGCTATTGTAGAACCAATTAAATTAATTTGTTGGAAATAACATTGTCTCTCGCTTGCACTGTGCTACATTAGATTCTCTCTGAATCTTCCTGGGTTTCACTCTGCGATGTGTATAACACTTTGAATTTTAGTGGCAAGAGCTTCAGTCTTCCTTTGCTTTATATATAAAAAATTGATTTTAAGTACTCCCAAGAAAATAGAGCTTTCTCAGAAACCTGCATTTACTTTGGGAGTCTGCTGCATATATTTTCTGACACTTTAGTATCATTTAGGATAGCAAGAAATAGAAATAGAGACTCTTTTGCATTATGTGTATATCTCTAACTTTGGAGATCCTTTCCTGTATTCATTAGGGAGAAAGAATTTTTATGTAGGGCAAGATGCTACATAATAGGATAGGGAATTGTAGTTGGATGAAAAGATCTAATTGAATTTTTTATATTGTGTGTCCTAATGCCAAATTCATCTGTTCACTAAATGAACATTTATGAGCACTGTGCTAACACGGGTCTTTTGGAGGATACATAGGATACCTGGAATATTTATCCATATACATGTATATCTTAATAAGAATGTAAATGGGGCACCTGGGTGTGTCAGTAGGTTAAGTGTCTGACTGTGGTTCAGGTCACCATCTCATGGTTCCTGGGTTTGAGCCCCACAATGGGCTCACTGCTGACAGTTTAGAGCCTAGGGCCTGCTTCAGGTTCTGTGTCTCCCTCTCTCTGTCCTTTCCCCATTCACACTCTGTCTCTCTTTCTCTCTCTAAAAAAAATAAGCATTAAAAAAAGAGAATGTAAATATAGAAATATGTATATGTACATATATATAAATGTATATATGTACATATATTTATATATAAATCATATATATTTATTTAAAGTTACATAAATTATAAATATACATAAATATTTAAGACAACACAAGTCATTTGCAGGTAAAATTGCTATTTCTGGAGTGCATGGAGCAGGAGAGGAATATGTAAGGAGAAGACCAACTGGGGGTTGGGTTGAATTATTTTGAGACCAGAATATTTATTTTGAGGTGAAAAGCCATAGTAGTATAAGACTAAGCAGTAAGTGAGGGTCAGATAGTTAAGGGAATTCTAAAATACAGAATTTTGACATTTGGCTATAGGCAGCAGGGAGGCATCCTGTCGTTCAAGATGTTGTCATTGAATAGCTGTTTGTAACAAAGGAGCCCTTAGTATAATAAAATAGGGCCTCTTGAGACTTCATAGATTTTGCATGTTTGGGTTTCAGTTTTGTTTGATAGTTTTCTGTAATTGACAGAGGCGTGTCTCCACATCCCAGGAGACTGTAACTTGCATTATTGTGGAAGGGCTGTGGGTATGGGAAACAAGAGCGCTGACTTTGAACACTGACTTTGCCATTAACTAGCTATGTAGCCTGGGACACAGCACTTTTCTTCTCTTCAGGACCACTGTCTGCAAATCAGGAAGGGGAGTGTTGATGGAATAAATAACATTCAACCTCTTTGGATTGTTCACTTTCTTTGTTCTCTTGTGACTGCCACTAACAACTCTTGCCTTTTGTCTTTTAGAAGATGATCCAGGTTAACACTAATTCCAGGTAATATAAAACTCAGCCTAGAGTTAAATACGATTTTGAAGTTTGCTCTCTCTTGGAAACAAAGTTCAAGAAAGAAAAAATGATATATGCCGCTACTGCAGATTAAATGACTTTGGAATTTGGGCAGTTTGGAAGATTGCTGCCCTAATTGTTGTTGTTAAAGCTGTTAGTGCTATTTAAAATTAAACAAGTCAGTTCCTGTTTGGCCTTTGTAATATTGTTTGGTACATAGTAAGAGCCCAGTAGAAATGATCTATAGTTAGCCAAATTTAGAACGTAAAGTACACAACACAGCATGTCCTCAAAAATGCTAGTTTCCTACTCACTTTATAGCATGCTTGTCAACCTCTATGTTGCTATTTGACTATGCTTTTTGGGTGCTTTCCTGTCTAGCACCTGATCCATTTGACAGTACAAGTGGCTGAGCTTCAGTAATGGACAGATGACTCAGTTTGAAGATTGAAGATTATGTTAAGCATCACGGCAGTGAGGGTGGAAAATAAAAAGCTCCATAAAAGGAGATAGAAATAGAAAACCGTACTTGATAGCCTCAATATTTTTGACAGACTTCTCTCTGGTTCATGAGTAAGGAGGGCAGAATGATGGCTATTAAGATACCAGAGGTAGAGGTGCTACTTCTGCCATTTTACTCTCAATGCATAGCAAATTGAGACAGTGCAAAAGTAGAGTTTTATTATAATGGCCAGAACCCTTGCAAGACACAGAAGAAACCTCAGCCCAAAGGAAGAAAGGAAGGAAGCCCTTTTGGAAGAGGAAAAACAAAAGAAAAAAACAAACAAACAAAAAAAAATCACCTTGGGTATAGAAACAATACGATTCAAAATTGGAGAATAAAATTTTGCTAATATTTAACTCAAGTAGACTATCATTTAAGAATTTTGGAAAGGATAGGACCTAAACTGTGCTTATTGCCAGCTCTGCACAATCTTGATTAATTAGATCTATACCATTGGCTTTACTTTAACCTAAGCTAGAATATGACTGCTGGATCTCCTGTTACTCAGCAATCTCCCAAACCTCACCTTTTCATTTGTAAAATAAAGATACAGAACCTTAATTGCAGAGTCATGCTGAAGACTAAATGAGATAACAATGATGACCTTGCCTAACACAGTACCTGTTATTGAGTTGGTAATAAATCAATTTCAATTACCCTAATGTCAGAACCTTTACACGTTAAATTTATTACAGCTCTAGCATTCTACTCTTTATATCTTCCTGTGGCACTATTCCCTTAGCATGCTAAGGAAACTATCAGTGTCCTTATTTAAAAGGAAAAAAAAAAACTTTGGAATTGGGAAAATTTCAGATATTCTACGAGTAAACAGAAAGAAATCGAAGACAGTAGGCAGCAGCAAGTAGCTTTTAACCTTACCTAATTTGACATATCTATTATATGCCTTGTCTTTATATTTTTATCCCAAGCCACTCCCTCCTTCAGGAGACTCTGAGTCTGATACTAAGAGTGAAGAATTCAGGACATACCAGTTATTTTTTTAAATATATTTTTTTAATATTCTATATATTTTATTATTTTTTTTTAACAGTAAAATCCTGGACTTTTTGCCCCTTATAAACTCTACAATGCTGTTTAAATGCATTCTTTAATTTTTGGCTATTTGTTTTGTAGGACACTGAAAATATGATTTGGTACATAAAAATTTAATATACAAGCTCGTTTTTACAGCACCTTCATTGTGGGCAGTGGGGAACTAGCATATTGAGCTAGAGTGTTGTTATTGACAACTATGATTCTTTGAATCACATATGTTTTTTTTTTTTTTTTTTTTACTTGCTGTGAGTTACAGTGCACTAGAATTTTCAGTATGGCCCTTTTGTTTATGTTTCATAAGTAATATATATTCTGTCTTGGCATGGAGGAATTGCCATGATCCTAATAGTTTTGATTAAGTATCCTTGCCAAATCAACTACAAAAGAGCCCAAACTTATTTTCCCATTCCCTAGCCAAGCAAACGGACAAAAAAAAGTGACCCATTTAAGACTGAAATAATACTATATTCCCCCCAACTCACAGATGAATAGATCTGTAATGAAGGGCAATTTTCCTCAGAAAATAAACTCCAACGAATGGAAAATTGGGGTTACAGCGCATGCATTGTGAAGTAATAGTCACTTAAGTATTGAATACAGCCAAAGGACAATTTGAAAAGATGAAGGACATTCAAGCAAGAAACTAGAAATCTGGCAAAGGTGAAAGGGGGTCCACTGGAAGCTTTATTGAACAGTGATTGCAAGTGTAACAGTGAAATAATGATTCAGTTCTGAAGGATGGAAGGGGTTGAAAGGGCAAAGTGCATCCTGGTTCATGTCTAGACAATAGTTATGTATGGGCCATGGTCCAACAGGTGACTTCACAGGGGGATTGATTAAAATAGAAAAAAGTTTCAAAAATTAACAACCCAGCACGGAAAATGAAAGATCAAAACAAATTCAGGCTCCAAATGTACATATTTAGGGTTTTCAAATGCTCTGAAAACACTTTAAGATCATTTATTGATGCAACCAAGATTTATTAAGTACAGTACTTACCATGTCCCAGGCGTAGGGACTTGCCAGGGTCAGCAGGGACAAAAATGGATGAGATGTCTTTGCTCATGGAGCTTCAAACTAATAACTTCCACCTGATTCCAATGAAACACACCATACTTTGTTTCTGAGATTGTTAGCATAGGTTGAATCAAAATAAACTGTCATTTTTGTAGTTCAAAAACATTTGTGTATTGGCAATTTTAAGGGTTCAGCCTGTTATTATCTTTTAACCTTTGTTTGAATGGTGGAAGCCTTTTCAGTAAATGTTCTTTGCCTTAAAAATATCTTTCCCTCCTAATCAGCATTTTCTTCTTTGTTTTAACAAATGAAATCTCTCGGGGTATTTGTGTTGCTAAGTCAGTTGAGCATCTGACTTTTCATTTCAGCTGAGGTCATGATCCCAGGGTTGTGAGATTGAGCCCAGCTCACTGGTGCTGAGCATGGAGACTGCTTAGAATTCTCTCTCTCTCCTTTTGCCTCCCTCCCCTGTTCTCTCGAGAGAAAGAAAGAAAGGAAAGAAAGAAAGAGGGAAAGAAAGGAGAGAGAGAGGGAGGGAAGGAAGGAAGAAAAAGAAAGAAATAAAGAAGAAAAGAATCTTTCACCTTCAGTATCCCCTCGAGACTCACCTGAAATCTCCAAATTAAATTATTTCCTGTTATAGTGGAGTGGATGTGACTGTGGTCACCTTCATATACTAAGGGATCAGTATGCTGTAGCACAGACTTTCCTCATTCTTATATAACTTTACTCTGTAAGGAAACCTTTCACTGAGATTCTATAAATTATGTTCTGTAGTAATTTCATCTTTCCTTTGTCTGAGACCAAAACCTTCACTCTTAACCTATTGGAATATATCTCTTATTCATTAGGTAGAATGGGCTGGGTCATCAATTAATGGGTCATATATTAGGTATGACTGGGTTACACCCCTCTCCCCCAACCACTAACCAAACTGTCAAGTTATTTCTCTAATACAATGGTGTGGTACCAGACCAGCAGTATTAGCATCAGCTGTATATTCCTGAGCAGTGCAAACACCAAGCTCCACCCCAAATATACCTGATAAGAAACTTTGGGGTGGGTGGGTCCAATCATCCTGTTTAGCAAGCCCTCCAGGCAATTCTGATTAGCACTTAAGTAGGAGTACAACTGACTTAAAGCAGTAGTTCTCAGTCTTGAGAACTGTATGTTGGAATCAACTTAGAGAATATCAGTAAATATTGATTCCTGGGTCCTAATGTTAGAAATCCCATTCTTATTTGGAGGCTGCAGGGTGGTTTTGTTAAATAAGCTCTCCAGGTATTACTAATGAATAGCTAAGGTTGAAAAGCACTGGTTTATGAAAGTTAATTATTTTCACATAGTTTCTGTGATTGCTACCAGTGAAGCCAAGCACTAGGCTTCTTATCTTGGTAGCTAAGGTTAGGAGGTATAGAAATGGGTTAGGGGTTTTAGACCAATTGATCTATTGATTGGTTTATCTTAGTTGTCACATATGCTGAACGGGTGTTAGATGCCTGCTGGTGACTCTAGAATAGTACAGCAGCATATACACCTGTGGAAACCCCCAAATAAAGTAATCAGTATGTCTGTCTATCTATCTATCTTAGGTTTATAGAAATAACATCTAAATTACTTAGATGGTAAGGGAATGAGTGGAATTGGGGGGAAGGATCTTGAAAAATGCCATTCATGATAACTAATCTAGCCAACTCAAATTTATATAGCATCTACCAATGTGGGACTGAATTTCTCAGCTCTTCAAAGACTCTGCCTATGGTCCCCACACTACTCCTTTCCTATATGAAGGCCTGAATTACTTTAACTTCTCTCTTCCATTATTCTCCTGCCATCTCCACTTTTTTGGCTCCCCTCTGACTTCCTCCTTCCTTTTATACCTTGGAAATATTTGGGTCTTCAGCATAGACCATGGGCATGGGACACAATTATTTTCTTGTGTCACTATTTTTATCTGCTTGGAAAGGAAGGGGAGAAACTTTGACTGTAAAGTTGGAAGATGTAAGGAAGACCCAGTAGTGGTCTAGACTTTGCATCAGAGTCAGGTAGGATTGAACAGGTGAGCTAGGTCAGGTGAGAACTGAAATCCCCACTAGCTATGAGAACCAAAGGATGTGAAAGGTGGGGAGGGGTACAGCGGGGATGGCAGGATAAGGGGTGTGTGAGGAATTCCTTTCTCTATACAGAAAAATATTGGGGTTGACAAGATAGGGGAGGGTTTTTCTTAGTGACAAGGCACCTTTAGGTCTGGCAGGCTCTGATGACAACTCACTTGGTTGTCTTCTTTCTAAATGCTATATTCTTCCCCAGATAAAACTGCAAACATCAACCAAATACAAATTAAATGTAATTATTTATATTACCCTTATAAACAAAGGCATTAGAGATTATTTTACTAGAGACTGTCTTTCTTTTTGGCCACTATATTTGTGATATTTATGTGCCAGTTTGCCCTTTCCTAAAGCCTAAATTGTTATCTTTTCCCTTTGAATGCATTGGATAGGGGAACGGGTCTTTGGATCACATAGGGTAACAGTATGGGGGAAGCATTATGTAGTAAGGGAAGCCAGTTTCTTCAGGAAAGGAGGGAGGGTGGCACCAGCTTCAAATTGGTTCTGGCTCTGGAAATGTGACACTTTTAATGTGGAGTCACCTTGTAACCATCAGTAAGTAGAAAGACTGAATTCTGAACATTCCTTAATTCAGTCTTGGAGTGAAGTTAATGGCTTGGGCTGGGATGGAGGATGAAGCGGTGAAAGGGGTGCAAGAACACAGAAGAATAAATAAATATGCATGAAGTGTACTTTTGAGGTCATTTTATATCATCTAGTAAATTAACCCTTCCAGTGAAGTAGAATGGAAGAATCCAAGTCTGTTCCTAGTGTGAGCCATTTGCTTTTCTCTCAAGACTTATATATTTAACATGGATAAAATAACCTTATCTCTTTGCTTTCATAAGTCCTTCACTTTAATACCATGAAAAGCCTTTGCTCAGGGAATCCTTTCAGTCTGGATTGGGTTGGCAGAATAGAAAAGAAGAGACTCTAACTGTTCTTCCTTTTCTTCCTTTTTTTTTTTTTTTTTTTTTTTTTTTACCCTTTCAAAAGCACAAGAGTCCCAGCTTGCAAAAATTAAGCAGCCAAGAATATTTGATGCCTCATTTTGAAATGTCAGATCTTACATAAACCTTTCCCAAAGTAACTGTAGGTTTTTGCCCTAGACACATTCATACACTTTTTATTACTGAAAAGTGACACTCTTCCTTTCCAGTGAAGCCACATCCTATCAATACTACCTAATTCCTCATAATTTGCCATCTTTAACCTGGGGATGAAAATTCTAAAGAATGGAAGGGTATCAAGGGTCAGGGTAAATGTTTATAGGAAACTTCTAAAAGACTGTTGGCAAAGAGCTTTAAGCTTTGGTGGTTTTGATTCATCAGTTTCTTGGGGAGAACATTTTAAGCATTGATGTCTTAAGTAGGACTAGTTAGTATCAAATCAGAAGAATTTTCGAAAGTAGGCAAGGTTGGCTTTACAGTCATCGTTAGATGGAACAGATGAAATGCTTTGGCGCTGATAGGAATGTTGAGCTTTCAATTTTCTCTGTGCTGTGTTGCTTTCACTGTCCTCATTAAATACATTATTAGTAGACAGCTTTTATATTTATGTTTGCCAAGGACTACAAATCGGCATTTACACATGCAAGAGACTTGACAGGCACTTATTAGGGAGTCTTCATATCTATCATTGTTAACATTTCTGTGAGCTTCTCCAAGTCTTTATGTTTTAAGCAAGTATTCTTCAACTTTGTTTTGATTCACTAACAGTAATAGCTAATAATAATGGCAGTGAGGTGCCAGGCACTTTTTATGTATTATTTCTCATTTTTCTAACAATCTTGGAATTTAGATGTTACAATCTCCATTTTCAGATGAGAAGCTGAGTTTGAGAAGTAACATGGCCTATGTCAAAGACATACCAGGTGGAAGAGGAAGTGAGGATTAAAACGGGGGTCTGTGTAGTAACAAATCCCTGCTTTTATATTGGCATCTTCATTCTCTCAAGCATCAGTGAGATCGTAATTCAGGGAGAAGTTAAACTTCACTGAGGGCCAGTCACATTTTGTTACCTGCCAGGCCCATGGATGGTAGACTGTGAGCTCCATTAAGGTGAAATCATGTCTTTTTTGCCCTTCAATATATTCCCCGTATCTAGCACTGTGCCTGGATCCCAATGACTATGCAGTAAACATTTTTTTTTTAATTTTTAATTTTAAATGAGTGAATAAATAAAGGAATAGATTGGCTTCCATATCTGTTGATCAAGAAGGTGTCAGATTCAGCCTGGGCTGGATTCCCAATTCTACTTCATAGATTCTTAGCTGAATAAACTTGGAAAAGACACTCAACTCTACTAAGTCTCAGTTGTTTCATCTATATTAAAAGGAACAGTTTAGAAGATCAATTGAAAGATGAATGTAAAAACATTTAGTAAATTCAGTGTAAATATTAATTGCTATAGCTGCAGTGTAATTTGCAAAGCCCTGGAAAATGATTTCTTATCTAGGTTGGAGATTAAATCCGTCCATCTGCTTTTTGGTGCCTAAAATCTGGCAATAATTTTCACATATTTTTGACTTTTTTCATTTTGCTCCACTTTAAGTAATATTTTTATGTCAAAACCCATTTCATATATATATATATAATATATATATGAAATTATAATTAAAATTACAACAAAGTTGCTATGAAAAAGTATTTAAATCCATATTATGCATGTCAATATTCTGTGTTCAATTCTTCTTTATTTTATTCAAATAAAATATTACTTATAAACCACTAAATTGATTTTAGGATCTGCTTATTTGAAACCCAGTTTTTAAAAAATACTGTCTTAGGGGAAAGTTCCACTCTGATTTTTTAAACTCATAATGTAAGACTTTTTTATAGTAAGACTCTGACTCAACAGATGGTGTCATTTCTGAAGGGAAGGCAGGAGTATGTGTGTGTGTCACGCGCACATGTGCTTGTATGTGCTTGTGGTTGGGGTGACAATAATGTAGAAGCAGAGCTAATTAGAGGTGGGCTATCTATCTCTATCTATCTCTATCTTGCCATCTATCTGTCTTAGTCTGTTCAGAGTGCTATAACAAGATACTATAGACTGAGTGGCTTAAAAGCCAACAGTTATTTCTCACAGTTCTGGAGGATGGGGAATCTAAGATCATGTCACCAGCAGATTAAGTGTCTGGGAAGGGTCTGGTTCACAGACAATCCATTTCTTTGGTGTATCTTCACATAATGGAAGGGGTGAGAGAGCTCTCAAGGGTCTCCTTTACAAAAATACTCTCTCATTCATGAGAGTTCCACCCTTATGACCTTATTGTTTCTTAAAGGCCCCACTTCCTAATAGCATGACATTGTGGATTAAGATCTCAATATATGAATTTGGGGAGGATGCACATATTTAGTCCATAACCCTGTCCATCTTTCTATCTATCCTTCAATGTGTCTACTTTAATTTATCTAAATCTACCCACCTACCTACCTACTGCTAACTCTATAAATAGCTCTATAAATAAATGAGTATAATGCTCCTGTGTTTATTCAGGGTCCATCTTAGAATGGTCCCCATGAGGTTCCTACAGTCAATGCCCATACAGACTTGTGATGAGATGAAAAGCATATCTGCTAACATGTAAATGTTGCCAGGAACAGATAATAAGTGAATAATGACAATTATAAGATTGTATTTTTGAGAGAGAGAGAGAGAGAGAGCACCTGCACATGGCACAAGAGAGTTAGTGGAGGAGAGGCAGAAGGAGAGAGAAGAATCTTAAGCAGGATCCACACCTATTGCAGAGCCAACACAGGAGCTCGAAGTCAGGACCCTGAGATCATTACCTGAGCCAAAATCAAGAGTTTGATGCCCCATAAGATTGTATTTTTTACAGCTTGAGTTTAGAATTTTCTACAATCTGTTACATTAAACATGTACCCCCTAATTTATTAATTTTTTGCTTATCATTTATTTTAAACTGAATAGAATACATTAAACTATATATAATAATTTTATACGCTAACTTAAAAACTTTGTAAATATTGGGGGATTCATTTCTTTTTTTGAAAAAAAAATTATGTTTGTTTATTTTTGAGAGAGAGAGAGAGAGACAGAGTATGAGCACAGAGCTGTAGCAGAGAGCCTGATGCAGGGCTTGAACTCACAAACTATGAAATCATGACCTAAGTAGAAGTCTGATACTTAACCTATTGAACCACCCAGGTGTCCGGGGTGGGCGTGGGGGTTATTTCTTAATTAGACATGCAAATATTTAAAGATATGTAAAAGTGAACATAGTTGAACTATGCATAAGAACTTCAAACCACAAAGGAGACAGTTATATGAAAGTTCCATAATTTACTTAACCAGCTTTTTATTGATGGACATTTAGGCTTTTTCTAATCATTTTATGTTGTGAATCTTACTGCAGTGAATAACTATATATTAGTCATTTCATTTACAACATATAAGTAATGTGTAGTTTTCTCTTTTTTTGTTAAATATTCCCAAATTGCCCTCTATAAAGTTGTATGAGTTTCATTCTCACCAAGAATTTGAATGCCTGCTTCCCTATATGCTCAGTGCTGTAAATTACCAAAATTTTGTATTTGGACCATTGAATAGATTAAAATAAGTAAGTGTAATTTAAGTTGACTTTTTTAATGTTTGTGGAAGACACTGAAATTTTCTGTGTGTTTCAAAATCATTTGCATTTTTTTTGTGTGAACTCTCAGCTTATAATCCTTTCCCCATTATTCTACTGGCTTTTAGTATTTTGTTTTTCTTATTTCTTTATTGAATATATATTGAAGCCTTGTTGAAGCCAACAGTCTATGTTGTTTTTTTTGTTGTTGTTTTTTGTTTCTTTTTCCTGTGATGGGTTGAAAATATGTTCCTATTCATCTATTTTGTGTAGTGATTTTTGCCATGTGGTTATGCAGTTGAACAATGTTTTAATGGCTTCTACGTTTTGCATTGTTCTTGTAAATGCCTTTTCCAACCTGATATTATTTTTAAACATCCTGTTTTCTAAAAATGCCTTTACAGTTTTATTCTCAAAAGAATATTTTTAAATGTTTGATGCTTTTGATCTGGTATTATGAGTTGGGCATAGATCTTATAATATCCCAATGGTCTATCAAGTTGTTGTAGAGCATTTCACTCAATAGTTCGTGTTTTCTTTACTTATTTGTAATCACAAACTTTATCATACACCAGAATCCAATGCATATTTGAATCTATTTTTATACTTTCTAATATGAGTCACTGAGTTTTTAATTATTTGCTGGTATCACATTCCTTTATTTATTGAAGCTATAGAATGTACTTCAATATTTGGTGACATTATACTCTTTAAACACCAATATATTTTTTTTCAGTTTTCCAAGTGATTCTTGCTTGTTTTTTCACATAAAATTTATATAATAATTAGTATATTTACTTCCCACCAGAGAAAAAGTTGCATTTGAATGGAATTTGTCTCATGAGAAATTGATGGAATAACTTAGGGAGACCAAGCATCACTATTTTATTGAATCTTCCTAGTCAAACTCTCTGTATGCCTTTTTATATGTTCTAATCATCTTTGGGTACCTCAGGAGCATTTAATATTTATCTTTGTATTGATCTTGACACTTATTGTTAGATTTATTTCTAAGTATTTTGTCTGTTTTATTGCTGTTCTGAATTTTTTTTTAATTTTATTTTACTGTGTCCTTTAACTGGATGTTGTTTGTATATATTAAGGTTATTATTTTATGTATAAAAAATTTGTGCCTAGAACTTTACAAGAGTTCTTTTATTATCAGTAGTAGTTTTTTTTTAGGACATTCTGAGTTTCTAAGTAAACAAGCATATATTATTACTATCTACTTCCATATTCATATTATAGCTCTTTTCTAGTTCTCTAATTTGTTAATTGATATTTCAAAAATACTAAGTAGTAATTGTGACTATGGATGTCATTGTTTGGTTCTTGGGAGTCTTTGTCTATTTCTCTTTTAAATATGATGTTCCTTGAATTTGAGATAGATATGCTTTATCATCAGTGAAATATTTATATTTCCTATTCATTTTAATAAATATTTTTCAAATTTTAGCATTGAGAGGAATGTCCATATATCTGTTCTTATTTTATTAGTATTGTAAATTATGACATATAACTCTATTTGTGGAATAATATCCTAAGCCAACAATTGTTGGCTTTGGTATCAAGTTATGCCTCCTTCATTAAAATAATTTGAAGCATTTCCTTCTCTTTCCATGCTTTAAAACTTTGGAAATGTTATTTAAATTCTTTCTTCTTTTCTTTCTTTCTTTCTTTCTTTATATCTTTCTTTCTCTTTTTCTTTTTTATTTTAGAGGGAGAGAATGAGCATGAAGAGAGGAGAGGGACAGAGTAAGAGAGAGTCTTAAGCAGGCTCCACACTCAGCATGGAGCCTGACCTGGGGCTCAATCCCAGGACCCTGTGATCATGACCTTAGCCGAAATCAAGAGTTAGACACTTAACCTACTGATTTCTTAACAGTATTATACTATAACAGCATAACTATATAGCAGTGTAACTATAACAGTCCTTTGCTTATTACTGGCATCCTTTCTGATCAGGAGTCCTTTCTGATTAGTGTGCCTATGTGGTTCAGTATTTTGATGATTATCCCAACCACTATCATTGTGAAACTATACTGAGAGGGAACTTTGGGAAGGAATATAGGCAAGAGCCTGAGAATTTCAACTGGATACTTTTTTTGGTGGGAAATTCCTTCATTCCTCAAAGTGATATCCAGCAAAATGAGGAGTTTGGAATAGATCTCTTACAGTTCTTTTCCCCTGCAGAGATAATAACTATATAACAGTCAGTATAATATCCAATGGTGATTGGCAAGAATTTCTGTAGACTTTCAGGTTTTCCCTGTGCAAAGTCTAGGCTAAAATGGATATCCTATGGTTGGTTTCCTTTCAGGAACTTTATGCATATATTTGGATAAAATTTTGAATTATACAAGACTTCTCCCCTGTATTGCTTTAATTAAAGCAAAAGTCTATAAAGCAACTAGCACAGTGACTTAAACATGGTAAGTTCTCAGTAAATATTAGACCACTTATTATTTGGTGGCATTATGATGTCATTCTGTTTTCACTAAATTCTTGTAAATAAGGTTGAGAAAATTATAACTCACAGTTATTAAAAGGACTTGCTTGGATCACACATTTATAATGTGGCAGCACTAGATTGCTAATTAAGATGTTTTCACTCTGAGACCAAAGTTTTGTCTCACTAGTAGACACTAATTGTCTCACTAATTTACTAATCTCTAACTGAAATTTTTTAAGCATCTCCTTGGTTTATGAATGTGGGCAGTGAATCCATTAGTGTAAGCTATTCCTCTGACTTTATCACTAATAGAAATAAAAATACTCTTATGGCACATTAAAGTTATTGCATATATCCTGAGATATGATTTATCCTTACCATTATTTTGAAATTGCACTAGCTATCAGACCTGCTGCTTGACCTTATTATTTAAGAGACTAATAAATATTTGTAATTGTATGTCAGTATAATTAGTTTTTTGAAATGCTGTGTACTTATCTTACATACTTAAAGTATTATTATGAGAAAGGAGTCCATACTTTGACCAGACAGTCAAAGAGGTTAATGTGCGAACACAGAGAAGAGCCCCTGGTCAACTATACTGTGATTGTCTGACCCTCTTATTCTAGTCTGTATGTTTAATTACATTTCAGAAGGAACATACTATAGTGGGATGAATATTCCCAACATCTCATTCAAAGGAAATTTGAGACATCCATACCTGATAGTAGCTGCCACTGAATTCAGTGAATTCTTCAGCTGGCAGAATAACCAGATGGATTTTAATTGCCCAGTGAAGGGATAATTTTCCCCAAGATATCCTACACCTGCCAACACAGCCCCGTGAGCTAGTCACAAGGCTCCTCCTCTGCCAACCTTTTCAGTTTGCTGCAAATGGTGCTTTTCAAAGGGATCCTATGACAGCATCAAGCGAAATTTAGTAAATGTCTTTGCTGGATTGGGGTGGAAGTGAAATAAATAGCCAGCGCTCTAGGGGAAAGCCACAGACAATGCTCTCCTGCCGCTCAGTGTGCTTATCAGCTCACACACAGCGTTTCTGCAGAATGAATTGTGCTAAATCTAATCTGACGCCTTCCCCTGGAGAGATGGGGAAAGAATGTAGGGATGATCAGAGGGTTGATGGATTGGGATATATTCCATCTTCCTTTAGAACACCAATGTTTCCTTTCAACAGTCTTGGTATGCTTTATGTTCCTTGCATTTGGAGTGATTTTTGATATTCTGGTTGTCAAAAGCATGGCTATCAGATTCTTTAAACTTAATGATACATGCACAGTACTGAGATATAAGAAATGTTTATAAACGGGAGTCACATAATTATCAAACAGGAAAGGGCCAAGGGCCATTATCTTCTATCATCTAAGGCTTAATTCAGTGGATTAAATTTTTAATTTGTATTTTAAGGTGAATAGAATCAGCATACCTTAGGGTCTGTTTAGGCATTTCTATTTAGTAAGGTGTATATATCCCTTATTTTATTTAATTTTCATGACACTCATTATTCTCATTTTGCATAGGAGGAATTGAGAGTCCGAGTAATTAAATAATTTAGTCAAGGTCACGCAACTATCAAGGGACAGAGTTGTGCCTTCAACTCAGTGTATCCACTTAATAAACACTCCTCTGTCCATTATCAGCCTTTGTAGACTACACTTGCACAACATTTTCAGAAAATAAAAAGTACACATTTTGGGGTGCCATATTGGAATGCTTCTTGAACTAGATCTGAAAGGGATGAGTTAGAGTTGTATCAGTACAAGTAAAGAAGGTTTTTAAAAAGAAAACCATACTCCTAGAAGCATTTCTCAGCAATAACAATACAAAGCAAAGTTTCCCACTTTAACCTTAAAAGAGGGTATTCCACGTTGCTTGTAAGTTTCTGTTCATACCTCAATCAAATTAAATTGGTTTTCCCACATAGCAATTTGGAGAAATATCAGGTCCATTGGGATCAAGTGAAAAACAGATGTGAAATAATATGCATTTTTCATGTGCCCCCAAGGGTTGTGACATTTCCAATTTAGTGACACTCTGGGGTAAGGAAAACATATCTCTGAGCATGAAACCAAAGCTCTCAGTCCCACAATTTGGTTGCCGGAATGAGCTTATTTAGGTAGGTGGAGAATTTCTCTGAGTATCTTGTATGGAAATTTGCAAAGCTTGGACCTTTTTATACAAGGGATCATTTACGACAGCCAGTTACTTTCTTGCTTGGGAAACAGCTGGCTTTTAAAAATACTGCAACATTAACTCACTTACTTACCCATACCTACCCATATAAATAACAGTATGCTGTCAGGGAGTTTGGCGTAACAAATCCTATTTCAGCTTTTTCTCAAAAATAGGTATTAATAAGGTAGAATGATGCTAAGATATCGAGATCATCTTTCCCACATAGCTGGTATAAGATTTTTTTAGTCATTTATTAAAAACAAAATTACTAAATAACCTCTGCATATGGTACCTAGATATTTTGAGGGGTAGATGGGGGTTTTGATAAAGGTTTTAATGCAAACTATTAATCTTTCAGCTTTGTGTTTGTTGTGTTCTGTGTATTTTGTTTGTCTGTTTACTTGTTTTAACCAGACATATCAGTCCCCGTAATGACCCATGTCCTTTGGGGACTCCCTGCACATTAGGTACTAATTAACTAGGAATGTAGCTGTGAGGAAGACCGGAAGAGCAAGGTGTTTGAAAATATTATGTACATATCTTTTCACTACTTACACTGATGATAATGAAAATAGTAATTACTTATTATAATTAATATTGTCCCTGATTCCTGTTAGGAATTGTACTCTCCCTTCCTAGTCAAATGTCAGGATAACCATAGCATCTGCTCTCTAGGCATAATAAGCCATTTTTGAGCAGCATGGTGATTGGTCGTAAATTGAGCCTAAGAATATACCAGTGGGGTTCATGTCTGGGTGGGCAATTCTATGAGTTGGTGACAGAACCAAGTATGTCACTTGTATAATTATTTGAAGGTGACATATTGGGAAGGAGCTGAACTGTCAGGCAAGGGATGAAGGACTTTTATTTTTTCCCTAAATAAGGAATAAGTGGATAATAATTGCCTTTCTAGTCCATCTGGGCACCTGAACCTACTTTGGGAAGAAACTAAATGCCCCATGTCTCTTGTGCATTAAAATAGCTTAGCATTTGCTTTTCAGCTAGCTCACTGAGCTCTCTGAAATATGTCAATTGTCAGCAACCTGGCTGTTAAGAACTAAAATTTTGTTTTTAAAGTCACATGAAAAAATTAAGTATCTGCAATTCAGTTATTTCTGCTTATCACTTCATCTGGGCTAGGTAATATAAAAGGTTGATAGTTAATATGTCACCTAATTAAATGTTTCTCTTGATATTACAAATATAAGCTATCCATTTTACTTCCATTTTATGAATGAAGAAACTGCTATCTGTCTAAGACATGTGATTTATTCAAAGACATTAACTTTAACTCCAAAACTTTGGTGGTCCTTATGCTACTATGAATAATAAGAGAATCTTACCATGACTCTTGTTCAATAAATGGCTCTCAAACTTAAGAGACGATTTATGTTGAATCTTCTGTCCTTGGCTTGTCAGCCTCTGCAGGGTAGCTGCAAGGTCCTGCATTCCAGTCTCTTCAAGGACAGGACCTGCCCTACCACCTACCCACTCCTAATTGTCTCACGTGGGGTAGACTCACAGGTTGGGTCCTTGAGTCCCTACTTCTGCACCTGAAAACAATTCAGTCTCTTTTTCAAGGGCTAGCCTCAAACCTAAATATTTAGCAGATTTGAAAGGTCCTACTTTGCCTTTGTCTAGAAGAAGAGTCAGCAACCATTTTCTGTGAAGGGCCAGAGCCTGACAGTTGCTTTGTTTTGTTTTTGCTGTAATTGTTGCAACCCTTATAAACACGCACAAATTCATTCTTCGTTCATAGGTTATTCAAAGTGAGCCATAATTTGACATAGTCTGGTCTAGAACCTAATATTCTTAAATGCATTTAAACCTACTTGTGCAGAAATTGTTACGTTGTTTATTTACTTTAGCCCTAAGAAAGCCATGGGTTTTATTGCCAGGCTACATTTATTGAAACAGCCCTAATGATAGCAATAACAAAATGTCGGTCTTCATTAGTTGATAAAGAGGGTTTGAAATTGTTTGTTTGTTTTTGAGACAGAGAGACAGGGCACAAGTAGGGGAGGGGCAGAGAGAGAGGGAGACATAGAATCTGAAACAGGCTCCAGGCTCTGAGCTGTCAGCACAGAACCCAATGCGGGGCTCGAACTCACAAACCTCAAAATCATGACCTGAGCCGAAGTCTGACACTTAACCGACTGAGCCACCCAGGTGCCCCAAGAGATTTTTAGTAATAATCCCAGATGTCTCTTTCTTTTTAAAACTTACGTTTAGCACCATCTGGAGCATAACTTGAAATCTCACCATCCTCACCCTCCACTCCTGAAGTCCTTCTCTGGATCAAAAGGTATCTTCTAGTCTCTGCCATTCCCTTCTTTCTAAGTTCCTATACATTAATGTAATTGTATCCCCTTGATATTTCCTTTCCCCTCTGATTATCAGAGTCTGTCCTTTCAACCTCATTTTGGCAGTCCACATCTCAAATTCTCCAGGAACTAAGCAGAAACAGAAAATTTCTTCTCAGGGTAGGGTAATGGGAAGGACTATATTTGTGATCACAGTGTGCCAGTTTCCAGCTGAGGGGGGATGGAGAAGGGCATAAGGGAAACAAAATGATTACACTGACACTATTGAATTTTAGTTTGTCAAAAAAAAATTAGAAAATCATTTATATATTTCTTTATATGGAGAGGATAAAATGTGGGAGAGACAAAATGTAGATGAAATCTTGCTCAGGTTAAGTTCTTAGTTGAAATGGTACAGTAGACAGGATATGTGGGAGATAGAAGATCTAGGTTTTAGTCTGGCTTGTCCGTTAAATACCAAACTCACCTTGGCTAGGTTATTTTCATTCCTGGACTCCAACACCCCATCTGTAAACAGTGATGTTGAATTAGGTGAACTCTGGTTCCTCCATAGTGTTATTTTGTGAAAAACAGAAGAAATACCTTCTTCCTTTGTCTTTTAGAATACTGGAAATCCACTTTAAAAAAAAAAAGAATAGTCTTACCAAGAAAACTGAAAAATCAAGTTGTTGCTGAAATTGTATATATATACACACACACACATACACAATATATATTTTTTTCTCAGTTGCTAAAAAATTTACAATTGTTAATGGAACAACTTGTGATGGGAGGTGAGGGATTTGCTATTATTGGAGCTATTCAAGGCAAGTCTAGACATGGCTATAATAGAGTCTGTAGAATTATGTGAACTCACCTCTGGAGCGCTCCATGCAGGATGGGTAAGATACCCTGAGGCATGTCTTCTTGTCTGCCTTTTATATCTAAGAACACATTACAGTCTTCAGATGGGTGATTATCTCTCTTTTAGTAGTTTGGCTTGAAGATGCCATTGACATCCTTTGTATTCAGCTTCTGAAAATACTGGCCAAATCCAATAAAAAATAATTAAATTGGTTTCAAAAAAATAAGATTGAATTCTCTTCGTGGTTGACACCGTATCCATTTACTTAACAGGACCGTTTCTCCATTTGTTTATTTAACAGATATATCTTGGCACTTTCTCTGTCTCACAATAACAAAGAAGAGTGATATGGTCACTAGTCTATATCATGTCAGGAAGGGCAGGGGTTTTGTCTGTCTAGTTATGCTATCTCCCCATTACAAGTTCTGATATATAGCAGAACTCAGAAAAATCTTGTGATTTTTCTTGCCTTGAAGGGTTATAAGATGGAAAAATTAGACTAATAATTGGTAATAATCCTAATGCCATGAGTTATTGTGAGATATGAGCGTAGGGAAAATTACACTTGAACTACAGAAATTGTTCAGAGGAAGGGATGACTAATTCAGTTTTGACAGAAGGTAATAATGAAAACTTCAAAGATGAGACAATGATCAGAGCAGGACTTTGAACAATAAATAGGAATTTTCCTGATGAATAAGCAGAGGGGATCATTCAACACATATGGAAGAGCAGTGAGGTCAGTTAACAGGTTGCCTAATGAGATTTGGCACAGCAGGGACATGAGGGTAGAGGAGAAGCGTGTAGGTTCTGGAGACACAGGTACGTGCCAGGCCATAGACACACAGCCAGGGTGAGGAGGGGAGGACATGACCCATATTTCTGCTACAAAGATCCCATTGCCTAGAGAGTAAGAGACAGACTGGAGCTAAAGCATTAAGATTCAGGAAAGTGAGTTGGGTTGGTCCTGAAGTAGCCCAAATGAGATGTAATGAGGCTCTGAATTAAGACAGTTGTAGTGGCAACAGAGGCAGGGGAGAGAAGTGAGACATTTAGATTCAACACAATTTCTGAGTCTCTAGAATTATTTTGTAGGATATATATAGATGTGAATGGGGGGAGTGCATAAGCTCCTATCTTGATGACTTGTTAAATTTTTTCATACTCTGTTTTCCTATGTAGAATTTCAGTGACGTCTGCTTGTGGGGGATATTTGGGGATGATAGAATGTGTTTTCAGCATCTGGTTCTCTCAGTAATGGGGAACCATGAGATGTTTAGGAGCAGCTAACTATGAGGATCAGAACTGTATTTTCAAAAGAGAAATTAATAAAGTACTGAAATTAGTTGAGGGGCGGTGTTAGGAGTCTCATCAAATCTGTCTCCATCAATTTAAACCAGGTTAATGGAAACCTATAAATATTTAATGTGAGGTAAAATCCAACTTTGTGCTAAGTAATTACTTATTCAGTCATGACATATTTAAAGAATCACTAGCCTAAAAATAGGAAGCCCCAAGGCTCACTCTGCAGGGGAATTTCCTTCTATTCAACAGATACCTAGTGCCCATCCACTGAAAGTCAAGGACTGCTGGTGTGGGATGGACTGCCTTCTGCAAATTTATGCAGGGTTGATGCAAGAAGAGTGTAAATTAATTTTAAAACTCATGATGAAGGATAGGTTACAGTGGAAATAAGGGAACAGCATCAACAAAGAGATACAGAAACAGATATTTGAACCTGTCTGCTAAACATCGAGTGGGTTAATGACATTTCCTTCTCTGGAGTGCTAAACCAGGGAAAGCAAATGAGAAAAACCTATTATGACAATTACGGCTGCATTCATCCAGCTCATTGATATGCATTTAAACATAGTGGAGTTAAGTTAACAGATAATTATCTAACTTATGAAAAATATTGCAGTGGGAAAGTTTAAAATCTTTCAAGAAAGATGAGGAAAACTTTGGGGAGGCTGATTGTCAATAGTTTCTGTAAAACATCAACAAGTATTCTAGGATCTTATGTTCTCTGTCAGTTACACAATTGTACCATCCAGTCCAAGGAAATTTATTTATAATAGAAATATATTCCATCAATTTTAATGCCATTTTCTTTCAGACCAGATTGTTTGGTACTTTAAGTCTTATAGGATTTCATTTGGCAAATTTGTTTTCAGAAATTGAAAGGTTTTGAAATGAAAGATCCCTGGAGATCAAAGGGTGAACTAGGAGTCATTGAGTCTTTGGGCTACTAACCTATATTCTTTGGACTCCAAAACCCATTTTAAAACAAAACAAAATAAAAAAGGAAACATGAAGAAAACTAATAGCAATACCTACTTTGAGTTTTGTGAGGATAAAATAAGAGCACACCTGGTTACTTAGTAGGTAACCAAGAGGTTAGCAAGAAGGTTACCTTGTAGGCGTCAAATTGGTGTCACAAAAATTGTGGTGATAATGCCTTTAATATAAAAATTAACTGATTTCAGTGAACAAAAGAAAAACAACTATAAAAATGACAACTATACTACAAAAACAAATATACTCCAAACAAATGTGAACCTATGGTTTTAGAATTATTATTCACAATTGAAAATTGTGACATTTTCACCAATACAACCTAAAAGTTTAATAAGCATCAAGCTAGTCTGTCTTTTTAGAGGCAAGCTGGTAATTGATAGGAGAACAGTTATGGGAAATGTCTAACACTATGGAAACTTAATCCCCACCTCCTATAAAGTCTTTAGTAGTTAGGTTAAAAGACAGTTCTGATTCATATCAGTCCCTCCATGCTAATGTAAATATCTAACATCCCATCCATCCCTTTAGCATTGGTCTCTGAATCCAGAGACCTGTCTTCTCTGATGTAATTATCTCCCTTCTGTCTCCCAATGAATGAAAGTAATGTATGTGGTAAGCATTACTATATTGACCTCCTCCAGGAACACAGAAACATACTTTACTTTTCCATTGAGGAGTATGGAGAGAGTGAGGTTATACAACGACCAATATTTTGGAGAGTGAGGGATGGAAACACACACAAGAAAAACCGCTTATGTAGCAAAATATATTTTAAAAACCACTACATTAAGGCATTTAGAAAATTTTAATTTAAATATTTATTTTCTCATTGTTTTGACAAAAAAATATGTGCTGAGTGTTTAATATATGCAAGACTCTGTACTTAACTATACAAAGACTAAAAATTACCTACTGTTCTGATTTAATCATAAACAGCAAGGCTCATAACTATTATTGCCGCTGTTACTATAACTACTATTAGTATTATCAAGATTTTTTATCATTATAGTATTTAATCTTTAAGACAGTCTTATATATTGGTTCAGTGGATAAATATCTGTTAAATCAGCAAAAGGAAATAAAATAAACATTTTATTTATGTCTTAGCCTAGGCTCTGGAATTAAAAAAAAAATTTTTTTTTGATGTTTTTATTTTTGAGAGAGAGAGAGACAGCATGAGCAGGGGAGAGTCAGAGAGAGAGGGAGACACAGAATCCAAAGACAGGTTCCAGGCTGTGAGCTAGCTGTCAGCACAGAGCCTGATGCGGGACTCAAACCCATGAACTGTGAGATCATGACCTGAGCTGAGCCAGATGCTCAACTGACTGAGCCATGCAGGTGCCCCTGGAATTTTGATTTTTAATTCCCATGAGAAATTGTGACCTGATTCACATGTAGGGTACAAATTTATAGTTCTGCTGAAGCCTCCAGATTATAAGCTGCTGAGTCCAATAAGAGTTGTCCACATTGGAAGCATAGGATGGAAACTAACAAATCAAAGTAATATTTGTCTAGAGGGACATAACTAACTTGTTATTTCTACAGATTATTTTTTTTTCTTTTTTACAAAGGAAGCACAAATGTGAATATAAACTCACAATACAAATTACAAAACAGAAGAAAATAAAAAGAGTCAGCATAAACACCAAACAGAAGAGATTATGAAATTGGATGGATGAGTAAATCAACAGAATAGAAAACAGCAACAATGACAACTAAAGTGAGAATTAGGAAACGCAGAGAACAGATTGAAAACAATCACACAGGGGCGCCTGGGTGGCTTAGTCGGTTAAGCGTCCGACTTTCGCTTGGGTCATGATCTCGCGGTTCGTGGGTTCGAGCCCCGCGTCGGGATCTGTGCTGACTGCAAGCTCAGAGCCTGGAGCCTATTTCAGAGTCTGTATCTCCCTCTCTCTCTGACCCTCCCCTACTCACGCTGTCACTCTCTCTCCTAGGAAAAAAAAAAAAAAGTTACGAAAACAATCACACAGAATGTAGCACAAAGATCAAAGGTAAAGAGACTAAAAAAGAATGGTTAAGAGTTATGCAAGACAAAAGGAAATGGTCTAAATTAAGTTCTATTGGAGTTACAGAAGTGGGAAATAGAGTGGGAAGAGGTAATAGCTAAAGTGATAATGGTGGATAGTCTTCAAAATTGATTAAAGACATGAATTTTGACTTCTAAGAAGCCCAATCATAAGCAGAATAAAAAGAAATGCAGAGCAGGAGACGTCGTGGGGAAACTGCAATACAGCCAACAAAAATAAAATATTTTAAAATTAATCAACAGAAGAGTCAGATCACTTAAGATAAGTTGATACTCTTAAATTTGACTTCCCATTAACAACAATGGAAGTCAGAAGAAGAAAATGGGATCCACATACTGTTCCAATAAATAAAAAAGGTTCACAGGCTAACATATTATTCAAGAATAAGAATAAAATGAAAATAGTTTTGGGTAAATAAAAATAGCATTTAACTTAATTGAAATTGATTGTATAAAATAATTTAAAAAAATCATTGGATGAGGACAAAAACTTAGAACCGACATAAAGGAATTGAATATCTAAAATGGAGGAGGTAGTAATAATTAGACTGAAGTATTAGCATACCCCTCACTTTTTCCAGAGGATGCTGCAGCTCTAAATATTAAACTTTAAACATTCATGTTAATATATAAAAGTTAACCTCAAAATAATAGTAATAAAATTTATATTTTTCAAACCAAAACAGAAAAAATGAAATTTTATAAACATAATCCATCTAAAGAAAGCACCAAACAAAGGGGGGAAAAAAAAACATAGAGAAAGCAGAATGAATAAAAAATGAAATGTAGTGTGGGAGCTGTAACTCCATATATACCAATAAGCAGGAAATGAGAACATAAAGTGTCTTTTGTACTTAGCAAAGGAATTGTAATAGTTTTCCATGGAAAATAGGGAGTCAATGAATCCTGCAGTTGTATCTCTTTCTTCCTATACAAACATGAGTTTTTTGTAGGCAGTTCTTTCTGATTCATTTGTATATTCATATGGACAACCTGTTGCCTCAATGCTACCAATGACTTAAATTTTTTTAAGTTCTTTGAGTGATGATCAAGATACTTCTGGAAAGAGGGGCACTTGGGTGGCTTAGTCGGTTAAGGGTCCGACTTTCGCTTAGGTCATGATCTCGCGGTTCATGGGTTCGAGCCCCGTGTCGGGCTCTGTGCTGACTGCCAGCTCAGAGCCTGGAGCCTGTTTCAGTCTCTGTATCTCCCTTTCTCTCTGACCCTCCCCTGCTCAGGCTGTCTCTCTCTCTCTCTCTCTCTCTCTCTCTCCTAGAAATAAATAAAAAACATTAAAAAAAAAAAAGATACTTCTTGAAAGAAAAAGGAGTCTTTCTTTTGGTCCTCATGGTTTGAAGTGAACACACGTCAAGTATATATAAATAAATGAGTGATCTCTTCCTTTCTCTAAGATCTTATATATTTTATACTACTGAGGTACAAAGAGTTTCTAAAGGACTTGCACCAAGATTTTGTAACCATATAGACATGGTGTTAATAATGAGAATAATATGGTAGAACTAAAGCAAATTACTTTATAGACCATTCACTGTATCTAAGACACTATTAAACATCCAGTATGTCTTTCAATCCTAACATATGAAACATATGTGATGTGCACTTAGTAATCACATTTTATGATGAGAAACTACAGACTTGAGAGACCTAATGCTTCCTTAAGGTTATACCTAAGGAATGGCTAAGCACAGATTCACTCAGGTGTTTTGACTTCAGAGTTGATCCATTATGCCCTACAGTTTCTCAGGCCTTCCCAAACATCTCCTTCAAGTTCAGTGAAATCCCATTTGGTTGTTTTTATGTTGATGAAGTAAGGAGCATTCAGACAATCAAAGAGAAATGGGATTTTATTTGCATAGTTGATGAGAACAACACCACCAACAAAAAAATCTAAGATCTGTTTGTTTAAAATGCACATACTCTGTTCTTTACTTTGGATAGGTTTGTGATTGTCATTAAAAGACAGCTCCTTTTTCTCTCAGTGTTTAGTTCTCTTTGAACACCACTCTTTACTAAAAGATAAAAGCAAGGTTAAAAAAGAAGCTCACTATGAAAGATCAAGAGTGGCATTTAATCAACAAGTATTTATTAGCAACCTCTTCTGTGTGTGTAATTGCGTAGGCTCAGGGGAATATGATGATAAAGTTCCTCTTCTTAAGGACTGTGCTGATTGGCAGAGGAGTAGGAGGCAAGCAAGCAAGTACAGGGTCAGGCATGGAATCACCAGATAGTAAAATTGGTTTGAATGAATGAATGAGGAAGAAAGTGTTAGAGATGTATTAGTTTCACAGGGCTGCCTTATCGAAGAAGTACCACAAATTGGACGACTCAAAACAACAGAAATTTATGTTCTCACAGTCTCAGAGGCTAGAATCTTGAAATCAAGGTGTAGACAGTCCATCCTCCTTCTGAAGGCTCTAGGGGAGGATTGTTTTTTGATTCTTCCTAGCTTCTGGTAGTTGCTGATAGTCCTTGGTGTTTGTTTACTTAGAGATACATCACTCCAGCCTCTTTGTCATTATGCAGTGGTCTCCCTGTGTATCAATGTCTAAATTTGTTTCTCTTTATATGGATACTAGTCATTGGATTAGGGCCCATTTTTAATAGGCATGACTTCATCTTCATTTGGTTACAGCTGCAAAGGCTATTTTCAAATGAGGTCCCTTTCACAGATAACAGGCATTAGAACATGAACATATCTTTTGGGGGGACTTGATTCAACCCATAATGAGGGGCTCTAGAAAAGTTTTCTTGAGGACAAGAGCCTCCTACTTGTGTGTGTGTGTGTGTGTGTGTGTGTGTGTGTGTGTGTTTAGGTATATGGGAAAGCAGAGGATGACTTCCTAGAGAAGAGGCAGCTTAGCTGACATTTGAAAAATATGTAAGGTTGTCTAGGAAATGGTATGGGGTGAGGCAGTCATTGCTGGTGGAGGGAAGCATCTGAGAAGCTATATCAAATAATGCCATTGTAAATCCTGAGCCTCAGCCCAAGAAATCACTAGTGTGTGAAAAGAACTAACTTACATTCTGTTGGTATTCTTTATTGTTTCAGCCAATTCTCTTGTCCCTGATTATGTATATATTTTTTTCACATCTAGCAATCTGTATGTGAGGGTTATGGTGATTCTTTGGCATGAACTTTTATGAACTTTGTGTTCCAACAAGAAGCCCTTGGTGGCGCCTGGGTGGCTCAGTCGGTTAAGCGTCCGACTTTCGCTTGGGTCGTGATCTCGCTGTTCGTGGGTTCGAGCCCCGCGTCGGGCTCTGTGCTGACTGCCAGCTCAGAGCCTGGAGCCTGTTTCAGTCTGTGACTCCCTCTCTCTCTGACCCTCCCCTGCTCATGCTGTCTCTCTCTCTCTCAGATATAAATAAAACATTTAAAAAAAATAAAATAAAAAAAAAAAAAAAAGAAGCCCTTGGTACTCTGTCTCAAGTTCTGAGAATCAGAAATGACAGTGTCTGCACCATGCTAATAATGAAGAAAGTTTTATGTTGAAAGTATTAACATTACTTTCTTCTTCATTATTATTTATTAGTAATTGCGCCAAACTAAAACAAATTGTCTTTCAGTGTTTAAAGTCAGAATACACTAAAAATGAATCACAAGTGCAAAATATACAAGATAAAGTATAGAATACTACAATGACATCAAAGCAATTAAGCTCCTAATATGGGTTATAATTACTATCATTTTCAGCAACACTCAGCCTTCATGGATCTACTTGAAACATCATTGACCTGAATGCTCATGTCTTTGGTTAATGAGAAGTTGTAAATGTTGCTATAAATTGTACATTTAAAATATGTAGTTTGTTCAATGGTATAGATTTGGAATTGGTCAAATAAATTATGAATAAATCTATATTATGAAAGAGTAGTCCTTTGCTAAAGAATGTTTTAAAGGAATAGTTAATAGCATAGGGAACTGTTCATGAGGTCTTGCTGAAATTAAAGCACTTCACAGTGTATCTGAAATTTTGAAGTAATGTGTATATGAAAGGAAATACCCCAAATGATACAATATGATGCATATTCTATTTTACTTGTGATGTTCCATATGTTTCAAATTCATGGCAAGAATAGCTTGTACTTAAATGAATTTAAACACTTCAAATACATTAAAAATGAAAAAAAAAAGAAATTTAAGACACAATTTTCTCCAAGATCTAGGCAGTGCTAGGTCTATAAATATTTAATAACCAGTTTCTTAGAGAAAAATATAGATGTTTATTATTAATTTTACTGCTATATGCTACACATAATTTATAAAAAATAGTTGTATCTACAATATTCATATCAGAACTCTCAACACTCATTGATATTGATAGAACACTTTCTTTGATATTTATCAAAGTCATACTTATAGACAGTTTATAGC
Source organism: Hyaena hyaena (assembly GCF_003009895.1). Classification (NCBI taxonomy): domain Eukaryota; kingdom Metazoa; phylum Chordata; class Mammalia; order Carnivora; family Hyaenidae; genus Hyaena; species Hyaena hyaena. The sequence continues at coordinate 4,100,402 of NW_024080691.1, forward strand.
ATCAGGTAACAAATGAGTATTGTTCTGACAGAATTTTAGTTGACATTTTGTTTATATTAGTAAATAATAAAAAAATGAAACAATGAAGACCTTCTATTTTATCCTATTTCCACTACACAGAAACAAAAGATATAAAAAACTTCCAGAGCACAGATAATAGTAAATTATAGTAAAATTATTGAAATGGAGTTTTGAGTTTTTATCCTCATATTTAATTTTGTACTCATATACCTCAGTGTGAAATAATGGCTTGCAAAATTTAGAAAAAATAACTGAAAAGTTGGCATACCACTATATAGGAGAAAACATAAACAAATATAGGTGTAGAAGACAGAACGTGGACAAATTTTACTGCTAGTCTGCGTGTTAGTTTCCTTGGTTATAAGAATGTCATGAAAATAAAAAATATTCAAACAGTATGTATACATATGGGAGAAGATATCCCACATACATTAATCTTATGATGACCTCCTTACATAAAATTCACATAGAAACATATATGCATACATATATAATATATACATAAATATAATTTGCATATGAATAGAGACATTTATGAATATACATATGCATATGTATTTTACTAAAATTGTATGAAGCTGTTTATGAAAATGGTGACTATCCTCCATAGTGAATAATCAGAAAAATAAGGAGGTTAGAGCTAGAAATAGAAAGGAATAAAGAGAAAGGAAGAACAGAAGAGGAGTTAGAATTTGCTCTGATTATTATAATTTTGATTATATTTTGAAATACATTCTAGGCCAAAAGTGCTATACATTGTATTTTTCATATCTTGATTACATTTTCTCCAGAAATATTTGATCGATTTGAACTTCACTTAGCTATGTATGAGAATGTTCCATAGGTGACAATCCCTCAATGTTCTGCATTTTCTTTTTATCTTCTCAATTTTATAGGTATAAATCATATTTAATTGTTTTATCTATATTTTCCTTTTCTTAATTTTTTAATGTTTTATTTATTTCTGAGAGAGAAACAGAGAGAGAGAGAGAGAGAGAGTGCGTGAGCAGGAGAAGGTCAGAGAGAGAGGGAGATACAGAATCTGAAACAGGCTCCAGGCTATGAGCTAGCTGTCAGCACAGAGCCCGATGCGGGGCTTGAACCCAAAAACTGTGAGATCATGACCTGAGCCATTGTCAGACGCTTAACCAACTGAACCTCCCAGGCTCCCCTATATATATCTTTAGATTACTTGTCAAGTTGATATAATGTGTAATATTTATTGGCCACTAGTAATTTTTCATTTACAAGTTGTTCTTCCACATCTTTGCTTGTATTTCTATGGGAATACAAAGATTTTTTTAATGACTTTTAGGAACTTTTCATCTCTTACATAAAAACTTGATTATTATGTGTAATGAATTTTTTTCATTATTTGAGTTTCCATTTTATTTATAAAGCCTTTGTGAAAGAAATGCCCATATTAAATAAGTCAATTAGTGTTTTTCCTTATTGTTTGTTTTCTTTTTCCTTTGGCATGAGCTTTATAACTGACCTCCCTATGCCCAATATTATAGAAATGCAATTTCTGTATATTTTGAAGTATCTGGGGCCTTAATTTTTTTCACATGCATATTTTTATTTAAAGTGTATTATGGTTCATGCCATGAATTCAACCCAATATTTTTTTTTTCAAATTTGTGTGAATCCCTATATTGGATTCCAATTGATGTAAAATCTTTCTTTTATCACATATTAGACCTCCAAATATTCTTTCTTTTTAATTTTCTGTTGAGTTCTATTACAATGCCAGTTCTGTACTAGTTCTCCTTTTCTGTACCCCATATTTGAAGTTCCTGTAACTTGAGTACAGATCATAATCTACAACTCTCAAGGCTGAAGTCTAGCAGTGTTTATGTTGGGTTAACACTGTCTCATTATAATTTTAAAAGCGGTTCACTATATTGCAAGGAGACATGTATTTTGAGGCATTTTTATGTTTTTGGCATTGCTTTGGTCTTGGTTTTATTTTTATTCTCTGAAAAGAAATATCCATCTAAGTTAGCAAATGATGATTGTGTTTTGGTAAAATAGACAGGAACATTACATTGACTCACAGCATCTGTTATGGTATACCTCTGACTTATGTTATTCATATTTAATGTTTTAATTGCATGGTAGAATATTTTTCTGTGTTCAGTAGATATTTCATCTCAATACAGTTTTCTTTTTCTTCTCTCAGTAGATATTTTAAGCTGAAAAGATACTTTTACATTTGGCTAAAGAGAGATAATTAAAACTTACTTTAGAAAAGCAATATGATAAGAATAATTCTGTTATGTAGACTCCCAAATTATCATTTCTTATCTCAATGAATTAGTCTTAGAGGCTTTTAATCTAATTAATCCTTAACCAAGTATAACACCACAGGGTGATATTTTGTGTAACTGCCAGTGTGCTTGGATTTAATTATGGATTTGCAAACAGCTTTAGATAAAATCATCTCTACCTGACCTATGTTTATTCTGGGTTTAAAGTAGGGAACATTTCAGTTAATTTAAATATCTTAGTTAATTTAAGTATCTTATATTGATCTACGTTTGTGCGTGTAGTTCATCTGTGTTCATGTACATGTTTATGCACCTTCATTTACTCTTTCCTCCAAGTTTGCATAGAACTCCTAATACATATGTATTTTTTCAGTATGATGTAAATTAATCTATACAAGGTAATAGAAAGGTGTTGTGCCTGGACTTAAGAGACTTGGTCTGCACTTTCAGTTACTCTGTTTCTCTGGGATTTATTTTTTTGAAATGTAAGAAGATTGGATATCTAAGACTACTTTAAACTCTAACATACTGTGGTTCTAAATTTAATAATCATGAAATTTATTTCAGAAAGAGAATTGTTGCTACATTCTTGACTATTTATGTCTTCCATATCTAGATCTGAGTTCTAGAACTCTTGAACAAACTTTATCTTGGTCATTGGCCTTTTCAGATATTAAGTCTAGAAATGTGATTTTGAACTTTTGATAAGTAGACATGAAATAATTAGTGATTCTGAAGATGTATGTATATACATCTATATTCAAAATGTATGTGTACCACAGTATAAAATTGGAAAGAAAATTTTATAAATTGGAAATGAAACATATATTCATTTATCATTATTTAACATTAATTATCATTGTTACAAGCTACATATATAATACATTATAAGAAAAAATAAAAGAATGAAAATTAAATGTTTAAATAGTATATATACATACCCAATATGTATATACACCCATTATATATATACTTTCTGCTCTAAATTAAAAAAGACAATAACTCCTATACAAAATTATTATAAGGGTTGCATAAAATAGCATACATAAAGTTCCAAGCATGGATTTTGGCAGAGAAGAATTTGGCTTCTTACTTTATTACTTATCTCTGTAACAGTTTATTATAGAAAATCTTAAAAGTATACAAAATAGACCTAAGAAAATGGTGACCCTATGTGTCCATCATTTAACTTCTTTCATCCTCCACACACTGTGCATTACTTTGAAACAAGTAGCAAACATCATAACAAGTTATCTGCAAGCATTTATGTATGTTTCTCTGAATAATAAATCTATTCATATAAAAACAACTCAAATAGTATTATCACATCCAATAGCAATAATTGGTTGACAATAGGTCAATCAAGTTTAAACATTACTTTCCATACTAGAGGACAAAGTAAAAATGAAAGGGAAGATAATCATTAGAGATAAATCCCTATTTCTTTTCATATTATGTGTATGTATATATTTTTGTTTTTTCTGCTTTATTATGTTTTTGAATGGCCTGTTGTTACTGAATTTCAGAGCACAGGAGCCTGGAGCTAAAACACTCACTTCCTGACTTAGGTCAGTCTCCTCCCTATTCCACACTAAGGTGTATACTTTAAGAACTGATAAATTACCCACTGTAAATAAATAGAGTTAATTCCATTATTTGTGGTAGTCATCTTCTGTAAAATGACCATAAACACTGAATTAGTGAATACTGAACCATTGTTCCTAGAGGAAATACAGGGTTAGGTGCCTATAAGCCTCTGTTGACATTTTTGTCAATTCATTAATACCATAACCTTGTTTTATATGTATTTCTGCTTAAAGATACTTCATTTAATATACATTGTTGATTCATTAACATTGACCTCATGGCCAACAGAACTATAACTGGTGTGAAAAAAGCTTCTTGGATACATGCATTTTGTTCACAAAGCAAATCACAGCCTTCTTACACTTAAGAATGCTAGACAATACTTTAGCTCTACCCTTGGGCTGTTTTAGACAGTGAAATTACCATCATAAAGCACTGAAGTGAAAAAAAAAAAAAAAGAAGTTGTGATAAACATACCAGAGGGGGGGAAATATTTATAGAGTAAGCACTGAAAAAGAAAGCAGAGCATTGCTTTGCTTGAGCTTAACTGGGAACTTGAATGTCATACAACTCAAATTTTTCATCATTTTCCACATGTTTGAGAAAGATCATGAAAGCAATAAGTGCTGATTTGGGGGTTACAGACAAATTTTAAGCAGTAGACAATTTTGCAAATAAGGAATTCATGAATAATGACAATTGGTTATACTTGCTTTTATATACAAGTATCCATTTGGAACTTGACATTTAACCTTAGAGAATAATTATAAAGAATATTAACTTTATGATGTTAATTTTTTTAAAGGGGTGCCTGGATGCTTCAGTTTTTAACTTTTCAATTTCAGCTTCATTCGTGATCTCATAGCTTGCAAGTTCAAGCCCCACATGGGTCCCTACCCTGACAGCTCAGAACCTGGAGCCTGCTTCAGTTTCTGTGTCTCCCTCTCTCTCTGCCCCTTCTCCTGTACTTGTGTTCTCTCTCTGCCTCTTAAAAAAATACACATTATTATTATTTTTTTTTAATATTAGGTTTTGGAAGTTTAGGGGGTAAGTAAGGGGGCAGAGTATATGGTGGAGCAGCAGCACGTAAGTTTTCAATACAGCATTCGGTGAAATAAAGTACATTAAAATAAAGTGCAAACAGAACTTTTGAGTGGCAGTCCTGAGTCTGTTCATGAGGAAGAGGCTGGGGTGTCCATAGCATGGTGAGATGGAAAAAGATGCCAGAACTCTGCTATGTTGCTATGTTCTGTCCTCCCCTGGCATATATTAATTATTGAAGGGATATTACTATATAACTCTGTGACTTACACACCAAAATTGCTCCTTTACTTCTGACAAACGAGTATTTCATGGCTACTAAGAGTTCACCATCTTGACTATCCAAGTTTTATATTCTTTAGATCAGAGTGAACATGTAATTTTCAATGAGACTAAGAGAACTTACAGGATAATTCAAGAACTGCTTAGCAGTCAACAAATAGTTGGGAAGAAAGACAGTCAAGGCACTATTTTTTTTTTTTTTCATGAACATACTATATCCTCACAAATACAACTGAGGATTAAAGTGAAATAACCCTAGAGTAACTTCTGATGGATAATTTCTGGACCTCTCATTGGCAAAGCCAAAACCAAAGGGATACTGTCCTTTGGACATGAGGTCTGTGGATACAACTTATGGGCTTTCTTTATCGTTCATACAATTGTCTGGGAGAAAGAACAGTGGCCATGTTAACTTCCCTAGATCTTAAACAAAACTAACATTAAACAGAGCAAAATTTTGAGTCTGAGAACTGGTAACATGAAGGAGGTGACCATTAGATTAATTAATTCCAAAGGATTTAGCCCTGAAATTTTTGTTTCATGGGAGTGACAACTTTAAAATGTTGAGGATGTCTTTCCTGGAGCTTTATAAAGGCCCTTTCCTTCACTAATCTAATTCTTTGGTCGAGACATTAATTTTGCCTATAAGAATAAGGGATGTTTTAGCTCATAAGAAACTCTACAGCCATGAAGCAGTGAGTTGACTTGATTAAACAAGCTCTTTCCATGATAGGCTCAGCTGAGGAATTTGGATAAATGCTAATTCTGTGATTTTCATATTTCAGTGATTTGGCTCTCTTATCAGTTCCCATTATGCTAACTTTTTTTTTTTTTTTCCATGAAAATGAAAAGAAAATGAGGGATTGCAGTTCAAGTTTCCTCTTAATGTGATGGCTGCCTTCTGTGAGAGTCATCAGGAAGTCAGCTCACTCTAATTTTGATAACTGACTAGAATCCATAATTACTGATATATGAGGCCCATACTCTCCTGAAGACCTGTGAATGTTCCTTGGCTTTCACTCAGTCAACAGGATTCCCTGTGCTTTTTGTTCTTCATCCTCCATGTACTCGTAATAGAGAGCTAGTGAATTGCCCAGGTTATTTATAGTGGGCAGAAGTATTTGTTTCTAGAATATTCTGGGTATTTAAGAAGAATGGAATAATCTCCTTATGATGGTACTAGGAAGTGAGGCCTTTGAGAGGTAATTAGGTTTAGAGGAGTTAAGGGATTAGAACCCCCATGATGAGATAGTTTCCTTATAAAAAAACAAAAACAAAGAAAGAGACACAAAGAGCTGTTTCTGCTTTATATGGACATGGCAAGAAGGTGGCTATCTGAAAGCTAGGAAGAGAGCCCTCACCAACAATGTATTCTGCTGGCACTTTGATCTTGAGCTTCTTAGCCTCTGAGAATAATGAGAAACAAATGTCTGTTGTTTAAGCCATGTAGTCTATGGTAGTTTGTTATAGCAGCCAGGACTCTGACAAACGGCAATAATAATCACAATAACACAACAATAGTAATTAATAACGTATCTCATACACCATTTAGGAGAGTTCGTTCTCTGTTGCCCTTGCCACCTAAGTTATCAAAGTGAAACTCTTCTCATTTCACAAACCATGGAAAACCAAGTACTCTCTCCTCAAGTTTGCTCAACTTCTCTGTTCTTGTGTCTTCATGGCCTCTATTCTTCCTGGGCTCCTATTTCCACCCAAAGGTCTCTGTGACTCTATTCCCTGTCCTTGACTTGCAGCTTAGCATTCCTTTGAGTATAAAACCAAAACACAAATCCACTTGAGTAAAACATTTGTGGGCACAACTGATGTTGCTGAAGTTTTTTGTTGCTGTTTTGTTTGTTTGTTTTCTTTTTGAGGGAAGGGAATGCTGAAATAGGAATAATGGTGAAGCAATGCAAACAATATTAAAATCCATATTAAACAGATTATTTCTAATTTTGTGTGTGTGTGAAACACTGAAAAATTTTACTGTTTGTATTAGTTTCCTATGACTGTTAATAACAAAATGCCACAAACTTAGTAGCTTAAAACAATAGCTATTACTATCTCATGGTTCTAGAAGCTAGAAATCCTAAATTAGAATCATTGAGACAAGATCAAAGTATCAGCAGGGTGACATTCCCATAGTAAATTCTCAAGGCAGATCCATCCCTTGCCTCTCTCAGCTTCTAGTGGCTGCTGACATTCCTTTGCTTATGGCCATATCGTTACAACTCTGCTTCTTCTTCTTCTTTTTATCCATCTGTTTGTGTCTGATTTCCCTGTGTCTCTTTAAGGACATTTATGTTGACATTCAGGCCCAGGCAGATAATCAAGGATAATTTTCCCTTGCCAAGACCCTTAATTTAATCATGTTTGCAAAGACATTTTTTTTCTTTTAAGGTAACATTTATAGGTTCCATGTATTTGAACCGAATAACTTTGAGTGGCTGTTATTTATCCTACAGTGTTCTCACCTAATTCCCATCTCCATTTTGTTAGTTCCTCTTCTCCCTTTTCTGCCTTAGCAACCTCTTTCTTCCAAGGAGAGCTAAACTCTTCTCTTTGTATTACATGAAACAAGTTTACTCTCCCCAATCCTTAGAGTCAATACTCATTTGTTGCAGATTTACCAAGGTACTGTAGACAAAAACAAAAATAATACAGGAATAATGAATAAACAAAAACTTATTTAACAGAAACCAGGATTGCTACAAAGTGAGAATTTACTTTCCTATTATGACAAAGGCGTTGTTTCATTTTACTTAGATTATCTCTCAAGATCTCATGATGATTTAAAAATAACTGCAATATCTTAATATCTTCATGATAATTCTAAATGGAAAATGGTTAATTACTCTATTTTAAACATAAAGTAACTGCCCTCAAAAGATATGGTGACTGTGCAAGTTTATATGACTATGAAGGGGAAGAGCTAGAAGTCTAACGTAGTACTCTTAGGCTCCAAAGCTCTGTTCTTTTTTTCAAAGTTTATTTGTTTATTTTGTTTTTTTTTAATTTTTTTTAAAATTTATTTCTGAGAGAGAGAGAGAGAGAGAGAGTCAGTGTGAGCAGGGGAGGGTCAAAGAGAAAGGGAGACACAGAATCAAAAGCAGGCTCCAGGCTCTGAGCTAGCTGTCAACACAGAGCCCGACGCGGGGCTCGAACCCACGGACTGTGAGATCATGACCAGAGCCGAAGTCGGACTTAGCTGACTGAGCCACCTAGGCGCCCCTGTTTGTTTACTTTGAAAGAGAGAAAGAGTGTGTGTGCATCCACACATGAGTGGGGAAGGGGCAGAGAGCAAGGGAGAGAGAGAATTCCAATACCAATCCATTGCACTGACAGTACGGAGCCTGACACGATACTAAAACCCATGAACAGTGAGATTACCTGAGCCAGAACCAAGAGTCAGACTCTTAACTCACTGACCCACCCAGGTGCTCCTACAGGGCCTTGTTCTTAATCACTAACCTTTCTTACCCCTTGAGGTTCAGTTTGCTAGTCTATAAAGAGATTAAATAGTGTTGTTAACCAAATGTTATCTGCAGTGTTAAATAAAATAATTCAAGTGAATTATACATAAATTATAAAACTTCATGCAAAAGTGACCACTGTCATCTCCATAGTTACCACCTATTCTACCATCACTACTACCACCACCACTATCAATACCACCATCATCACAATCACCAGTAACATGACAGTCATCACTACCATCACCATCATCTCTGCTGCTACTGTTACCACCATTACCACCAGGTTTACCATCGTGAACACAACTACCACCATCACCACCACACCTCCATCAACATCAAAACTGTCATTAGTATAACCGCTGTCATCACTGCCATGACCACTACTAGTGCCACTGCTAGCAACATGACTATTAATGCCACTGATGCTACTACTACCATTACTTCTAGTGGTGTGCTAGAGGTGATGGTAACTGGCTCACACCAGCTCTGGGGATAGGACTTTTGAAATCTCTCTTCAAGTCTACATTCACTGATATCACACCGGTAACTCCAGATAGACCATGGCAGGGTGATTTACCCCATGACAATGAGGGAATACTACAAACCAGTGATGCTTATCTTCTAACACACCAGGAACCCCCACAACCACCAATGCTATCGTACTAATACCACCACCATCACTACCACCATCACTTCCACGACTACTGCCATCACATCATTCTCAGCATTATCAACCCATTGTAATTATTACCATCCAAAAGATGACATTTAAAAAAAAACATATTTTTTTCCAGAATGAATCAGCATGCCATTGTGATGATTATTTATCTCCTTATACATTAGAAAATAATGTAAATTTTGGCCTTGGCACATGAGCCTACTATGTGAGAGCCTAACAGACTAAGATGGTCATGGGATGAGGGGGTATCCACCAAGCTCAGCATCCTTCTTGGCTATAAAACATGCTGTGAGGTTTGCTAGATTTATTGGACAGGCAAAGTCTATCCACACCAAATCTGTTAAAACAATCCTGCTGGCACTCACATTAGTGTCACATCCATTAGTTGCTTAAAATACATTTATCTCTGGGAATAGGAGAGAGTGGTGGTAAAGCTGATATGTCTACATACCTGGGGAGGCCTGAGGCTGTGAGTAAGGAAGCTCCTCTCTCTTTTATTATAGCATTGCACAGGGCTAAAAAGTAAGTTGACCATGGCTTAGAATGCTGCAAATGAAATCTTTAGTCTTTCTATAGAGGAAAAAAGGAATAGAAAGCAAACCAGAACATATATAACAATATTTGCCAAATACTTATGAACTCTTGTGTTTATAACAGCACTGTATGATTGATATTATTTACATTTCACTGATAAGTGGACTGAAGCTAAGAGAAGTGGAGTTTCAATACGTTGCAGGGTAGAGTTCTCTGGTTTCAAAATCCATACTTTCCTACTGCATCTCATTTCCTCATAGACAGGAAGAAAGAGGCCATTTAATATAAAGACTTAAAAGGTACAAAACCAAAGTTAGACCTTTACATGTGTATGTCTTTATATTGTCAAATAAATTGTAAAATAGGCATTTTTATTCCTATTTTACAATTCAGAAAATGGATATTTAATTTTTTAATGTTTGTTTTTGAGAGTGAGAAATTGAGAGAGAGAGGGAGAGAGGGAGAGAATGAGCGGGGGGTGGGGGGGGACGCAGAGAGAGAGGAAGACACAGAATCTGAAGCTGTCAGCACAGAGACCTGTGCAGGGCTCCAACTCACAAGCAGAAGCCGAAGTCAGATGACCAACTGACTGAGCCACCCATACACCCCCAGAAAATGGATATTTAAAAAATTAAGTTACTTGTTCAAAGCAAATCAGCTGATAAGAGCCAGAACTATTCAGATGCATAGAACAGTATTCTAAACACTACCTTCTTCTTCCCCTTCCCTAAACTTTGTATACATACACGTTTAGTGGGAATTAGAACCGACATTTTTATAACATGATTTAAAATATTCTTTGCTCAGTAGCCACCTAAAGTTTTATTTTCATGCCATAGCCAATTTGTTTTGTTTGATTTTGAGTATGTTATTGTTTCTTTGTGTTCATTTTATCAATTGATTGAGCTAAGGTCAGTTTATGATGTATGAGTGGCTTTAAAGTTGATCACTGAATAATACACTCTTTGTAGAGTGCCTGCATTTAATCCAGTGTATATGAAATCTAAGACTTTGTTATTGTGCACATTAAGATAAATAAATTAGTTGAGTTTTTGAGGTTCTTCTTAGGCAATATTATTAATTGTCCTAATTATTTAGGTCTTTCTAACCCTTTTCTAACACTCTATATTGATTCTAATTACGATTCCTTATGTGATTATTATCTAATGGCATACATGTAAATGCATGTATGAACATGTATCTTGACTTTCTCTGTTTACCTAAAGCAAGATATTTTTAAGCGACTTACCACTTTAATCAGCTGTCACCTTTCACACAATGCCAGTGGCAGAAATAAACTGAGAGTAATCTTACGATGAGAGGCAGTAGAAATAACTTAATCTCAGACTAACGAATTCCCAGCTGCTACTAATATGCATACAAGATGATGTTTTAGCAAGAATTTTCTTTGTTCTATATTCTCAGTATCTCTTCAGTTTGTTCCTTTTCTTCTACACTCAGTGCCACTGACTTTGAGAGACTCTTAACTTTTCTTCAGGTAAAGTCTAATAAGTAATAATGCGGTTCTTATATGTGTTTGGGCTCAGTCAGAATGTGACCCTGACCAAGCTGTCTGTTCAGTCTTGAACCTTCTCCGTATAAGAGAAAGGAATGGCAACACAGTTAGAATAGATGTTTGTATTCCTTCTTCCTGTACCACTTACAGTTATTTAGATGCCAGATGTGCTGATACAAGAGTGGTCCTCTGTGCTGAAAATACAGTGAATTCTAGCACAGACGATATGGATGATACGTGAACAGTAATTCATTAGAGTGCACTAAAGTCACTAAAATTGTTGTCCCATAAATACAGAGGTCAAGTAGAGTCTAACTTATTTTGTTTATGGAGAGGGTGGTGCATATGGGAATCTAGGAGGCCTAATTTTAAGACCCTTTATGATCCTTAAAGGATACAGTCATTATTAACCAGGTAGGAAAAGGTGAGAAAGTAAGGAAAATTAACTCTGAAACATTTTATGTATATGGTAATATTTAATTTTCACATTGCCCCTATTAAGTAAACATCACTTGTTACATACAACTCTACACAATTAGCCAAAGCTGAGAGGGGCTAAGTAATTTGTTCAAAATAATCACTTAGTGATTTTCAAGCAATAGTTTAATGATATAGTGGTTTGTTAAAAACAAGACAATAGGCCTAAAATGGAGTTGCTCATGCTAAACCTCATGTTACCAAACTGAGACTTAATTACTGTTTCTACTCTCCCAGAAATGATACCTTAAACCAGACAGTCAGGAGTCACCTGATCAGCATTAGTTAGGTAATCTGCATGACAACCTCCACAATTCCCTAAAGGAATGTAACCTTGCAATAACCAGCTGGCTTTTTGGCTACTATAACTTTCTTGTTCCTGTTCTCTTCTCCCTAGAAAAGTCTTTTGTTTTGTACAGCTCCTTAGAGTTCCTCTCTATCTGATAGGTGGATGCTGCCTGCTTCATTAATAATTGAAAGCAGCCAATAAGATCTCCAAAATTTACTCATTGAATTTGTTTGGTTTTGAATTTTGATTTGTAACAGATTAGATTCTCAAGCTGACTTTCTTTGCTGTACCAGTGCTCATTTTCTTGGATTTCACAGAGGAGTAAACTTTTTTAACATGGAGATTTATCATAGGAGTTCTAACATTACAGTTTTAAAAAATAATACTTTTTAAAATATCTATTATCTATTAGAAGTCCCATTTACTAAGAAGAAAGAATTTTAATAAAAAATTAACAGAGATATTCATGTAGAACAAAAGCAGTCATTTCCAAGAAAGTATACTTGGCAACCCCCCGCCCCCCTAACTCTCACTGGCACACACATACACACATACTGCATTTTTCTAAAATTTATTTTCTTCATATTTGTGAAAACTTTCTTGTGGATCAGTATTTGGAAACCACTACTATAGGCTAGTAATTAACTTGAGGTGGGACAGTTAGCTAAATAGTGTGCTATTTCATAATCACCCTTTCTTTTGGGAGAGCCATGACACAGAGGGTGCCAGTGTGCTGGTCCAAATGGCTAACTCCCCAGGGCCCTGTATCATGATGCTCTCTGTATTTCTTTATGTGTAGGCCAACTCTACCTCTCACAGATGGTTGTTTTTCATGGGGGTGGGGGAGAACATGGAGGAAGGAGTGAGCACCACCCCCTCTTTTCCTCTTCTTTAAGAATGATGGTCAGAGTGAGAGAGAGTAGAGCTCCTGTGATTAGAATTAGAAATGCCAGCTTTCCCCTCTGGTTTATTGGGAGGATGAAATAAAACTTGCCAAGTGCCCCACAGAGTCTCCCAATATGAAGTCCTATTTCAAATACTTACTGCCTGCTGCTATCTGAATTTCCATTTGAAAATAATTATCAAAACCATATGGGTTAAAAGGGTTGGGGTGAGTCTCAAAATGGAAATATGTAAATTGCAGCAACTTTGGCCTTTTTGCATTTGGCTGAGTTTCCCCCAAGCCCAGAACTTTCCTCTGTGCCTTTTGCACATGGATTCCCATGCTGCTGCCCCCACAGGGGTTTAGGCCATCCCCTTCTCTTCCTGCAACCTTGTGCTTCAGCTCTGAACAGCAGAGTACAGTGAACTCAATTCTTTAGGTACTAATGGCTCTTCACTTCTCAGAATCACTTTAAGTTCTTCCCCATGAGCCATTGTTTCTTCCTTGAGTGAGTAGAAGTTAACAGAAATTTGATTTAGGTACGTAATAATAATAATAATAATAATAATAATAATATATAATAAAGCATGTGTTATACAGTATATATATATTAAATTATATACTTATATAATAAAAAGCACCTTTCTAAAATAGATTAATACGACTTGTTATGAATCCTGAAGCCCACTATTAGAAATCATATGTAGAAGGTTTCTCACAGGCCTTTTAAATTTATGTAAGGTATTGGGGTGCCTGGGTTACTCAGTTAGTTAAGTCCCAGACTCCTTAATTTTGGCTCAAGCCATGATCCCAGGGTCGTGGGATCAAGCCTTGCACTGGGATCTGAACTTATCATGGATTTCCTCTCCCTCCTCTGCCCCTTTCCGTGGCATGCATTCATGCATTCTCTCTCTTAAGTAAATAAATAAATAAATAAACAAATAAAAATTATGTAAGGTATTAAGACTATCCCTGTCATAAAACAAAATTCAACTTAGTAAATTTTAAAGATCTTATGATCTTTATTCAATTGCTCATGAATCAGACAACATCCCATCTAGTATATAGAAAGGAACACCCAACAGTTGTACAAAATGAAGCATTTTTACATGCAGAAGGGAGAGGGGTAAGGAAGTTACACTAGTGAAGAGGTGGGCAAATTACCTTTCGTTAGGGGACAGCAGGGATCTATCATGTGTTGACCAGATCATTTTAATCACCTTCTGTGTGACTCCATTCGTGAGGGAGGCTAAAACTGTAAGTTAGGTAGTAAGTTTTAGTTTGGTGACTCAGGTGCTTAGCATACATGATTCCATTGAGCCTATTGAGTCCATTGCCTTGTTTTAAACATTCCTAACTCTACTTATTTATACAATGGCATAGTATTTTGGACTAGGGTTACGTGATTTAAAAACATAACCTGGAAAGACATTAATAATAAGTGCCAAGGGTACCTGAGCGGCTCACTTGGTAAAGCATCTGACTTGTGATTTCAGCTCAGGACATGATCTTGTGGTTCGTGGGTTCATTCCTCCTGTCTAGCTCTGTGCTGTCAGCTTGGGATTTTTCTGCCTCCTTCTCTCTCCCTCTTTCCTGCTTCCTCTCTCTCTCAAAAATAAACATTAATAAAACAATAATAACTAGTGCTAAGTAGATGCTTGTTCCATGATGATGCTAACATCTTAATGTTTGGGCATTGTGGGGGAACAATGACATTTGACAAAAACTACTTTGAGAGACTTTAACTTAACACTAGCAAGTTTATGTATATTGTAATGATACTGTGCATTTTTGATATAAATTCTTGACTCTTTTAAAATCTTCTCACAATTTAGCTCTTGCAGCATTATTTTTATACAGTGTCCTAGGCATTGTTATGTCTGTATCTGAGCTAATATATGTCCATATTTATTGACATGTGACTACTAATCACCAGAAATATATCTGAATTAAGATGTATTGTGAGG
Organism: Hyaena hyaena; assembly: GCF_003009895.1. NCBI lineage: Eukaryota > Metazoa > Chordata > Mammalia > Carnivora > Hyaenidae > Hyaena > Hyaena hyaena. The sequence goes on from NW_024080691.1 coordinate 4,115,424, forward strand.
ATGAAATATATACCAGATTTTGAAAATTTTGTGTAAAAAATCTCATTAATCTTTGTATTGATTATATCTTAAATGATAATATTTAGAGTATATTGGGTTAAATAAAAATCAACTTCAATGGTTTATTTTTATTTATTTTTTGATAGGGCTACTAAAGGTGTATGTGTGGTTCAGTTGGTTAAGCATCCAACTCTTGATTTCAGCTTGGGTCATGATCTCATGGTTTATGGGTTCAGGCCCCACATTGGGCTCTGTGCCAATGGTTTGGATCCTATTTGGGGTTTTCTTTCTCCCTCTCTCTCTCCCCCTTTCCTGTTCGCTCGCTCTCTCTCTCACTCAAAATAAATAAATAAAACATTAAAAAGACATGGCTACTAGAATATTTAAAATTACATACATGCCTCACATTTCTCACTTACTTTGTATTTCTTTTGGACAGAGCTGTTCTAGATAGACTATGTAAATGAGTCAGGTTATATGGCTACTTTGTGTGTTGCCCTTGAATCTTAGGTGCGAGCATAGAGGGTGGTGACGTTTAATATCATTAATACAAGTATATTTAGAATCTACCATGCAGCATATCCTGTGATGAGCCCTGGAAATGCAGGTTTGGAATAGGCAGTCCTGATTCCTGCTGTCAGAATATATAACAGTAGGGAAGACAGATATTAAACAAAGAATTATTTGAATACCTAATTTGACCAATGTGGTTCTTGGCACAGTAAGAGATATGAAGAAGTACATAAGTCAAAGTATCCAGCTTCAAAGAATTTTCAAAAGACTCAAATACATTTCCTAATAAAAAATGAAAACATCCATTCCACAGTGTATTTTTTTCTCTTTTGATATTGTTCTCCTTGAATATTTAAAACCGTTTCTATGTACCCACAGTTCTTTTAGAAATGATAAAATCTAAGTATTCTAGAAATCTTAGAACTTCGTCTTACTGGGTACCCTGGTAGCCCAGCTTGTCGCACGGGGAAGGTTGCTAGGCTGGGCATGCAGAATCCTGAATGCTAGACTGACTGGTCTTTGTCATGAGCGAGCTATGCTGCCTTGTAAAAGTGTTTCCTCTCTTTCAGCTTCATAACCTGTTTCTGGTGGAAAAGGGTTGGTCTAGGTGCTTTCTGTATCAGTTAGAATGCTTGTTGCCATAAGTGGAAGCCTCAAACGTGGTTAAATACTGGAGGTTAATTATGGCCCCCAAAGAGCTAAAAAGTCCCAGATCCCTCCAGTCTCCAAAAATCTGTGAGGTTTGGTCCAGCAGCTTAATCAGGGAGCAAACTTCTCTACATCACTTTAAGGCTTATAGGTCCTAAAATGGCTGCCAGCACCATTCTCTTCACACAACTGGCAGAAGAGAGTGGCATCTGCCTCATCATTACAAGTGCAAGTTCTTAGATGCTCTGGTTGGAGGAACTCAGATGGTATGCCCATCCCTAAATCTAGCTCCGCAGGTAAAACAGCACCTTGATGGGTGTAGTTTATTTGACATGTATCGCATATGGATCCAGGAATGAATTCAGTTTCCCTGAAAACACATTGACCCCTAAACAGAAATTGCAGCCATTTTGAAAGGGGAAGGAAGAAATTAAGGTAATCCACAGATGCTCCACAGGGTGCCTAGATGATCTTGATGAAATTATGTCAACTCTGCGCTACTGCATTATGTCATCTGCAAGATGATGAGAATACTGCCATACTCAGTGCACAAAATTACTGTGAGGAAGAGACAGAAGAGCCAATGTCTTTACATTGGCAGAGAGCACAGAGCCTAGCTTCAACAGGCATTTACATAAAACTTTCAGGCACTCATTCATTCTATTTGTCTATGAGTCTATAAGCTCCTCATTTCCCCATTCCTCACTATATGTGTCCGTAAAATATAAATATGAAAGCTTCCCTTTTGACTTTGTCTGTGAACTCTAATGAGAATTCATGGGTAAGAAATGTAGATTGTGTGAAACTTTTTATATATCAACATCATTTCATGTATTCTCTCAGAAGCTAAACTGCATTGGTCTGGATGTTTGTTTTAGTGAGACTTAATGTCTAAAGATACATCAGTTTCCCTACATTGACTAATTGCTATTTCCAACGACACATCCTGAGAAAAATGTTTTCACAATATTCTACAAACATGCACTGATTTTTCCCTCTGAACTTCCTTGTAAACAACTTATCAAGGCTTACAAATTCAGACTGTCATTAATAGAGTAGGAACAGCGTAGTAATTTTTTTGAACTGCTAATGTAGGGTAAACACCAAAATAAACATATACTTCTTTCTCTATAACTGTAAACATAGTAGATACCAAAACATGTGATCCAAATCATATTGTTACAAAAATAACCAGAAAGTGCATGTTAGTTTCCCCTGAATTCTATAAATGAGCTTCAATTACACATATTACTACCCCTGGTGTTTCTATTTCAGAATGTCTTTGAATTCATCTGCACTGAGTTGACCTGGCATCTCTTCAACTCAATATGTGCAAAAAGAAACTCTATTTTGTCTCTTACCTGATTTTTCTTTCATGTTGTTTATTTCTGTTAATGAGACCTCCATCCTCTCACATCTCAAGGTCTCAGAATTATCATTAGCACCTTTCTTTTTCTTATAATAATATACTATCCTATTACCTTAACCATTATTATATATATATATATATATATATATATATAATATAGCAAACCTATTTCCATCTTGTCATTACAATTGCTACTCCCTTAGCATTTGTCAAATGAATCAGTGGATCCAGGTTTATTAAACACCTGAATCTAGTGGCTGTTTGCTGATAGGTCTTCCTGAACAAACTCTGGAAGCCCTGCCTGATTCATCTTTATATCCGTAGCATTTAGCACAGTTTCTAACATATAGTATATGCTCAGTAAATAGTAGTTGAGGCAACATTTGATTTCTCCAAGCCTGCCTGTCTCTCCCCATTCAAAATAAAACTGCCTCTTACTGTCTGATTAATTTTCTCAAAGCACGGTTCTGTTCATATCATGCTTTTAATAAACACAATGAAAAGTACCGTTTGTTTAAAATCTACTGTGTTACGGGGTTATTCTTCTCACTAACACTCCAGTAAGCTATTGTTTCTGTCCGCTGATGAGAAAATTGAGGTACGGAGAGGTGAGGACACAGGCTGAGCTCACAAGATTATCGAGGTGCAGGTCTGTGTATAAACTCATATCTGTGTGACTCCAGAGATGGTAGTTTCCACTAGGCTATTTGCTTCACTCTGCTCAAAAACATCTGTAATGCCTCTCTAAAATGACTTGCCCTTTTAGGACAGGAACAGATCATTAGAGATCTAGGTTGTGAGTGTCTACTGAGGCCTTGTTACTCGGACTAGGTGGGTTGAGCAGCTTCATGCCCTTCCTCAGAGCTCGTTAGTGATGCTGAATCTCGGGCTCCAGCTCAGGTCTACTGAACCAGAATCTACATTTTAACAAGATCCCTCAAGTGATTTGTAAACACATGGAAGGTTCAGACTCCTATTTCAGGGACACCCTGATCACTAGGGACCAACATTGATTTACTGAGGATAACTAGTCATGCCAGCCTAACCTCAGCTCCTTCTTTCCTAGGCTATCGAAGGCATTGCTTAAGGAGATAATGGTGATTTTAGCAATGCATTATATGCAAATATAGTAACACTGTAATAATTCAAGGCATTTTTATTCCTAACAACCGTTATAGCTTATAATCACATATTTTGAGAAAGGTCCCTTGCTTATGAAACTGATGAGGTTAAGAGTTCTAACAGGGAGTGTCTTTGTGTTCTCTGCACCATTGTTTCCCGTCACCAAGTGCAGGACATGGTAAGGATTCAATATACATGTTGAATAAATTAACACGGCACTGAATAATGACCTTGGGGTCATTTATTGTGTTTATTAAAAGCATGACAAAATTTGGTCAAAATATGGGACCAAAATATGATAAGCATATTTTAGCTAAGGGATGGGCATTCAGACTGGAGGGAAATTTCCAGTGTCATGTTAATGGCTTTCTTTTGTTCTACACCTACTCCATTACTTTATCTAAGACGTTTCTAATTATGTTTCTTATGTTTGTGGCTATGATCACCCTGGGGAAAGGTTGAACATGTTAGAGGACAGAATTAATGTCCAAAAACATATTTAAAGATGGAAGTGATGGTATGATTCTTATAAAATGAAATGAAATTCAATGGAACTAAGTGTAATAACATGCATTTTGGTTCAAAAGATCAATGAAAAAAGTGGAGGAGTTGTGGCTTTAGGAAAATGAGTGAAAACATAGCTTTACATGGTACAATATCATTCAAAAGAGTGATATTACTACCCTTAAAATTATGTAAGTTAAGGACAAAATAAGAGAAGTGGAGTATCCAGAATGAAGAAGATTGTAGTTGCCACTTTCAAGCCTCAATAAACTTCTGAAAAGAGCTATATAGTCAAATTCACATATTTGTGGGCCAGAAGTTCTTCTTTATCACAACTACTCAATTCCTCTGTTGTCTTGGGAAAGCTGCTATAGGTAATAGGTAAATGATTAACTGTGTTGGAATAAACTGTTTTTATATACACTGTAATTTTAATTTCACATAGTTTTCTGAAACATTCTTTTTAAAAATTTTCAAATTACCAAAAATGTAAAAATCATTTGCTCATGAACCCTACAAAAACAGATGGTGGGGTAAACCTGGTCCAGAGGCCAAAATTGGGCAAACACTGCTCTATTCCATTGTAGTCTTAGTCAGCTTAGAATTTAGTTATTGGGCACCTCCCATCTGGACAGAAATGAATAAACTCTTGGTGCTTTTAAATGGGGATGGATATCATTCAGATAAGACTGAAAATGAAGAAAAGAAAAAGAAAATGAGATCCCTAGTTTGGAAAAGAAAGGACTTTATAGAACATGCTTGGCACCTTCAAATAACTGAAAGTAAATTTAAGAAAAGTGTCTTTGCATCTTCAGGTATATAATTTAGATTCCCAAATGCTTATATTGATCAGGAAATGTGTATGCTCTTTGAGGCAATATATTAAATATTTCCCTGTCCACTCTCCTGATTTATAAATTGAAGAAAATTATGATGCCTATAAGTTAACCTTTGTTGTATAAAATAAACAAAACAAACAAACAAACAAAAAACTACTTCAAAACTTGGTCTCTTAAAGCAATTATATATCTTTTCTCTCATTCTGTGGGTAAACTGGGCAGTCCCTATGCTGGTTTTGCCTGGTTTCCCAAACATGACTGACATTTAGCCAGAGTGTCAAGATGGCTGAAATAGTTAAAATGGACTCACTTATGTCTGGTAATGATGCTGGCTTGTGGGTGAGGCCCCTGGGAGCTTCTCCACATGGCCTCTCACTATTCAGTAATCTAGATTGCTTCTTCATTTGATGGCTTGAGGGCAAGATTCTAGGAAAGCAAAGGAAGATACTCCAGGGACTTTTGAGACCTAGGATACAACACGCACGCACACACATGCGCGTGTGCACACACACACACACACACACCATGTCACTTCCACCACATTATATTTCTCAAAAAAGATACAAGGTTAGTTCAGATTTAAGAAGGTAGGAAAAGTCTTCACTTCTGGATGATAGGGGCAGAAGAGTTAAATTGCAAAGGGCTTGGTCTTAGGGATTGGTTATTAAACATGGTCATTAATCTACCATACCTACTTAATAGGGTGTTGTGAGGGTTAAACAAAGTATCATTTGCAAACACTTATCATAGTGCCCAACCCACAGTAATTGCTTAATGAAAGTGACTATATCATTCTGGGTTTGATAGAATAAAGAGGGGAAGGAAGAACTTAGAATGGGAGATGTTCCAGTTAGAATGAGCTCTTTCCGAGTATAATGCCATCATGATAAGTATCAGGATTGGATGGATTAAAAAGAAGTCAACACTGGTTAAGGGGAATCCAAAATTAATTCACTCCTCAAAATTCTTAATTGGATTTTTCTTCTGTTCATTGTGTGAATATGAGATTTCAGTGGGGCACAATTTAAGCCAAAACTCGTGACAGGTGTGAAGAAATGCATGTTAATTTTATTGCCAGTTTTCTTTTTTAAATTAAGTTTTTAGTACGATCATGAGGAACAATATGAACTTAATCTGAAGCTGATTGTGAGACATTTGACCTTTTAAAAAAATGAAATGCTATATCAGTTATCTTGGTTTATATTACCTCTTTCCCTTTATAAGTTTCCAGAAAGAATACAAAGGGTCTTATTTATAAAGTTTTTTTCCAACATCATATGGATTAAAAGACCAAGATTGGAGATATTTTGGAAAATGTCTGGGACTTAAGAGAAAACCAGTTGTATCTAAAATATGAAAATAGAGAGGAAAGAGAAAGAAAAAACCTTCCTCCTCTTCTCTGTTCATGTCTCCTCACTACTGAGATGAGGAGAGGAAGAGTTCTCTGACAAGCAAGTGATGGCATAAAAAACATCTGAGTCATCCAACCCCATAATGAATGTGGAAGACTGTAGAAAAGAAGGTCAGACAGATGTCTTATTGACTGCGACCATGCCTACTCTGAAAGGTTTAGGTGGGAAGATTCCTTAACATTTTTTAAAATGTTTATTTATTTTTGAGAGAGAGAGAGAGAGAGAGAGAGAATGTACAAGTTAGGGAAAGACAAAGAGAGAGGGTGACAGAGGATCCAAAGCAGGCTCTGCACTGACAGTAGGTAACTCCTGATGTGGGGCTCAAACCCACAAACCCAAGATCATGCATGACTAGAGTCAAAGTTGGATACTGAGCCTCCCAGGTGCCCCAATTCCTTAACATTTTTTAAACATTTTTCACATATGCTTTGGGAGGCCTGAGTCCACAAAGGAAAACAGTATCTATTAAAGTATTGACAGAAGGAAGTTTCAGCCTTTTACTAATGAAATAAGTAAAAACGAATGAACCAGTAAATATGTGACTTTGTTCTTCTAGGCATAATTGACTTTGCATGATATGCTGCATATTTTTGTTTGTTGCTCTAAATCCATTCTCTACTTTTTTTTTTTTTTTTTTTTTTTTTTATTTTTGAAAAGCTGATCTATACAACCTACAATAACAGATTCTCTTTTCTTCTGGCTTCTTGGTGTTTTAGGCAAAGAGAACTTTGCATGATATGCTGCATATTTTTGTTTGTTGCTCTAAATCCATTCTCTACTTTTTTTTTTTTTTTTTTTCTTTTTTACCTGGGAAAAGCTGATCTATACAACCTACAATAACAGATTCTCTTTTCTTCTGGCTTCTGGGTGTTTTAGGCAAAGAGAAGTGTAGGCAGGAAACTGAAGGAAGGAATGAAAGGGATTCCCCCTCCACCATCACTCTGATTGCTATTATTAGCTGAGAAGCACGACAGTGTCTCTTGTGATTTTCCTGTACCCATCTCACTCCTTGGTAAATCGTTTCTTATTAGATATTCTTCAATTACTTAATCTTAATGTGTCATATATTTTCTGCTGATATGCAGAGAGATTCTAAAATATCTACTAGTCGATACAAAACTAAAAATAATTTGTGACAACAGACAGAAACTATAAGGTAATCAATCACTACAACTAACACTGAACCCATCAAACCCTTCATTCAAATATTTTCCCTCATTTATTAAAGCCTATTTTTGACTGCCTCCTCACTGCTCAAAAAACTGGGCCAAAATTTAGTCTGGGCAAGCAGTTTGTAGTCTAGATGTGTAGGCAGTCATCAGTCAATCACACAAAACAAATATACAGTGTAAACTGGGGTGAATACTATGTAAGAAGGCACATTGTAGCAAGTATGTAAGAGGGGCTCCTAGTGATCTAGGGGTGAGGGAAAGTGAATGACAGAAATCCTATTTAAACAGAGATTTGATGGATTGTAGGTATTAAGTAAATGTGGAGGACTGGGAATACAATCTCAGGCAGGGGCGAGATGTGCCAAAGTCTTCCAGTAGAAATAAACACAATAAGTTTTAAGGTCTAAAATACAGCTAGTGTGGCCAGAGTTCAGAAGGTAAGTAAGATTACAATGTTGGATGAGGCTAATAGAATAAATAGAACCAAACCATCGAGGACCTTTTGAGTAATACTGAAGATTTTTGGTTTATATAAGAACAAAGAGAAGCCTTTTGTTAATGAAGGAATGATATGATTTATGTATTGAAAAGATCTCTCTGTGTAAACTGTGGAGAATAAACTGGAAAAAGCAAGGTGGAAGGGGCATTAATTAGAAACCTAGTGCAGCTGCCCAGGTGAGAAATAATGACAGCTTAAATGAGATAAAAGATGAAAAAGGGAAGAAAAAGTGATGCCTCTAAAACTTGTTATCTAATCCAGATTTCAGGGAGATGAGATGTTGAGTTTTAGATATTGTTGAGTTTGAAGTGCTTTTGGAATATTAAAGTGTTACAGTGAGATAGATCTAGATAGAAGCCTGAGCTCAGAGGAGATTCTGGGCTGCAGAAGAAACTTAGAATTCATCTCGATGTGGGAAGTCATCCAGTCCAGGTGCATAATTTAGTTGCTAGAGGAAAAATTAGAGAAAGAGAAGAGGACAAAACCCTGAGAATCCCCAGCCCACATGGCTGAGTAAATAAACAGGAATGCACAAATAAGACTGAACAGGGGACTCCAAAGTATGACAGTAAAACCAGCAGTAGCATCAGAAGCAAAGAGAAGAGAGTTGACAGCAGTGACTAGTGTGCGTGGAAGCCATGTAAAATGAGAACAGCAACAACAACAAAATTCATTCTCTTTACCATTGTAGGTAACTGTTGATGGAATGAAAGCCAGATTGAAAGAGTAAGGAAGCATAAAATATAAATTTGTTCAATGGCTTTGGTATAGAAGGGAGAGTTCAGGATTGGATGAAAACTGTGGCCAAGGGGGATTTATTTTTTCAAGATGGAAAAACTTGAGCATCTATAAATGTCAATGGAGAAGAATAAAGGGTTAAAGGAAAGGGTCAAATATACCAAAAAGTTGATAAAATAAAATTCAGAAGGTGCAAATGTGACAATATCCTAAATATAAATGGAAGGAATAGCTATATTTCATATCACCAGATACATAATGAAGAACTCACTCCTATAATGTAAGAATGGTCGGACATATAATAACAGGCAGTTACAGAATAAATTAGGATCTTAGAAATAAAAAATATCACAGCTATAAAATAATAGATGACTCAAAAGTGGACTTGATCCAGCTATTAGTGAATTAATAGTCTAAATGACTGAGAAGGATTCTTCCAGATAACAATACAAAAAACCAAAAAGTGGAAAGTATGAAGAAAAGTAAAGAGCTGTGGATGATATGGAATTTCTTCACCTACCTATTAGGAGTTCCAAAAGGAAGAATAGAAAAAATGGAAGAGAATCAATAGTTGAAGAAATAATGGCTGAGAAATTTCTAAAAGTTATGAAAGACATGAGTCTAGAGATTGTCCACAGATCTAGAGTATTTCGAATAGCATTAAACAAATATATATACACTTTACAGTGAAAATTCAAAATATTAAAAGCATTTAGGAAACTCAACAAACATCCCAGGAGGAAATGACAGATTATCAACAAAAGAGTACCAGTTGTAGTCATCTATCATTGAATTGGATTCTGAGGAAGAGAGGGATGGATGTAAATAAAGCTTCTATTCTCTTGGCCTTTGTCAGCTACTTAGAGATACTGATAGTTTCATTAAAAGAAAAAAACAAAAAAAAAAAACAACAATCCATTAATCTGTGATAAATGATGGCCAAAAGATGCAAGCCAAGGATATGAAAATACAATTTATACAGTGTTCTAAATTTTAGGAAGTTGATTTTTTTTCCATGCATTCACAAAGAGTTATTGAGGACTTCTCATGTGTAAAGCTCTGCATGTGACTCTCAGGGTAAATGACAAGAATGAAGAATGATATTTTCTGCCCTACAATCTAGCATATTTTCATTTTGTAGCACCTGCTCAGCTGTAGGATCTCTGTAAAAAACATGGTTAATGACTTGGCTGTATAGAAAATTAAATCTTTCAGGGGCGCCTGGGTGGCTTAGTCGGTTAAGCGTCCGACTTTCGCTTAGGTCATGATCTCACAGTTGGTGGGTTCGAGCCCCGCGTCGGGCTCTGTGCTAACTGCCAGCTCGGAGCCTGGAGCCTGTTTCAGTCTGTGACTCCCTCTCTCTCTGACTCTCCCCTGCTCACTCTCTCTCTCTCTCTCTCTCTCTCTCTCTCTTCTAGAAATAAATAACAATATTAAAAAAAAAGAAAATTAAATCTTTCAATGTTTATAATCCAGGTAGAGGAGCCATGTAAAATGTGTCCTCTGAAGTGTGCTGTAGTATTCTCAGCGGTTGTCCCAGGCCTACCTGGGCTTCTGTAAACATAAAAATTATTCAGTAAATATTTTTCAACTCAGATTACCTGACTGAAAACACAGACAGGTTGTATAGGTCATTCAGGTTGTTTCTTTCAAATAATGCTGACAATATAGAATTTACCTTGTAGACGATTAAAAAAAAAAAATAACTCTCCCCTTATATTTACAACAATCTTTAGTAAACAAATCAAGTTTTATTTATTGAGCATACAAAGAATCCTATTTGCACAAAGAAGCCTATCAGTACAGCATGTGTCATTGGTGTTATTCGTATTGCATACCATTTACAATAATGTATTTAATCATTGCTGCTCACTTTGGGCAGAATTAGAATCCAATCCAACTTGGTCACTAAGAGTCCTGCTTTTTTTATACATTGTACGACATTCCCAACTTTGGACTTTTCCAGGTGATTTTGTATTGTTTCTTAGACCATGCATGAAAATATTGTATGTCTTATTTTACCAAGAAACAAACTAATAATAACTTTGGTTTTATTAACTAACACTTAGTACTAATTATTTGCTGTTTTGATTTTCTTTCTATTTGTTCTTTGATATTTTTCAGGGCCATTTATTTTAGTTCTCGGACTCTTCCCTTTCTTAGGTGATGTGAACAGAAAAATTAGATCATGTTCTCATTCATAAGTATTTAAATAAATATTGGATTGAGTGTGCAAATTGTAAAGTCCTGTTTGTTTCAGAAAAGATGGAAATGACTAATCAATCTATATAGATGTTGCACAATATATTTGAGTTCACTCAAAAATATCTAATTCTTTTTTTTTAAATGTTTTATTTATTTCTAGGAGAGAGAGAGAGAGAGAGACAGCATGAGCAGGGGAGGGTCAGAGAGAGAAGGAGTCACAGACTGAAACAGGCTCCAGGCTCCGAGCTGGCAGTCAGCACAGAGCCCGACGCGGGGCTCAAACCCACAAACCGCGAGATCATGACCTAAGCGAAAGTCGGACGCTTAACCGACTAAGCCACCCAGGCGCCCCAAATAATAATTCTTTAATTTTTTTTTAACATTTGTTCATTTTTGAGAGAGAGAGAGAGAGAGAGAGAGAGGTATAGGGGCAGAGAGAGAATGAGGTGCGGCATTAGAAGCAGGATCCAGGCTCTGTGCTGACAGCTCAAACCCACAAACCATGAGATCATGACCTGAACCGAAGTCAGACAGTTAACTGCCCCAAAAATGTATAATTCTTTGAGAGAAAAAATGCATTTACAAGTCAATGGTTTTCACTATAGCTAGCAGTGCTCAGAGCAGTTACGTAACACAGGGGCAGGGAGAGTTAAAAATTAAAGCTAAGAGAGGGCAGAGTTCTGGCTGAAACCTGCCAGTCTCACTCCAGGTTTCTTTAAACAAGGCAGTACAGTCCACCTTCTGTGTGGTCCTTTTCTCCCGCTAGAATAGATTCTGTCCTAAGGCCTGGAAAACAGCAAAAGGATGCTTAGCCACTCTGTTCCGCTACCCACTATGGCCAGGCACTGTACTGTCACTTTTCTCTCCAGAAGGGCTTCTTCCTCCTCTGTCCTTTGACAGTGATTGGCAGCTACAACAAGTTGTTGTGTCAAAGCGCCTGCAAGTCAATTATGAAAATGATGTGCACTTGCTTAAAGATGATTGTAAATTGCTTCTAGCTGATCAGAATAATGAGTTGCGGTGATGCTAATCAACTTTGGGCATATATAGCACCTTGTTCCTGCCGTTGTGTTAGCAGCTGCAGCTAGTTCACCCAAATGAGAGTGTTTTCGAATTTCTCATGGATTGAGGCAGGATGCTCACAATAGCAACATTATTGGAGGAGGGAAGGGTTGGTCTCAAGGAGAGAGGGTGAAACAAAGCAACACTCATTTTGCATCAGTTGTGTAAGCTCTTATGTTTTCCAGTCCTTTTTGACTGGTTTTAGGGGAGCAGGCAGGAAGCAGATATTAGCTAGACCCATGTCCTTTTCATATGTCCAAATTTTGCTGAATTGCTCTCAAGGGTCAGTTCACTTACTGGTATTAGCAAAATATTATCTACAGACCTGCTGATTTATCCCCTCTATTTTCAAGTCTCACCTTCCCTGGCCTACCCCTACAGAATCTCTGGGGTGTGTGTGGAGGGGTGTGAGATAGGTCCCAGGAATGTACAAGTCTAACAAGCAATTCCAAGCTGTGTTCATGCACCTTGACACTTGACAGCGGCTGTACCTCACCTTGACTATACCTGCTTTCTCCTGAAATTGTGTACCACCAAAAATATTTCAATTCATCACAAAGACCTACACATTTGTTTTTTATTTACTATACCTTGTAGGCAGTGTTTTCTCTTTTCTTTAGAAATTGGAGAAATATCTTTTCACTTTATTGATTCATTACTGTCCTCTCTCCTACAAGTCACTTTTTATGTAAGACTGATTCCTTTTACTCAGATGGTTGAAGTGGTTCAGAAGAAGGATAAGGTGAACAGACATAAGACACAATACCATATAGTGCAGTGTGCCTTGTTCAGAAAGGCACAGAGGGGAGAAGATAAGACTAGAGGTCAAAGAATGGATTCTGACATTGCACTTTTATTTGTTCACTAATTAACTCCCTGGCTTTGTTATTATTTGATGCTCTATCTTTTCCTAATAATAATATGAAATGTAATCAATATGGCATCACAAAAGTAACTTCTTTGCCTACTTAAGATGAGATACTGCCTTGTGAAAGTTAATATTCACAGCCAATGATAGTTTTGCAGTTTCTCAAAATGCTAAATATAAGTTACCAAGCAAATAAACTCCAAGTTAACTACCCAAGAGAAATAAAAACACATGTCTACTCAAAAACTTGTACACATCATTTGTTATATCCAAAAAGTGAAAACAACCCAAATGTCTGCCAACTGATAAATGGAAAAATAAGAGATGGTATATCCATACAAGTAAATATTATTTGGCAATAAAAGAAGAATTTAGACAGTTCCCTGATACAATATGGATGAGCCTTCATTTCATGCTAAGTGAAAGAAGCCAGTTACAAAAAAAACACACACTGTATAATTCCATTTATATGAAATGTTCAGGATAGGCAAATCCATAGAGACAGAAAGTAGATTAGTGGTTGCCTGGTTGGGGGGGAGGGGCGGAGAGTGACTGTTAATGGGCATGGGGTTTTTTTGGGTAGAGGTAGGGGTGAGGGTGATGTAAACATTCTAAAATTGATGATGCTAATGACTGCACAATTATGATTATACTAAAAACTAACTGCATAATTTAGAAGGGTGAATTGCATAACATGTTAACTGTACATCGAGGAACCTACTAAAAAATGAGGTATTAGACAGATTTTGCCTATGTGTGTTTAATCAAAGAGTAGTACAGAGCATCAGTAAGCTCTTTCATTATTTTTAAAATGGAAATTTGAAGTGGAGCAATTTTCAGTATTTCTGAATGCTGAGGAAACTGATGAAGTTTGTGGATTGGGAGATATGCTAATAAAGATTTGGAACCGATATACAGGGTTTTCGAATCTAGATCCCCAGTAGTGATCTGATGTAAATCAGGTTTTGAATGCTGTAATAAAGGAAAATGGAGAAGGTAAATCTGGCATAGTACATTCTGGGTGGATTGAAGAAGTGAGGCCTTGGAAGCAGGAAGAAAAGCTTACCCATCATTTTCAGTAACCCAGTCATTGAATAAGAAGATTCTGTTTATGTCCCTAAAATCCATTTCCTCCCAGAAATCCATTTTACAATTTGGAACAAACTAGGTATCATGATAATCTCATCTGCAGTACAGGTACATGGTTTCAGTACAAAGGTAAAGGATTAAATATCATTTTTTAAAAATTTAATTCCAGGATTCAGACCCTTATTCTATGACATGGGTATCATGCTAATAATTTCTCTGCCTAGCTCATTGGGGTTGAATGGCCCATGCTCTGGGAATATGAGTTCAATAGTTAGGTTGTATGAACCCTGGAAGTCTGGAATGTTTTATCTAATTCTCCTTGTAAGCTCTTTAATGCCTTCTTACTCTACTGCCCAAACCTACATGGCAGAGCTCAAATCATATCTGGGAAATGTCACCAACTACTGGGACACCTCTGCATATTTCCTATTGATATCTAGCATTAACCTGAAGAAACATTTTTTTATTCAGTCTCTACTGTTTTTAAGAAATGATGCTATTGCTGAATGCTATAAGATAGAGATTAACATTGGCACAATACTAGACATTTCTTTGCTATTTGATTGAATGCTTAAAGTAGCCTTATGTGGTAGATCGGATTACCCCACCCCCAATTAAGAGATAAGGAAGCGAATTTGGTTTTTGTTTTTGTTTTTGAAAGAGAGAGTCAGAGTGTGCCAATTGGGGATGGGCAGGGAGAGAGGAGGAGAGAGTTGTAACCAGGCAGCACTGTCAACGTGGAGTCCTCCTCAGGGCTGGAACTCACAAACTGTGCCTTCTTGACCTGAGCTGAAACCAAGAGCCAGATCTTAACTGACTGAGCCACCCAGGCACCCCAGAGAAGATAAACTTTTGAGAGATTAAATAACTTGCTTATGGTCACGTAATTAAGAAATAAGGAGGGGTCAGAGTTCAGGTCTGAGTTTATCTAATTGTAAACCTTCCTCCCCCCCCCCCCATTTCATGGTGATTGGCTTTACTGGCAAGCTTTATAGACAGGCTCATAACATCCTTGAATTTCTATAAGAAATCTTAGCAGGGGCGCCTGGGTAGCTTAGTCGGTTAAGCGTCCGGCTTTCACTTAGGTCATGATCTCGCGGTTCGTGGGTTTGAGCCCCGCGTCGGGCTCTGTGCTGACTGCCAGCTCAGAGCCCGGAGCCTGTTTCAGTCTGTGACACCCTCTCTCTCTGACCCTCCCCTGCTCACGCTGTCTCTCTCTCTCTCCTAGAAATAAATAAAACATTTAAAAAAAAAAAGAAATCTTAGCAAATTGTGGTTTAGATGGTAGGAAAGGCATGAATAAAACTTTTAGCACTGAAAGGAAAACTAACATTGATCAAGCACTGATTGGACACCAGGTGATATCACATATGTAACAACACGTGTGGAGATCCTTCCTTTGTTTAGGCTACAGGTGGAGAAAATGAGGCACAAGATAGCAAACTATCTTTACTTCAGGGTGGTATTTTGTCTGGCCCTGGAGTCGGTACTCTTCGCAATATCCTTATAGCATATTTAGAAAAAGAAAGTTAAAAAAAATAGGCAAACTAGAAAAGAAGGAATTACCACATCTAAGTAAGGTGACAAAAGTTAATAAGTTCATATTTCCTAGGATTTTAAAGACTGATATTAAGAGCTTGAATTCAAATTTGTATATATCCTTTTCCAGAAACTGAGGAGTTTAATCTGCCAGATCTGAATTTGTGAATATAGAACTTACATTGTGCTCATTGTATCCAGGAAGTCTACAGATTTGAGATGTTGTTCTTTTCTTACCATTGCATAGATTTCTTTGTAGCAGAAACTAGAGTAATTGAGGGCTGAATATAACATTCAGAGCTATGTAACATTTGAACTGTATTCTATAGTACCGTGGAGATAAGAGATGAGATTCTGACCCAGTCTGAAGGACAGTGTATTTATAGAAGGCTCCTTGGTGCAGATCATACCTGGCTACATCGTCAAGCTTTCTGTCAGACATAGTCAGGTCCAGGGAAGATGATCAAAGAAGAGTATAATTCCAGGAAAGAAAAGTTTTCTTTAGTTAGAACTTAATTCATACATCCAATGAAGAGAAGCTTTCTAGTGAGGAGATAGTGGCACCATTTTTATCATAATGGGCTTCAGAAGGTAGCTTGGATGAGTAAGTCCTATATATACAGTATGAAAGTAGAAGAAGATAGAAAACCAATGAGTCATAATTATTGACCCAAGAGAAGAAAGCATGGCACATATTTTTCAAAGTGGGTGATATATTCGAAGTTATACAGGGAACAAAAAAGTTTCCAAGAAGAAATAAACTTATAACTATCAAAATTAAACTTATCTTTTAACTGCATGACTTTTTAGAATGCTGGATGTCCTCATATGCATTTTTGAAACTCTGAGAGAAAAATATACTCTACAGTGCTTCTAAAACTTGTTGGGTCTCTGATCACTGATTTTTTTTTTTTTTTTTGGTTGTACAATCTGAGGAATCAATGTTCAATAGAAAAGAAATTTGGCAGTCACTGGTTGAGAGAATGGTCTTTGACATATGATGATCCTGGATTTAATACCAACCTAACAGGAATAATTGTGGAATCATGGGACAATAATTACTTGCTCTGTATCTGCTTACCCAAATGCTATGTGTGGGACCATAGTACCCCAGAAACCTGCAGTGAGGATAAAAAATTCTTAACTTAGTGCCTGACTTATTGTGCACTCAATACATGGTTGCTGTTTTTATTGTTAACATACCAAAAGAAAAGGAACCAAAGCCCAGTGCTATATCCAGTAAAGCAGCACTGAAAAGGGGAATAGCAATCCTGTCTTATAAATGTTCATTTTTCAGAGGTGCCATACCTGCTTTTAACTTTAAGTGAATAGTAATTAAGGAAGAGGGGTGAATGATGGTATATTTGAGAAAGGAGATGCACAGGGAAGGAAACCTGAGGTTCCCCAATATGAGGCAGGCTGGAACAGCTTTTATACCACAGGTGCTTAGATGGTAACCAGTGGCGCCTTATT
This sequence comes from Hyaena hyaena, assembly GCF_003009895.1. Lineage (NCBI taxonomy): Eukaryota > Metazoa > Chordata > Mammalia > Carnivora > Hyaenidae > Hyaena > Hyaena hyaena. The sequence continues at coordinate 4,132,476 of NW_024080691.1, forward strand.
AATGCAAAACTTAGTGAAGTTGGTCAAATGACATTTGGATAAGAAAGGTGTGTTTTTAAGAGTAGAGTGAATGCCAGAATCCATGACTTTAAGATGTCATTTCCAAAGGTTGAGAAGTATCAGCTCATTGAAAGGGTAACAGGAATTACTGGACCATTCCTCACCAAAACTCTTTCTTCTAACCTGGGCACAGTCTTTTTTTACTTAGAGTGGATGACATTAGAGTTAGGATTTTATGCCAGGAAGATGACTTTTGAAGGTATTAATTATTTATTCTCTATGTTTTGTTAAAAAAAAAAAAAAAAAAAAAGATAGGGAGGCCTAGGTGACTCAGTCCAGTTGGGTAAGCATCTGACTCTTGATTTTCACTCAGGTCATGATCTCATGGTTTGTGAGGTCAAGCCCCACATTGGGCTCTGTGCTGACAGAGCAGAGCCTGCCTCAGATTGTCTCTTTCCCTCTCTCTCTGCTCCTCTCCTACTCAAGTGAGCACTCTTTTTCTCTCTAAATAAACAAAGAAACAAACAAATAAATAAATATTTTTAAAAAGGAAATTTGATACAACAAAGAGAAATAATGATGTCTGTATAGAGACAATAAATATTTTTCTATGGATTCTGGATCCACTGCTTTTACATTATTAAACATCAAAACCAATATTTTATCTTTGTTGTGTTTTGGTTACTAACTTGAAAATTAAAAGTGTTTTAGTCTACTTAGTATTTGATCAAAGAAAACCACTGCTTGTTTAAAATTACTATTCATTTGTTTTCTAGTTTTCTCTAACTTCTCAGATTTGCTCTTTGATTGTTTTATTCTTTTGTCCACCTTCCTGCTTTCAGATGGAAGTCATTGAATTAGCAATGTTCCAAGGACATACATACTAAGCACCTTTCCAGTCCTATTAGTGCCCATGTGATCGTATTGCAATAGGGACAAGAGAGTTTTTAAACCAGAGGACACACATTTTTAAAAATATGTTCCAGGAGCTACCCCAAGAATACTGCATCAAAAATATAAGCCATTATCAGTAATAAATATGTTTTAGATTACTGCTTACCTATTTTAATGTTTCTATGTTTCCTTACCATAGTTTCCTGTTTGATGAAGATCACTTCACCTTGGAAGCTTTCCTAAGACAGATACATGATGTCCTCTCAAATCCATTAGTTCTGTTTGTTAATTTGGAAAGACACCAAATTCTTGCTCATAGTTCGAGCATTGACAGTGTATCATATTGGATGGGGGCCAATAAAAGTGATGACCACTGTGACTTTATACAGTTGTGAGACTAAAAACCCAGATTATTTCATAGCTATTCTAACATTATCAGAAATTTAAAATATCTTTTACTTGCCTTGCCCTAATTGTTCAGATAGGCAGTGACATTTTGTGTGTGTGTGTGTGTGTGTGTGTGTGTGTATGTGTGTGTGTGTGATGGCTTTACTTTCACTTGTGTCAGTCCTGGAAACAAAAAAGGATAATCAGCATATTTCTGTATTTTCTATAAGCCTGTCTGCTTTTAAGCTGTACTTCTTTTTATAGTTTAATAATTTTAGAATTCATGTACTTCAAATTCTTTACTTCTCCCTATTTATCAGCAAGACAAAATTCAAAACCTTTAGTTTGGCTTTTCAACTTGTTCACTGAGTAGCCCTTCTGCTCTCATTCTCCTGAGCCCATAGTAGACCCAAAAGGGAATTCTCTGTATTGTAATGCACACCGTTTAGTGACCCCATGCCTTGGAATCTCTGCTATTTTTACCCAAAATGCCTTCTACTTACTTTGTTTGTCTGACAAAAATTTTACTAAACCTTCACAGTTGAGCTTTTGTGTAGTCTCCAAGCCATACCCAAGTGAGTTCATTTGTTCCATCGTTTATTCAATTTCATCTCACTGTAATATGTTAGTTACAAATCTGAGTCTTCAAGTAGATTGTGCTTTATTTAAACGTAAAGACAATGCCTTGTTCATTTTCCATTATCAGTATCTAGGTCTAGAGTCAAAGTGAAATAGTCCCAGATTTAAATCCCATTCCAATATTATTCTACATGATTTTGAAAAAAGAAATCTTCAGAAACTGTCTCTTCACTTGTAAAACTGAAGGGTTTTACAATATTCTACTTGACTAGTCTTTGATAGAATTCATCATATTATAATAGTAAAGAATTTACTGCAGTATCTGAAACACAGCAAGTATTCAAGTAACTCTTGCTAAGTAGTTATGGGCAAACAAAAAGGGCATTCATTTTGACTTACTGGCAATATTTTTTGTTTATTGTTTTCTCAAAGGCAGTTTCTTTATATTTGAGATCTACATTGAATATTTATCTGTATTTGGTTTGGTCCATTTGTGTACAGATGGCTTTCTGTGCTAACATATACCTAAAAAGAAGTAGTTTTGGATGGTTGCAAGAGTTGTCAAAGTACCCTATAGCAAGTTCAGGTTTCCTCAGGTTAAGGGAGATTGACCATGGTCTTTGTTAAGGTATCTGATGTGTAAACTTGAACTACCCGGTTCATTAGAAGACAGGTCAAACCAGATGGTTTCATGGTTTCCATCCTTCTGTGAGGAGGCCAAACATCTCCTGCCGTCTCTTATTTTATGGTCCACAGCTTTGTAAATACTTCTATTCCTAGTACAGATACAAAGCCAAGTGATGACTATTTTAGAGCTCAATTGTTGATAAATTAACTAATCATCAAAAGGACTGGTGGGGAAAATTAGGGCTGTTCACTAGAGACTAACCCCTATTATTAGCAAAACTACCACCAGTAAAACAGTAACTAACATTTTTACAGCAATTTACAATGTACTTGAGGGTATCACTATCTGTCATCTAGTTTGTTGCCTACCATGGTATACTAAGATAGTTACAACAGATGTAATTTATTCAGATTGACTGTTTTGGAGACAGTGTTGTATAGTAGATAGCATCATGGGTGTTGAAATTAGACCCAGATTTGAATTTTTGTTTATCCACATGGTAGTTTTTATTTATTTTATATTTCACTCCTCGCTTTCCAGACTATAGCTCAGTAGTTGCCAAGGTCTGCCGGCCTGTCTTAGTTAGGCTCGCCTCCAGCCTATGTGCACTGTCGCACATCAGGCCTGCCTCACTACTCCTCACTTGAATTATTGTCAGAGCCATCAACCTGACATTCAGGCTTATGATCCCTCCCTTTGAATCTGTTTTTAGTTGCAGTCTATTCCATAAACTTATTTCTTCGGTTTTCTCACCCTGTTTAGTCATCTTGGTCCAGGAGACCTAAATCCTGTCCTTCCATCCTACTGCTAATTATCAAAAGTATTAGATCTCTTTTTTTAAAATTGGGTTTTTTGCCAAGTGTTTATTTCATGTCAGGACGTATGCTAGGTGTTTTGATATACACTATCAGTGTTTGCTTCTCACAGCCACAGAATCCTCCTCCTATTAGGTGGAAATGTTTTTATACCCATTTGAATATAAAGAAACCAAGGCTTTCAGAGGTCAATCAAACACTTTGGTAATGGTCATCATATCATTATGTTTGCCGGTGGAGCTAGGATTTGATTCCAGCACTCTTTAATTTGATGGCACTATCTCTTAAATTACATAAACTGCCTTTTCTTAGGTGCCATGTCCAAATTCTCTTTCTTCCTGATTATCCCTGTCAAAATTTGTCTCTTTCTCTTCTATTATCAATTGTCTGTGCCTTTTCTACAAGATCTGCCATAGTGTGTTTTGTAGTGAAGATCTTTATGTGTATATCTAATCTTCGTTACTATGTTCTCAATTCAGTAAGAACTTTACACCACTTCCTTTTCAACATTTATTTCTAGTGGTGCCTTAAATAGATTCTTATATGAAGCAGGTACTTAGTAAATGTAGAACTGAACTAAAATGAATTAAATTGATTGCATTGACCCAGTGCCCACAGGTATTCAATAGCAGAACCTGCAATTGTACCAGGTTTCTCCTTAAACCATCTGCTTCTTAAAACCTCACACTGTCAAAGAAAATAGACTCTAGGAAAGCAGGTGTGGATTTTGATTCTATATCTCACACTTAGCAGGACTGTGGTTTTGAGTAAGTTACTTCACCTATGTCATTTTTTCCTTATACATGAAGTGGGAAAAAAAAAATACCTGTGTTGCAGATGTTCATTGTAAGAATTAAAATAGAGAGCACATGCAAAACGTTGAACAAATTCTTGGTCCCTTATAGGCTAGTAATACGTAATGTTTGTATTCAGTATGGCCTTTCCTATTACATAAAAATATAAGAAGTAGGAGCCACAAGCTTACTTCTAATGATTTTTTTTTAAATTTCCTTCCTTCCTTTTTTCCTTCCTTTCTTCCTCCCTCCCTTGCCCCTTCTTTCTTTCCCTTCCTTCCTCCCTTCCTCCCTTCCTCCCTCTCTTTCTTTCTTTTTCTTTCTTTCTTTCTTTCTCTCTTTCTCTCTTTCTTTTCCTTTCTTTCTTTCTTTCTTTCTTTCTTTCTTTCTTTCTTTCTTTTCTTTCCTTTTCTTTTTTCCTTCCTTCCTTCCTTCCTTCCTTTTCTTTCTTCCTTCCTTTTTTTCTTTCTTTCTTTCTTTCTTTCTTTCTTTCTTTCTTTCTCTTTCTTTCTTTCTTTCTTTCTTTCTCTTTCTTCTTTCTTTCTCTCTCTCTCTCTCTCTCTTTCTTTCTTTCTTTCTTTCTTTCTTTCTTTCTTTCTTTTTCTTTCTTTCCAGGAATCAATATGAAAATGACAAAGTCTGAGACAATAAATGGAATTGTTTCTAACCAGTATAACCATCAAGTATTCTCTTAGTCATCAGCAACCTTAGAAAGTGCTCCAGGCATATTGGAAGGAGAGTGAGCCAGTTTTAAGTTAGCACCAAGGCTAATTATCCTCACTTTGGTTTCATTACAATAGGCATTAGGTAGTTGGGAGACAGAGAATGGTTGGAAAAATAAAATCAAATTAGTTTGACCTGGAACAGAATTTTGTGACTCATGCATGAGTTCAGCTATCAAGTGGACACCTTATGAAGGGAAATCCAGGGAGACTGTCACCATGAAAAACAAATCAGCAACTAGTAGAGAAGACAGTATTCACAGTAGGTCATTTATGGAAAAGCTATCTACTGTCAATCTTCTGTTGATACTGAGGGACTTTGGTCTAATCTATGAAGCAGGTATTTCTGTCCTCTGCCTCCCCAATTACACAAACAATAAAATGGAGCCCAAGAAAGACAATAGGATGGCAAATTTATCCAATCTCTGCAGATAAGAAATTTGCAATATGATTTCTAATAACTTTACTTTTCTTTATTTTAATGAAGGGTATGCTGTGGAACAGAGTAAATGTAAAGCAAATTTCAGAGGTGATTTAGAAATCTACTAAATATTAATTTTTTCAATAAATATTTATTGAATATATACCATGTGTTAAGAATAATGATGTAAATTTAGATACAGTGTTAAAAATAATGTACTAAAAAAACCCCAAAAACAAGTAGCCCTGTGTACTCTGTTCTCAAATATCCCAGTCTATGAGCAAGAAAGATAAGTAAACAGTACAATGTGATGTGAGTTGTCCCATGTTAGAGAACAACATAAAAATAATGGTAACTTTTTAAAAAACTTTTTTAATGTTTATTCATTTTTGAGAGACAGAGAGAGACAGAGCATGTATGGGGGAGGGGCAGAGAAAGAGGGAGACAGAACCCAAAGCAGGCTCTAGGCTCTGAGCTGTCAGCAGAGAGCCCAATGGCGGGGCTCAATGCAGGGCTCCATACTGGGCTTGAATTCACAAACCACGAGATCATGACCTGAGCCAAAGTTGGATGGTTAACCAACTGAGCCATCCATGTGCCCCATTCATAACTTTTTTAAAACAATGCCTTAGATACTGTGCTAACATTTATTTGTGTGTGTGTTTTAACTCATTTACTTTCCCCTGAAAATGTATTGGGTTAGTACAATTGTTACTACTAGTTTATAGATGTGACACTCAAGCAGGAAGGAGAACCTACTTTTGTATAAGCAACTGGATGTCAGAGCTGCAATTTGAATGTAGCTTCAAAGTTCATACCTCTGAATTCTAGACATGCTACACCCCAAAGCCACTGTTGGAAATAGTGTTGCCAGATAAAACACAAGGTATCCAATTAAATTTGATCTCAGATCTCAGAGAAACAACAACAAAAAATTTTTAGCTTAAGTTTGTCCCATGCAATATATGGCACATAAACTAAAAAATATTGACTATTTATCTAAAACTTAAATTTAACCTAGTATCCTGAATTTTTATTTGCTAAATTTTTACCACTCTATTCGGAGGGAGAATGAATGATATATAACTTTGCTTTGGCAAGAAAGAGATCAAAGAAAGAGATGACAGATTATATGAACCATTTTATTTGATTAGAAAGTCATATTTTCTTCTGGCTTTATTCTCCTGTTGCATGTTTAATTTCTGTTATAGAGATCACACTATCTCATATATTGTTTCCAGCTTAATGCAGTTACTATTATATCAAAAGTACATTCTTATGCCAATAAAGTATAAATAAGAATAATAGTGGAAGATGTCTCATACTGCAAATTACATGATATAATGCATATAAAATCAGGCACTGGTCCCTGACATATAGTAAGTGCTTATTTAGAGGTCAGATTGGAAAAAGTGGAGTTGTTACATTGATGATGAGCATTACTGTTTTTGCGGCTGCCACTACTTCTGTAGCTGTCACTGAAATAGCAAACCGATAGTATTCATCATCACAATAAAATTCTGATATAAGCAAGGCAAGGAAAATGATGAGATTTGCCTGATGAATATGTTTATTGAGGGAACAAATGTCATGACTGTGTCTCAGGCCTTCTCTATACTAATTCAGAACCCTTTTATTCTACTTATTATTGTAGATGAAGCATTTAAGGAATTATTTCAAATTCCAAAATATCCAGATCTATTTGTTTTGCCTTCAGAATTTCCTTGTAGGAGCAGACTGAGGCCAGCCATTTGGTTGGCATGAAGAATTGGGACTTGTGTTAAAGTTTTGTTTGTTTATTAAGTAATACTTATATTTAAATTGTATGTTATAGAATAATAAAAATAATTAATTGTATTAAATACAGTTTATTCACATTTTATGCACTGTTGAAGAAAATTACTTATCTATGTCTAAAATATTGCTGGTGGTAGTGTTGTTTGAGATGATTATTTAATTTTTTGAACTAATGGATCCTTGGGCCATCTGTGAATGCTCTTTTTTCCCAAATTCAAAGAGTCTATTACATAGGTGTATTTGCTATAACAAAATACCAATGAGTGGCTTCAGAGCAATAAAAATTTATTTCCTACATCTCTGGAGACTGGGAAGTCTAAGATCAAGGCATTGGCATGTGTGATGTCTGCTGAGAGCCTCTTTCCTGGTACATAGATGGTCATCTCTCACTGTGTTCTCACATGGCAGAAGGGACTAAGTTCCCCTGTGGGGTTTATTTTTTAAGGGTATTAATCCCATGGGTTTGTTCTTCCGTAAAGACCTACCTAATCACCTCTCAAAGGCCCAACCAGTTAACACCTTGAAGTATTAGAATTTCAGTATATGAATTTTTGGGAAACACAAGCATTCCTTTTGTAGCACTGATTTAACATTTGGATTGGGCAATTTACCCCTATGCACAATCTCCTCATGACTTCCCTGTAAAATAGATATTAATAGGTGGATGTTAATAGTCCCAGGTGGCCCATGAGGAAACTAAAACTCAGGGAAAGTTATATGACTTGAGTTACTCCTAAAGTACTTAATACAAAGCCATCAAAATGATATTTTATTAAGCAATTTTAGTAGTATGATAAGATGTAATGCAGTCATATACATTCTAAGAATGAGGAGGATCTACAATTTTAATATAGTGCATATTAGAATAGACAAAGGGCAGAAAAATATCAAATGCTATTTTTAATTTCATTATGCTGTCAGTGCCTAAAATTAGTATATTTGATTTCTCCCCCTTTCCTCATTCATGGTTTCTCTTCTCTTTTTGACATATTATTGACTTTATTGAACATGACTTGCTAAAAGGTTTTTAGTTTTTAATGAGAACTGTAAGGTGAAAATAACGTAGAAACCCTGTCATGTCCATCTCTAAAACGGAGATGCAAAGGTATATTGTAATATCTACCAAAGTCAGTTCTAGGATTCAGCTCTGGTGATTCTGTTAAATCAGTAAAATTTTATAAACTTTCTCCCAACTAGTTAGCACAGGACTAGAGGCTAAGCGTTAGTTTTCTAATGTTTAAAATTATTTTTCAGAAGGAGTAATTGTTAGATTATTTTTAACTCCCTTCTCTGGTTGATATCAGTTCACATGTGCACATCTTCCGTGTCACAGTTGAACCCAGACATAAACCAAACCTCGTGACAAAGTATACAGGTAGTTTTGAGGTAAGAAGCAAACAGAAAGACAAACAAGTGAACATAGCCCACATTATTTGTACACAAATTTCCACCCCCACACACACACTTAATATAAATTACTCAGAGAATGGCAGATTATTTACTAATGGAAATTTGGATCATGTGTCATAAAATTATTAAATTCAGCTATTCCTGAAACAAGCCAAGTCCTCACAAATATTTGAAGGGGGTGAGAAATAAATATTAGCATAGTCTCAGGAGACCTTTTATTAAAATTTGAAAGAAAATTCCCTCATTCAAAGAACACATTTTAATACCTTTGCATCCTGAACACTTTATTAGAAATAAAACCTGTACAGAGAAACAGGAGTTGGATTTGTTACCACTGAGGACTTCATAGTTGGAGGAGAGGAGAAACATGTAAAAGAAATAAATATAGATCACCTGGATGACCTCAAATGCTTCAGCTTCTTAGATACGCTTTCTTTAACTCTCCCTAAGTATTCCCACCAACCGTAGGAAGTTGAGTCTACCACTCATGTCTCTTCTGGGTATCCTGAGAAAAATGCACATTTCCCACATATTCGTATCCACTCCAGCTTCTGACTTGTTTCTGCTGACCACTGTTCCCTGCTTCTTCATCAGTGACTTTTGGCTGATAGAAACCACCCCTTTGTGTCACTACAGTTCTCTCTGCTGCTCATCTCACCCCAAGGCATGGATCTAGATTGTGTCTTGGTTCTCCGAAGCACAGATGATACAAGACTATCAATTCCAACAACCTCACTAAAGTAAAGGGATTTCAACATGGAGTTATACACATCTCTATTAGCAAACAGTTTACAGCCACAATAATTCTTGAGCCTCTTAAAATAATTTTATGATTCCCAAAGAACCCAAGGTGCCTTAGGTGAAAACCCCAGTAGTAGAAGTACCAATATTCAGAATCCTGAGGATCAACCTCACAATGGACTTTGAATTACCCTGCTAGACATATGATGGAGATTCTCAGGGGGCTGGATATGAGGTTTTAACCATGTTTTTTACCTGCTTACAAGAACCTCTCAATGGCTCTCTAAAAATCAAGGATGAGATCAGCCTCTGAAAGGCACACACATTCCTCACTTTTCCAGGGTCTTTTTCAACTATCCCCTGCCCCAAACTCAAACTATCAGTAATACCAAAATATATGCAGATGCAGGTCCCTGGCAAAGAAATATGCATCAGAGCCTTTGTGTCTACTGTGTTCTCTGTCCAGAAGGCACTGCCTTTATCAATAAAGTCTTATTAAAGCCCTTTTCTTTCTTTTTTTTTTTAATGTTTTTATTTATTTTTCAGAGAGAGAGACAGAGAGAGAGAGACAGAGAATGAGCTAGGGAGGGGCACAGAGAGAGGGAGACACAGAATCCAAAGCAGTCTCCAGACTTCTGAGCTGTCAGCACAGAGCCTGACACAGGGCTTGAACTCATAGACCATGAGATCATAACCTGGGCCAAAGTTGGATGCTCAACTGAGACATCCAGGCACCACAAGTCTTTTTTTTTCTAAGCCCATTCAGCATTTGCTCTCATATTGATTTTAAAATACACTTTTTATTGGATTATACACATGAAAGTTATCATGAAACAGAAAGATACTGGCTTTAGCAGTAACCTATCAGTATTCATATCCAAATCATGTGACTTATTACTGCATAGTTTCCGTAGACCAGAGTTTTCTCATTAGTAAAAATGATATGAGTAATATCTTAGTAGAATTATTATGAAATCAAATGAGAAAACTTATAACATGTGTATTCAATATGCAGAACTGTTTCATAAACAGTAATTGCAGGCATACCTTTAATGTATTGTGGATTTGGTTCCAGACCACCACAATAAAGTGAATATCACAATAAAGCAAGTCAAGTGATTTTTTTTTTCTTTTTTGGATTTTTAACGCATGTAAAAGTTGTTTTTACATTATACCTTGGTCCATCAAGTGTGCAATAGCATTATGTCCAAAAACAGATCCTGTTGGAAAAATGGTACCAGCACAGTTGCTCAGTGGGGTTACCACATACCTTCAACTTGTAGAAAACACAGTATCTGTGAAGCACAAATGAGATAGACTCTTACTATAATTTATATTATTAATGAAGAGTGATAGGAAAGCTGTTTAGAATTCACCAACTTTTGAATTGACTGAATTTTGAGCATAATCATTTTACAGCATTCTTACAAGACACAGACACTTTTCTGATGTTAGCCAACAATCTCATGGCAGCATTTTCTATGCAAAACTAAGACCTTGCTATCCAGTTCTGTTATCTATTGCTGTGTAGCTAAGTACCCCCAAAACTTGCAGCTTAGGACAATGTCAGTCACTTATTTGCTCACAAATAAAGAAGGACTTGATTGGGACAGCTTGTTTCTGACCCACCAGACTTCAAAGAGAGGCGTTTCAACTGGAGCTTGGATGATTTTCTTTCAACATGGCATGCTCACATGGCCAGAGATATGGGCTTGTTTCTCTCCAACTGGACCTCCCTGAAGGCTGCTTGAGGCTCCTTTAGAGTGTGATAGTCAGGTTCTATAAGCGATCATCCTGAAAGATGGGAAAATGGAGACTGTCAGTTTGATAAAGTCTGAGCCTGAAATTGGCATAGCATCATTTCCACTGTATTCTATTTGTCAAGAAGTCACAGAGCCCAGATTCAAGGAAAGAGCCATGACCCCCACCATTTGATAGAAACCATGTCAAAGAATGTGGAAGATGTGTTTTAAAGTACATCTCTCAAACCTCCCAGCATTCAGTGCTGGAATCAGGATGTGACTGAAGGCTAATCTTATGCTGAAGTCCCATTTCACAAATACTAAAACTGATTTAAGGAGAAATACAAAAAAATTAAGTAATTTGCCCAGGGGAAAATTGTAAGTGAATTCAGTCTTTAAATTAGCTATCATGATAATGATTCACACAATAAGATGGACCAATGCATGGCAGTGCACATTTAAATTTTGATGCTTTCTATCAATGAATTTGGTGCCAATACAAATAAATTGTAACATAGAGCCATAGTTTTAACACTGTGGACTGTTGTAATGAGCTAGAAAGGCACACAGTGAGGTTGGTTAAACAGTAACAATCATAATCTTCATAGCTAAATGATATCCAAGTTAAATCCTTCCCCAACCATCTGTTTCTAAGCAAACAATGCCTCCTTTGCATACATACATGTTGTTTGGATTTGGACTGATTAGCTGCTTGTACTGTTCTACAATTTCAACATATGTTACAGTGGATGAGGTCGTATGTGGGTGGAGAGTAATGCCCAGGTATTTATAGGGGATCCTCTTAAGGATATTAGGCTCCTGTGTGAGACAGCTTTCACAAAGTGTAATTTTATGTAATGTCTAAAAAACTGTATAAGGAAAAAGAAGCTGAGAATTTGGTCAGTGTTAATAAAATTAGTGGGTTTGAGAGCACATTTTGACTCTGAGCTTCCAGGCAGCTAAGGAAGAAAGCTTTTATTAGAAACAAAAATATTTTAAAACATGGGTCACTATTCTGTATCCATCACATCAAACTATTTGTCCTTTCCTTGTGCACTAAAATCATAATAAAACTGTAGTAATCTAGAAATGATCTAATTATGCAATTTAATAAATAGAATTACTGTTGATTTTGTTTAAGAAGTTTGAAGTCTTCTGCAGCTCTGGATCTCTTACAGAAAGTACAAATTTTGAACTGAAGATAAGGGGAAGGTTTTACTGTTTTTTTGTTTGTTTGTTTTTAATGTTTATTTCTTTATTTTGATTGGGATGGAGGGACACAGGGAGAGAATCTCAAGCAAGGTTTTCACTGTCAGCACAGAGCCCAAAGTAGGGCTCAAATCCACACAGACCATGAGATCACGATCTGAGTTGAAATCGAGTCAGACACATAACTGACTGAGCCATCCAGACACCCCACACTGTAGTTTCATATTAGACAAACTGTTAGGGTATAGCTCTTTGGAATAGTCTCCTTACCCACCCCCCGTGGAGTCTGAGTGATAGAGTCAACAATAATTAGTGATATTTATTCAAGTATTTATTGAGTGCCTATTATAAACTGAAGAAGTATGTCAATTTGTTAAGCTCCTCTTCTAGAAACAATGTCTGCCTTCTACCCAGTGGATATATTCCTCATATGCAGAGAAAACAGACGTGCAGGGAGTATAAAGGGAGCTATTCACAATGCTGCAAGTTTAGAAGAATAGGCTGTAAAGGAAGTTAGGCCTTAATCTAGAATCCGCAAGTACTTTTGTTTTGAATTTACTTAGCACTGTTCTACCACAGGGCAGGGAGTGAGTGAGAGCAGAGAAATGCCAATGCAGGAAGAAAGAGAACACAGGATGGATGTGACAGCCAGTGATTTAAGGTAAAGAGGAGAAATGAGTATTGTGTATATGAGGGAAACAGTCTTTTTCTGATCCTCCCCTCTTTGTGGTTTGTGTTTTCCACCACCCCGTTAGTCCAGAGACTTCTCTTCTATGATTCTTTCCTGTGTCTTACCTTGGAGGTACTCTTTGGAGCAGCCAGATCAAGTCAATCGTTGGCTATGTCATACCTACCCATGAGTTTCCTATGGATATTGTGTCCCCTTCAGTAACATGAAAACCTCAGAAGGCAGTAGTATTGCAGCTTTTCCCACAGTATCCACCCTTTGAGCTCCCGTATTACTGCCTGCAAGGATTATTTAACCCCTGGCTCATGCTGTCTTGTATTGCTCTTCACTTAGGAAAACAATCCTTCCTCTCCCCTCCCCTTTCCTTTGGAAGAAGAACCATGACATAATTTGGTGTATTCCTACAGTTTCCAATATGATTACCCCCTCATAGTAAATTTTTACTGGGTGGAACTGTGCAAAGCAGTACACAGCTAACAAAGTATTTGAAGACCTTTGTGGCTTTTTCATCTTCCTATTCTCTCAGCAGCAAAGTGTGTGGATTTCCCGAGTGTTTCCAAGTGATTCACTTTCAAAAATTTATTTCATACTCACAACAACCCTGTGAGGCAAACCATAATGATGATATCTGTATTATACAGAGAGGAAACTGAATCTTAGCATGGTTAATTAACTTGGCCAAGTTCCCATAGCTACCTTACAAAACATGTCTTGAATGAAGGAAGTATGGAAAGAAAGAGGTGCAATTTAGACTTGAGAACAGATCTCTCTAACTGCATGTTCAGTGTCCTTTCCAATACACTGATTTGTCACTCCACTGACATTGGTTAAACTATATTCAAAAAAATTTTGGAATGTTTAAAATCATTTGTAATAGCACAAGTCAAGTGAGTGGTGGGAGGAGGGCAAGGGAAAGAAAATATAGGGTTTTTTTGTTGTTATTTTAATTTTTGTAGGAGATAATGTGTCTCAGAGACCATAGGTGGGCAAGCTGGATGGGGCACATTTCTGGCAGCCTGGAAAGTATATGCTGTCACACTCTCAAAAGTAACATTGCTGTAGGCATTGTTACTGCATCTTCTGCTTATTACATTAGACTTTGAAGGACAGATTTTCAAATTTTCCATATTTTTCTCTCATTAAAGGTCTTGAAGAAATAAGGTGAAAAATACCTATAAGTCATTTCTGATCTTTCTCCCCATCTCAGCTCTATGAATAGAATTGTCTCTTCCCTAAGCTTTAATCAGTGTCTCACTGAGTAAGTAGTGATAATCAAACAGATTTTTAATACTTTAACCCATTATATTTAATTGGGCTCTTTAAGTTACAGGAATAAATAGAAACGGATGAACCTTTAAATCCCCTGGTACTAGATGCTGTTTACCTGATTCACTTCAATGAATCAACTTCCCAATCCAACTCTACTCCCTATGGAAAATAAAATAAAATAAAACCCTGCAATTAAATGTATGGTGCTGGATCATTTCTTGCTGGCAATAATTATATGGGAGAATTTAGAATCTCATCAGAAGGTCTAATTTGGAGTAATAAACCTAGCTAATCTTATACCTAAAGTCAACGGCCCCTCTCTAATGTTGATGATAATGTGGAAGCCTAAAATAACAGACTGAATGAAAGATAACCATCACGCTAAATTATTTCTGTGCATGAGTGTAACACACACTCTGAGGGAGACTGTATTTTCAGAGTTGGGAAAAGAGAATTTGTTTTGTTTTGGATGTCACAGGTATTACTCAAGGCACTGGGCCAATCTTGAAGAGGTAAAATGATAGAAGTTTTGTAGGCTGAGACTGATGGCATTGCAGGTAGAAAAGACAGCAGAAGTCAAGTCAGCAAGGTGGGAGACCATGTAAGAATAGTAATGAGATCTCTATGACTCAAATATTTGAAGGAAGGATGGATGGAGGAGAAGGCAAGCCTTTTCACTCTATACTTTTAGAAGGTGGCCCAAGGTGTGTCACAGATTTGGCTACAGGGCTGAAATGCCTTGTGTGTGTGTGTTTTTGTTTTGCTTGTTTTGTTTTTGTTTTGTTTGTTTTTTGAATAGCAGGGAGTAATTACAAGTGGCCCCACCAGGAAATGCCGTGAATAGATCTATACTTTATACAGAGCCACTGACTCTGGTTGTAGAATATAACATAAGCTGGAGAAGATAAAAGTTGGATGTGTTGAGGAAACTGTTGCCATGATCTAAGGACAGAGGTGGTGAGGCTGGAGCTTAGAAGTTTTGAAGTAAAGATGTGGAAGACTTTCTCTCACATGTAAAGTTCAAATGGTAGAGCAATGGTTTATGGAAATTGAAAAAAAAAAAAAAAAAGGAACTAGAGAATGATTAAAATTTCAAAGAAAAAGATAATGGAGGGGAAAGACCAAGCTGAAAAAATGAGGGCACCAGGCACCGAAAGAAACTATGCTCACCAGTGATTCAAGACCGTGTTTTGGCAGCTGTGCGGAGACGTGCAGGCAGTTACCAGGCCACACAGGTCATCACGAAAGGCCAGGCCTAGTTGTCACCTTCCATTGAGACTAGGACAAAGCTGTGAAACCAAGACTATGTAGAATATGGGAATGAGAAGAGAGGAGAAAAGATGTTACTTTAAGAAATGTCCAAATGAAAGGAGCAGAGAGAAGAGGAGGGGACTCTAAGCTTCCAGTTTCTCAATAGCTAAAAAGAGAAAGAAACTTTTTGCTATGAGTTCTGATAAGAGAAGAGATGAATAGATTAGGAAAGTAGGAGACCAATCATAATTTAAAAAAAAAAATCTAGGAATTTTGGAAGTAAAGATTAAGATTTGAAGTGTGCTGTTGAAAAAGTTCATCGTGAATTTAAATAATTTTTACCAGATGTTCGACAGTGAAATCTTGGAGAGTAATGAACCAATGTGGCTGAAGGATGGGGGAGAAGCGGGGTTGCACAGTGCACTTGATTGCTGTTTTGATTGTTTCCTGAGTTCTATTGTTTAACATCGTATTTGGGATTTATGTATGAGAGTAAGAGAATGAAAGAAAAACAAGGATGCAAACTAACATGTACTAAACATTAAACTTGCTTTATAGCTGGGCATTTGTATGAAGACTGTCATACAGACTATCCCATTTAATCTTGACAGGATTGATAGCAGGTTAGCACCTGTATTTTAGAGCTGAAAATGGAGCTCAGAAATGTTAATTTGCTTTCCTGAGGTTATGCTGCTAATATTTGCCAGACTATAATGATATTAGGTCAGTAATCAATTTTTCCATGTATTTATTCAGCCCACAAATATCAGTGAGTTAGATTATGAACTAGGTGGTGCACAGGGCACTGCAGAAGAAGCCATCTCTGCCCTCACAATACTTAACACTCTTGGAGGGAGAGCTGGAGAGGAAGAGTTGCCTCTTGATTGTGCTGAGGTGAGGTTGACAGTTGAGATACATGATACAGATATGGCATTGGAAGACTATGTTTTGAAAGAATCCCCTTTCTAAAAGAAATGTTATTTCCAACTGTGACACTGCAGCCTCAGAACTTGAAACATTGCCCCCAGCCCCTCTGTGTTCAACCTTTGTGTTTGCTTTTATATCATTGATTCTTTTTCTTCTCCACCTCTCCCCTCATAAAACCCTAAATCTAAATACCTCTGTGCTCTGTGTCTTTGTAGATGCTTTTCTTTTTGCCTGGGATCTCCTATCCCCACTTGGTATTCTGGCACATTCCTAGTCCTACCTTCAGCCTCAGCTTTCCCCGCTTCGGGACCTTCCCTGATGTCACCAGGCAGGCATAGATAACTCTCAGAGAATCACTCACCCTCTATGCAGAAGCCTGGTTAAAAGTTGGCCCCATGGTAGAGTGTTTACATTTCTTCTTCCAACCAGTCTTGAATTCAGGAACCACAGATTTGAGTCCTGGTATCACAATGCCTAGCAAATGGGAAGCACTGGGAAATGTATGTGGGAGAAATGGCTGGGCATATTGATAAAGGTATGTATGTATCTTTTTAATATCCATAGAGGTGCACATCTTTGCTTGGTAGCATTGTGGGAATGTTTCTCCCAGTGTCATGACCACATTTGTTTTGCATTTTAGTCTATTACCATAATAATGACTCTCTATTTGCAGCTTATGCATTTGAAAATAAATTGCCTTGCCAAGGAAATAGGAGGAGGGAATGCTATTAAATGACCATAATTGTTGTCCCTTTAGTAGTCACCTGTATATTATGAAATCTGAACAGAAAAATTCATCTGAAAGTCTTGATATGCTTAGTCCATTATTAAGTATACTTTCTTGGTGGAGTGATATTTTACAGAGAATATTTTCCTATTCCACTAAACTATATTTTAGTTAACAGGAGCTTGAATATATCCTGAGGTGGGCTTAAAAAGTAGGAGAGCTACCCAAAAAATTATCCTAGCTTTGGAGCTAAAACTACACAAAGAAAAGAATAATGGTGTTGAGGGACAAGGACTGAATATGCTGTGATTTCCTTCTTGCACACATTCGCACACACAAGCAGTTCAGCGTATTTAGAATTTCCTCCTTTGTTCCAAAAACTTTGCTAACCCCCATCTCACTTATTCCTTAGGGTTCACCTAATCGATGAAGATTCCCTCATTTTCTCTCAGCCAGTACTTATTATTTTTACATCCATTTATTTTATCATAATTTCTTACAAGTCTATAGTTTATATTAACTGATGAACCATTCCAAGTCAGGGAGATTATCTTGTCCATGCTTATATTCCTTTGTGCCTGGTACATTGTTTGCTCCATAGAAAGTACTCAAGAAATAGTAAAGTGACGTATCCTGACCTTGGTTCTAATGATTGGAAGTAACTCAACAGTCAGAAGTTTTCTGATCTTATATTATATATTTGATTAGTTGTAAGAAAACAAGACACATACATTTTAAGTTCCTTGGGAATTGGACCACGCTATATTTAGCATTATACTGCTGTTATTACTGTTGTAAGGAAAAAAATGATGCTCCCTGTACTGTACACAACTATAAAAACTAAAATATTATCAATACTATAAAAATAAATTCTTTCCTCTCACTTTTTGGAACCTCCTGTGTTGCTATTTTAGTTGGTAAGTGAATTTTATTCTCAAATAATATATATCAGAAAAGATAGAATTTTCTTTTTTAGTATTTAAGAATTATTCTCTTGTATATATTGTGCACTGTACCTGGGTGGCTCAGACTGTTAAGTATCCCACTCTTGATTGTGGCTCCAGTCATCATCTCACAGTTGCTGAGGTCAAGCTCCACATTAGGCTCTGCACTGACAGCACAGAGCCTGCCTGGAAGTCTCTCCCTTTCTCTCTCCTTCTCCCTTGTTTCTGTGTTCTCTCTCTCTCTCAAAAAATAAATGAATAAGCTTTTTTAAAAGTTAAAAAAAGAATTATTCTTTTTTTATTATGTATCTACTATATGATGGGCATTTTGTATGAATTATTTTTAATTTTCACAACAACTCTATAAGACATAGGAAATATGGAATAGCATGGAATTTAGACAGAAGGTGAAGTTAGATAACAAGGGAACTTTCAAGTTCTTTATGTAGGAAAAGTTGTCAGGTTTTATCTGGATGATAATGAGAAGATATTCAAGGATTTTAAGTAGAAAAGCAACATTAGCTGATATTTCAACACAAAAACTGCAAAAGAAGAAACTAGTGTGTCTGTTCCTGAAAGTTCATTTTTTTCTCCATTGTAAGGTAAAAAGGAATATTTTGTGCTCCTATATGCTGATTGATTATTTTTTTATATTTTCCAAGTATATGCAAAAAATCATTTTATTAACATTGAGTAATAAAAAAGAGTTACACAAATTTCCTACACAGTATTATTCCTTTTAATTTAATTTAGACACTCTGCGCTCAAGGAAGTAGTACATAACTCCCCATCCCTGAAGTGTGTCCTGCCCGTAGTGACTTCCTTCCTAGGATGGTATGAGATGGGGCACAGAGGGGAGGGTCATGTTACAGTGGAAAATCTGGTAAATACCACTTCAACCAGGTGATCAAAGTTAGCATCAACAGTGATAAGTAGTCATGTTGATAAGCATGTACCTTTGGAAGGCTGAGTAGAATGGCACTTTACCTCTGTGGTCCTCCTCCCCCAAAACCTGTAACCTGTTTCTAACTACAAAAAAATAGCAGACAGGGGCACCTGGGTGGCTTAGTCCATGAAGCGTCTGAGTTTGACTCAGGTCATGAACTCATGGTTCATGAGTTCGAGCCCTGTGTTGGGCTCTGTGCTGACAGTTCAGAACCTGGAGCCTCCTTTGGATTTTGTGTCTTCCTCTCTCTGTGTTCCTCCCCAACTTGTCCTCTCTCTCTGTCTGTCTCTCTCTCTGTCTCTTTCTCTCAAAAATACAGATAAAAAAAAGAAAGATACCAGATAAACCAAATCAAAGGACATTTTATAAAGTACCTGAGAGTGTTCCTGAAAATTGCTGAGGTCATCCTGAATAAGGAAGCTTTAAGAAATTGGCAGAGCCAAGAGAAACCTAAGGAGGCTTGACAGCTAAATTTCCTCATTATGTCATGTCCTCAATAAGATCCTGGAACAAGAAAAGGACCTTAGGTAAAACTAAAAAATGCTGAATAAAAAATAGATTTTTGTTAGTATTAATGTATACGTATTGGTTCATTAATTGTAAGAAATGTGCCATGCCATTTCTCGGTAATAGGAGAAACTGAGGCTGAACACTCTTTACTATCTTTGCAACTCTCCTGTAAATCTAAAACTCTTCTAAAACTAAAAGTCTATTTTCAAAAAGGGAATTACACTAAGGAGCGCTGCACTGAAACTCTACTAAATGCTATGTAGTGATTCATTAATGGATGACGGGATGGAAGTTCCTACTTAGAAAAACAAAATTAGTTTTTTGAAATTTTGCTGTAGAATATTTTATTGAGATATGTCTTATTTCCTGACAGGAACTTCAGTTTTCTTGATGCTGGGGGCTTTTGTTCAAGGGATACTTTGACTTTGTGAAACGAGCACTAGACCGAGTCCCTTCTCTTCAGTGTGTGACTTTGAGTAAGTTTAGTTTGCAGTTTGTCTGTAAAATTGAGGTTGAAATATCTGTCCATTTGTTAAGTGATATTATGTCAAAGAGTAGACCTGAGGAGCACCGTGCCTAATCACAAAGAGAAATTGAGACAAATCATTTGAAAACATACATATAGAATTTCAAATTGTATAGCACTCTGGAGAGGTAAAAGGAAATCTTCTAAACTTCACCATCTACATGCCTCACAGACACCTTACTGCAGCATTGTGAGTTCCAAACCTATCACTTTTCTTCCAAATATAATCCTTTTTGGACCCTTAAACTGTCATGTTTCTCAGTATCTTCATGTCAATTTTATACTTCAGAATTTATTAAACTGGGATGGAGAGGAATGCCTTGTTAACTCAAATTTAAGAAGACCATACAGCCTACTAGGAATTAGGCTTTTCCCCCTCCAGCATATCCCTCAGTTACTTCTAAGAGGTACCCTGGGTCCGACATGTGCTTAAAGTAAGTTACTCAGATGCGCTGCTCTGACTGTGTACCCTCCGATGCCTCTCCTCCACAAGATTGCAACCCCAGTGGACCTAGAGCTTTCTTACAATGGATTGCCACTGATAAGTTTTTTTTCTTTCTTACTTGCTACAATTAAAGGATGAAGAACATCCCCAAAAGATAGAGCTCAGGTTATACTTTCAATAATATTTTACTAAAGATTGACCATAACAGAAAAGTACAATGTAGATCTTTCTGTAGTTCATAAGCGTGATGATTGTGTGTTCACGCCGTTGTGTGACACGTGACACCCTTAAACCTTGTTACAACGCAGGCACATTACCCATCTGACGTGAAAAAGAAAAAAAAAAGTACAATGTAGAGAATAAGTTACAACCTTAGCCCAACATGGGACGTATGTTGGAGTCTCTTTTTCACCCAGTTTTCTCCCTCACTTCTTCCCCCACCCAGCTGTATTGGTGGGCTTGAACCCACCAACCGTGAGATCGTGACCTGAGCCGAAGTTGGACACATAACTGACTGAGCCACCCAGGCACCCCTGACATATTTTTTTAAATAGCAATTTTCTGCCTCACTTCTGGCCTGCCTTTAGGGCCTGGGCCCAGCTTACTACTGTTTTCTGCAAGATTCTTAGACATTTCAATACATCAGAGTGTAGGTAAGACTAACACTGGGTACCTAAAAGAGAAGGTGTTTTTTTCTTTATCGTAATGCAAAGCCTTCTATATTAGCTTATTAGAGTTAATTTTATTTAATAAAATAGCATAGACTGGGTGGCTTAACCAACAGAAATTCAGTTTCTCACAGTTCTAGAAGTCCGAGATCAAGGTATTAGAAGGTTTGGCTTCTTCTGAAGTTCTCCTTCACTTCTAGGTGGGCACCTTAATTCTGTGGTCTCACATGATCATCCCTCAGTCTGTGTTCTTCTCTTCTTATAAAGATACCACCATGTTATATTGAGGCCCACTCCCAATGACCTCACTGAGTTACTAGGAATTAGGGCTTCACCATATGAATTTCCTGGGATACACAATTTAGCTCAGAACATCTCCTTTTGTTTTTTTGCTTTTTTAATGTTTATTTATTTTTGAGAGAGAGGGAGACAGAGTGTGAGGGGGAGAGGGGCAGAGAAAAAGGGAGACACAGAATCTGAAGCAGGCTCCAGGATCTGAGCTGTCAGCACAGAGCCCACCGAGGGGCTCAAACCCAAGAATTGTGGTATCATGAGCTGCGCCAAAGTTAGACAATTAACTGACTTAGCCACCCAGGGACCCTAGAACATGCCCCTTCTGAGTGCCTATTTTCTGCCATAGAACTGAGCTCTTCCTAGGATGACCAATAGGAAGAATATCCGTTCCCTTCAGGGATTACCTCATCCCTATGCAATGGAGCATGTTATAGCTTTGTAGTTTTAATTAGAAGAAAAAAAGCCATATGGTAGAAATGTATAGCTCTGTTCATTTTACCACTCAAAGTGGATTCTAGTTAGGCTACAATACATTTAAGCCTATTTATTTTTAGTTTCTCCATTTTGAAAGTTTATAACATCTCCAGGGCACTTCTTCACAGTTGAACTTATCATGTGATATTGCAATTATCTGCTTACTTGTATGTTTTCACAAGTAGATTGTGAGGTCCTTGAATGGGACTCTGTGCTTTATAAATCATGAAGCACCTGTTACATGGGTCTAACACACAATAGGCATGTACTAGGTGCTTAGTGGAGTGATAACATTACATTCACTTAAGGTTTCATTCAAAAAGCATGTATTGAATGTCAACTCATTATCAGACAGTATGATAAGTAACAGAGAAAAAAGCAATTTGTTCATTATCTGTCCTTAGCATTCATAATACCCTATCAAACCAACCCCAGAGGAGCAGGTAGGTATCATCTCCCTCTTTTGTATCTGTATTTCCTCATAGAGCTAGAATTTCACAGTCTGAGTGGCACAATAGGCAGATCTATGAAATTAGAACCAGAACATTGGTGACCTGGTCTAGCTCAACTATTAATTTCTCTAAATTCTAGGCTCTTCCTCTGTAAATAAAGAACTGGCTGCATTTTTGGTGTTTCCATTTTTGATATTCTGTAGTATATAGAAAAGGTGGACCTTATTATGAGATCAAGTACTTGAGCTATTTCATGTACATCACCTGACTGAGGGTCTGAATGCTAAACACTGAAATGCAGAATGATTCTTATAATAGACTGGTGCCCAGCAGGAGTACACTGGCTTTATTATTCTCTTAATTGAAGTCATTTCACAATTTTAGTTCAGTTATTTGTTTCATGCCTGAGTGACTTATAATAACTTTATTTGCTATTCTCAAAATAGGAGCAAAGAAAGAGAAACAAACAAAAAATCCTCCTCTGCTTATCCTATTGAACAATCCGCTCTTATTATCTACCAGAAAGAATCAAAAACTGCATTATTTTTCAAGTTGCAGCCACAGATTTTATATTGTGATTTTGTATAAAATGCGTATAATTTTTAAGGTGGAGCAGAGCAACCTAGATTCCAGGATTTCCCCCATCAGCTCTGAGCTTAACCGGGGTTCCTTCCTTCACATCTCCAGGGCCCAGGTGGTCTGGAGGCTGTCAGCTGAAGTGGCAGAACACCTGCCATGGGGCAACCTGATCCCTGAAGAGATTCTGAGGGGAGACATGCTGTTTGGTGTCAAGGAAAAAGCATGAGTTCTAAGGTTGGAGAGACATGTTTCAACTTAGAGAAGAGAGAGGACTACAAGTCATCATGTCCCAAGAGTGGAATGCCAGATTTTCGGTAGACTAAAATGTTACCACTGCAGAGTTTCACAGATAGAACCCTGACATTCCCATCCTGCCCCCACCTTATTCCCCATATAGCAAGTTGATCCAGAAAAGTCCATGTTATAAATTACTTGTCAGTGGTATATAGACAACTGGATTTAAAAACATTATATATATATATATATATATATATATATATTCACCATTTTATTTGAAAATACCTTGAAACCTACTATAGAAAAGTTGCAAGAAAAAAATAATAGGAAAACAATACTCCTTTTTTAGGATTTTATTTTTTAATGTTAATTTTGAGAGAGAGAGAGAGAGAGAGAGAGAGTGTGTGTGTGTGTGTGTGTGTGTGTGAGTGAGCAGGGGAGGGGCAGAGAGAGAGGGAAACACAGAATCTGAAGTAGACTCCAGGCTCTGAGCTGTCAGTGCAGAGCCTGATGCAGGGCTTGAACCCACGAACTGTAAGATCATGATATGAGCCGAAGTCAGACGCTTAACCTAACCAACTGAGCCACCCAGGTGCTCCAACAATATTCCTTTTTTTTTTTTTTTTAATGTTTATTTATTTTGAGAGAGAGAACATGAGCAGGGGAGGGGCAGGGAGAGAATCCAAAACAGGCTCTGCACTGTCAGGGCAGAGAGGCTGATGCAAGGTTTGAACTCATGAAACATGAGATGGTGACCTGAAATGAAACCAAGAGTTGGATGCTTAACTGATTGAGCCACCCAGGAGCCCCAGAAAAATGATACTTTTTATCTAAGGTTACCTGTTGTTAATATTTGACCCTATAATTTCTGCACACTTTCTGGATTATTTAAGGGAAGATGAGACAAATTAGGGAACTTTAAACCTAATGACATTTGTATAGATTTTCTTAAGAATTGTAAGATTCTCTTAGATAATTGCTGTGTATTTATCAACTTTAGTAAATTTAATATCAATACAGTATTTTATTCAGTCTACTGCCTGTGTTCAGATTTGTCAACTGACCCAAATATGTCCCAATACTGTTTTTGTTTTTTTTTCCTTTCCTCAATACGATATTCAGTTGAGTTGGGTATTATATTTAGCATTCACATTTCTTTAGCTTTCTTTAATCTGGAATATTTTGATTGTCCTTTGTTTTCCATTGATTGTTTTTCAAAATTTACATTTTAAAAGAATAAAGCCCTACCTCTCTTTTTAAATAGAACACCCCCTATTTATAGTATATCTGATGTTTCCTCAAGACTGGATTCAGGTTTTGTAAGATGTTTTGTCCTTCTCTGAATGTTACATTGGGAGGCATGCAGTATTCTCAATGGTGATATTCATTTTGATCACTTAGAGAATTGTCAGATTTTTCTTACTGTATAATTACTATTTTCTTCTCTTGTGACTAATAAACAGTCTATTAGGAGATTCCTTTAAACCTTGAAAATATTCTGCTCCTCATCAGAATTTGCTCCTAGGTTTAGCATCCTTTGATGCTTTTTGCCTGCTACATATTATCTTTTTTTCCATGATGGATGCAAACTGCTCATTTGCAAACTCTAACATTCCACTTACTTTTACCAATGGGCAACTAGCATTTTGTTGTGGACAAAGACCTTTCCTTCTCTCTTTATCTGTTACTGAAACCCAAATTCAGATTTCTGTCACTAGGAAGGCCAATACTCAAGAGAGGAGGTTTGATTGGAAAGGGATATGAGTTTTAGGCCAGAGGCCAGCCACCTAGGGAGAAGGTAGACTCTTGTCCAAAGACCAACTTGAGGTTTCCACCTAGTCCAGGTGTTTTTTTTTGTTTTTTTTTAAGGACTTTAGAGTAAGTAATCAATAAAAGGAGCAGAGGGATCTGTAACATTTCTTTATTACATGCAGACTTGATGGTACCTGCTATAGACATTATCTCAGAGGTTGTGTGCAGAGGTCTCATTCCTTGGTGCCTGGGCATTGTGCAAAGGTGCTTTGTTCTTTCTAAGAAAGAGTGTGTGATCTATAATATACAAAGAAGGTTGAATCAATCATGCAGGCTAAGTGTGTTTGCTGAAGATTAAAGACTACTAGGTTGGCTGGTGTGACCTAGGTGATTTCATATCTCTCTCTCTCTCTCTCTCTCTCTCTCTCTCTCTCTATCTCCTATCACCTATCACCTAGCTAGCTAGTTGTCTTTAGTGGATTGGAATTTAAGGGCTATCTTCTTCAAAGTTCATACTATATTTTTCATTTATACCAAATTGCTGACTTTTTTTTTTTTTTTTTTTGGAAAAGGAAAGAACTAGTCAGTTCATAAGCTGATTCCTTTATTTACCTGGTAATTAATGCATAATATGTGCCACCAAGTCACTTTCTGCTGGAGACTGTGCTTTCAAGGAACTCACGTTCTAGGGAAACGTACATACACATATTCTAGGAAAGAAGTTACTGTAATCCTGTATTTTTACTAAAGCTCAATTAAAATATATGATCCTTACACTGTTATGGCTAACTTAGTAGGACAATATTGATGATTCAAAATAGATTGAAGATCACATCTATAATCTCAGTAGATAAATAGCAAAATGGCAGTCAAACCTGTCCTTCAGCTCAGTTTTCCAAGAAGATCAGTTATGATTGATACTAAAAGGTTAAAAGCAAAACTATAGGGTAAATATAAAGCACAAGCCCCCCATTTGTAACTGTGATACTTTCTGTTTTAAATCTTCCTTCAAAAGACAAATATGAACATTGTGCTAAGGAGGAAGCTATGTCTTTCTATCTCTTGAAATGCAATGAGAAAGGAAAGTTCTGAATAAAATACATGAATGGTAAACAGATGTTCTTTAGTATGCTTCTATGCTGGTAAACCAATAACACCTTATATTTATCTTCATAATTTGCCTGTTAGGAATTCTTTTTTATGAAAGGGTAAATAGCTAGGAATTGGGTACATAACATTTTAATGGCACTGTTTCTGAAAAGTTGAAACTGGAGATTCCTGAGATCTTCCAGCTGTGATCTGAATTACTATTCCCATCCTACCTGCCTGAAATTATCTAATGGCTTATAACATTGATGGAATAGGGTAGGATCTGGGGAATTGGGGAGGAAACTAGCATATAATAAGCAATTCTTAATTGCAGACTTAATTGTGGTGCATTTTATAACCAAGTAAGATAGATATTTGTACCCATTACATAGATGATGATTCTGAGGTTCAGAAAAAGTAGTGATTTGGGAAAGATTATAGAGGTAGTAATTGATTTTGCTCAAGTCAGACTCACTTCCTGCCAGATACCTGGCTCTCACCACTGCAGAGGTGTCTGGTGTCTACTGCACAAGCCCAGGGTAGCTGTTAACTCTTATGCAACTGTCTTGTCAAGACTCCAGGACCATCTGCAGAAAACAGCCTATATGCTGATGAAGGTTGTCAAGAGGCATCTGTCCAATCCTGGAGAAATCCCTATTCCAAGACTTAAAAATGACAGTGTGCATTGTGCATTATGCTTTTCAAACAGCCTTCACATCCATTATCTAATTTGATCAGCCATGAATTTCATTAAGAGGAAAAGATTTTTATTAAATAATTAACTAATTTTCTTTCATTATACTAATGGACGGGAGTAGAGCTAAGAGAATAACATCAAACTCCACCAGGCTAAAGCCCTGACTGGGAAATTTGTTCCATTGCCTTTGAACTTCTTTTTGAGCTCTCTCAAAGCAGTCATTAAGTTGTGCTGTGTGTGATGTGTTGAGTCACTCCTCCCCTGTCTCCGTTCAGGTGCAGTTTTGCTACTTGGTAATTGGGCCAGTGTCTACATATGGGTCTTGACAGATCTATCCTCATAACACTGTGGCACTTTATCTCAACGAACAAATAGACTGGCAACCAGTTTAGATATTGAAGGGCTGATCTCTTTTGGAAGCAGCTGCTTGGTAAAATCTGTCAGGAGGTAGATGGCTTTGGCATTTGGGAGTTGAGTCACCTTCTGTAAAGTGCTGTATTTTCTCCAAGTGTCTCCGTAAAATACTGACATACAAGAATGGTATAAAGAATTCACTTACTTATTTTTATGCAGATGACATTTGTGATTTGGCAAACATTACTTTTGTTTTCATTGAAATAGAAAAAAAGAAGGAAATAAAAAGGAAATATGGATACTTTCTGTGGTTAGAGATTTATTTTGACACTTTACCCACATACCAAATGTCATGAAATCTGTTTTAAAATGCCCATTTAAAAGCCATTTGGAGTGGGCCAGGGTAGCTCAGTCGGTTAAGTGTCCAACTCTTAATGTTGACTCAGATCATGATCTCATGGTGTAATGGGACCAAGGTTCACACAGAGAGTCATGACACAAAGGCTTTTCTTTCCAGGAAGCAATTTTATTTGTGCTTACATGGGCTCAGTGGGTTTGTATCCAAAAACCTGAGCCCCAGGTGTGGTGGGGTGTAGCCTTTTATATAGTTTCTACTTCTTTGTCTTCCATACATGGTCACATACAAACATACGTTCTGATTGGACTATCTGTGTTACAGCATCATGAGGAATGTTATGTATGTCCACATAGCCAGGCTGTCTCCCCTTGTCTTGAGGTTTTCATCACATTCCTTAAGGAGAAGCTCTACCTCAAAGATAGTGAGATCGAGCTCTGCATTTGGTTCTGCATTGGGCACAGAACCTGCTTATGATTCACTCTCGCCTTCTCTATCTTAAAATAAATAAATAAATGTAAAAACATAAAAGCCACTTGGTTTTTAAGTGGCTGTTTCATTCAGAGATGGTAATGTCACAGCAGAAGATTGGCTAACTGTTCTAACATGGACTTAATGATAGGTGAATTCAATACAGTACAGGATTGATGGGGCAACACAACTTTGTGGATCCAGAAACTTATTCGGCATATCTAATGATGACAAAGTTCTTGGATATTTGGGTCACAGTAACAAGTTTATTTTTGATAATCTGAAAAATTCATGTTAGGCAGCTGTTATCTGGAGCCACATAGGGCTAGACTTACAAAGTGACTAAAATTTTCATGGCAGCTAGTCAGGGCACTGACACTCTGAATAATGCTAATATGTGCTGGCATTTAAAAAAAAAAATCTTTGGATTAATAATATTCTTTTAGTAGATTCTTGACAGAATACTTTTGTTATATTTCTTCCAATGAGGTAGACTGGTACTCTCTTACGTGTGGTGATTGTAGAATCAGAGAATATCCGAATTCTAGTTCCTCTTCTGCCAGCTAGATATTTGACTCTAAACAAGCCACTTAAACCGCCTGAACTTTAGTTTCTGTAGAACATGGATGGTAATATTATTTCCTTTATAGTCATTTTCAAAAACTTAGAGGTAAAATTGTATTGTAGAGAAGAAAATGTTTTTACCCTACTCTTCCAGATTCTTTTGGCTAGTCTGTTAACTAAAGTGGCATGAAACAGATTAGAAAAACAAATTTAATTTCATATGTATGGGAACCCTGCAAAGACAGGAGAGTCTCAGGTAACTGAGGCTTTTATGCCCTTCTGAGCTAAGGAGAAGGGTTTCAGAGTAGAGGAGGAAATTCACAGAAGATAGGAAGAACAGGGGTTTTGTAAACAGACCTTTGCTTTGCCAGGCAGAGACAAGGGGACACAGAGAGGAATTTGAACCAACAGGCCCTGAGGAACTGTCTCACCGGATGACACCTAGTTCATACTCTTTATAGTTATCTCCCATATCAGTTGGCTTCCTGGACCAGGCCCTCTGTAGAAATCCTAAGGGATAGTTAAGAGGGAGATAAAAAGCTCTTTCTGAGACTTTTGGGCCTTAGTTATCTTTAGCTCAAAATAATCTGCATGTCATATGGCATATTTAGGGGAGATTCTTCTGAAGCCTTTCAGTATAAAACATCTGAAAGAGCTTAGCACATATTAGGCATCAATAAATGATGGTTATCACCACCACCATTACAATCACCATCATCATCACTGTCTTAAAAGGTTTGCTCTAATTTTAGACATATCTTTATCAGATTTATGAGTTCTACCCCCCTGGTTTAATTTGGTGGAATTCTGTCCCATTAGGCAACTCCTACTAACCTAAAGCATTATGTGTGGGCTTTATAACCCGCTCAGACATAAATGTATCACCTAATTATAGGGAAGTGTATATAAATATGTACTATATATATCCAAAGACACATAAAATAAAAAGATATATATTTATATAAAAGATAGAAAAAATAAAGCCCTACAGTGTGAACTTATGCTGTTGATGTTCTCTTATAGTGTATCTACTGTGAGCACATTCTAGACATTTGCTTTAGAAAAAAAAATAGAATAGCTACCATTTACAAACACCTTTTGTCTACTACGCATGCTACCTCATTTTAATCTTCACAAAAGCCTTGAAAGTTAGATTGTGATTTCAGTTGTATGGGTTAAAAAAATAGGGTTAGGCAAAGTTAATTAATTTTTTTTACCTTCACACAATTAAAGGCTACCTGATGTGGAATTCAAACCCTAGTACAATTGAACTATAATGCCTGTGAATATTTGTGATACTCCACCTCTCAGAAAATACAAGCCACTAAATGTTGAGATAGGTAGATAATAAAAGGCCCTCACTTTGAACTCTGTATTCCAAAGAGGCTTCATTTATGTTTGAAATCAAGCTGTGTTCAACATAACACATTTTGCATTATCAACTCGGTGTGAAACAGAGACTCTGGGCTAAATCATGGACTTAGAGCAGAAATCTAATTCTATAAGGTTTATAACTTTAGTTTTACTCCAAGACTGGCCAAACTTAATACCATTGACGGTTTTTCATTATATCATTACCCAACTAATGGCAACAGAGGGGAGGAATATAATCCTTCTCAAATAATTATTGAATATGACTTTGTTGCAAAAGAGTTAATATTTCATTTGACATAATGGCAGCTCCTCTCATGCCTTTAATTGGCTCTTCTTCATACCAAAGAGCCAGAATTACAGTGGGGTTTATCTGTGGCCTGGCAAACTAGTACTATTTCACAAATGGGAATTTTCTTCCCGGGCCCTAAAGTAAAATTTTGCTATGAATATAGCATCATTTTAATAATAAATCCAGACCCTGGGGTGACTAGTCTACTTTCTCAAACATAGGATAGTTTGTAAAGTTACTGAATTAGAAGTCTATAGTAAACATGCCATTTCCCTCTGGGACAATTAAAAATGGTGTTTCTCTGATCTTACTAAGGTTTGAGTAGTGTACAAAGCATTTCTGGACAAAAGTCATAAAAAGTCACCTAGTGTTTTCAATGAGCAAGGCACTGTGTTCAGGACTGGAGATTTAAGAGGTGAATGATATTCAGCCATTGATATTAAAGAAGTCATATTCTAATGAGATATAAAGTGAATTACAAGGCAGTATAATAACTGATATGATGGAGATAGTTCAGGCTGCTGTGCAAGAGGGCAGGAGGGAAAGATCATAAGTTTGGAATTAGTTATATTTGGTTTGAGGCTCTTTTGAAATGTCCAGATACAGTAAACTAATAAAATTGACAATATGAATGGAGGAGTAAGCAAACACTCTAAAACTGTTATGAAGTGTCATTATTTATATTAAGTAAGATGCTGAGAAATTAATAATTTAACTGGAGTAGCAGTTACCATTTGTTGAGCTGTTATACCCGAATCGCAAGTCCCCAGAGACCTCCAAGGAGCTGGCACCGATGCAAGTACAGAAAGGTCTTTATTACAAGCTCGAGCAGGGCCTCACCCGTCTTCCGGTACAGCGGCAGCAAGGTGAAGCCCCAAACAATAATGAGCAGAGTTTTTTATGGGGTAAGGGACGGGGGTGTCACAGTGCACACGTTGTACATATAGCATCATCACATAGCACCAATCATAATTGTACAGCACCCATGGTAACAGTTTTGACCATTCAGTATCTGTGAGGCATCTGTTACTTTTGGTGGGACCCAATCATGACCTTTGAGAATCCTTTGAAAATGACCAATTATGAGGTGAGCTCAAAGGGCCTACGTGGGGTTTAGGCAAGCGGTGAGTGATTGGCTAGTTTGTAGAGTGTAACTATCTGCAGTTCCCAGCCCTGACTCAGACCACAGGAATGTTACACCTTTCTTTTGATTGGCTGATCCAGGGGTGGTCCGAGGGTGGCTTTAGCTGAAGCTTTTCCTAGAACTGGGGCTACATGGAGCCCGAGGTTGCTCTTAATAGATCTTGATTTCAGGCTCTTCAGAGTAATTAATGTATATCAGGTGATGAGGGAGCATAAGGCAAGCTGAGGGTGAGGCACAAACTAGCACATCCCTTACCCCAACGTGGTATATGTGTGATATTCCTCAGGCACTTAGTTGCCCAAGAACAAAGGGAAGGACAGAAAACAAATGGTTAGCTGACAGAGATTGCAGTCATACAGGATGTAGGTCTCCATTAGTTTACAAATATCTTAGTAAATTACAAGAAAAAGGCAATCTTATCAATAGCCTAATCTCCAGAAACCTTTAGACTCCGGTTCCTGGAGCCCTAACATCATCCTCACCTCCATGGTGATGTGGGGAAGGAGGGCAAGAAGGAAATCACAAGTAGCATTGAATTTCCTTATAACCTGCAGCCCATTGACAAATACAGAGTATAACATTTCTCCAGGAACCCCCTACTGTCCTAATGTTAATGCCTTCCTAGGGAGTGGGGAAATAACCTGAGAATGACAATAAAAAGGCCTCAGGTATCTTAGGAGTCCTCTTTAGCATATCAAAGTCCTTCCAGAGGCCTCCCTTTTGCGTTTACCTCCCCCAACTTCATCATATATAAACAGTCACTCTTCACAAACCCAGTGCAGCTCTTTCTGCCCATGGGTCCAGTCCCCATGCTTTAGTAAAATCACCTTTTTTTTGCACCAAAGACATCTTCAAGAATTCTTTCATGGACATTAGCTCTGACCCCCACCACTCCAAAACCCCATCATCAGGTACTGTGCCCAGGGCTTTATGTGATATTAAGCTGTGGTAGCAGCCCTTTAGCTATAATTCTGGTTCAGCGTGATGTTGCGTAGCAAGTAAGAAGGGAAGCTGGAAATGGAACCCGCATCTGCCTGAATCCAGCCTGGACTGACTCCAGTGGTGTTCTCTTGCAGAACTTCAGATGGTCAGAAATAACAGTGTCTCTCTGACGATGCTGGAAAGGAGTCTTGGTGACTTGAGTGCAAGGTTACTAAATTAGGGCTTGAAGACCCTTCCCGTAAAACAGGCTTTGAAATAGAATCATCAGGTCAAATTCAAACTTTGCCACTTGCCCACTATGTATCACTGAGGTGTACATTATTCATCCTTTCTGAACATCTGTAAAAGAAATGGTAAGAACATAAACTGTTCATAAATACTAGAAGGATTAAAATAAAACATATAGATGAGGCACCTGGGTGGCTCAGTCAGCTAAGTGTCTGACTTCTGCTCAGGTCATGATCCCACGGTTCTTGGCTTCGAGCCCCGCATCGGGCTCTGTACTGACAGCTCAGAGCCTGGAGCCTGTTTCAGATTCTGTATCTCCCTCTCTCTCTGACCCTCCCCTGCTCACTCTCTCTCTCTCTCTCTCTCATAAATAAAGAAAACATTAATTTAAAAAAATAAAATAAAACATATAGCAAAACACGTATTCTTAGCTTGGTACATAGCTGGTGGCTTGTTGACATTTGTTTCCTTTCTTACTACCTAGTTTTTCCTAAAAAGAGCCCAGAAAAAGAGAACTCACTGTGTGCTTCTTTGAGTGTGCCGGGTTTTCTAGGAGAACTTCTCAAATTCATTATGAGCAGGAATCACTTGAGCATTTTGTTAAAATGCAGATTCTGATTCAGGAGGACTGAGGTAGTTTCTAATAAAATTCCAGGAGATGCTAACGCTGTTCTTTGATTGCATTTTCACCCTCAAGTTTTGTACTCCTTGAATTTTTCTTCTTTTGTGTTGTATCAAGTACTTCCAGCTCCAAGTCAATTTTTTTTCCTGTTTTGCTTTCATACCAAACAAAGAACAGCTGCTTTCACAGTCACAGGTAGTAGAGATATTGGATACCTTCCCAACACATAGAGTGTTATTATTTGGAAGAATAATTGAACAGGAGCAAAAACCTATATAAACAACTGCACTAATACTTGTGGGCATTCCTGCACTGCTTTAGAGTTGAAGGTGTGCTATCTAAAATATTATCTCCATTGATTCAGCGATTCAACAGATATTCCTTGCAAGCTACTGTCCAGGGCAATGAGGAAATTAAAAAAGTCTAGGGTAGAGCTTATGATGTTCATAGATTAGCAGGAAGGAAGGACAGGAAATTCAGTGACAACAGGATTAGGTTAACAACATCTAGAGTGGAAGTATGCAAATTTGTATAGTGGTATAGAGGAGGGTATTCCTATCTCCAGGGGTGAGGAAAGGGTCAGGGAAGGTTTCCCAGAGGATATTACGCCTTCACCATCCCAGGCATCCTCTTTACCACATCCAGTGTCTTTGTTCCATCATTGCCATCATCTTCACCATTGTCAAATAGCATTTGTTAAGAGCTTGATTAACAAATAGGGAGTGGTATGCAGGGCATATTATATACGCCATCTCAAACAACCCTCATAGCCTCCTCCTAAGTTGGGTCCCTGTTTTACTGATGAGGGAATTACAGTGAGGGAAGTTAAATAACTTGTGTAGTATTAAAAGCAGGGCCTGAATTTAAATCTGGACAGGTATCCCAAAGCCCATGTCCTTAAATATCATACTATAACCACCTTGATTCACTTTAAGATAGATAAACACAACAATCTTTATGCATATGACAGATAAGTTAATGTTTTCAGTTTTAAGGCTGAGTACCCCGATGTCCATATAAAATAAATTATCTTTCTAAATAATTGCATAAAGGATAAAGGCCAGGTTGAACTAAAGGTTTCTAACTAGAGTCCTACATTTTTTTCCGTTACATTTAGCAGATCCTGAGATACGTGTAGAGTAGGCAAAGTATTAGGTGCATATACACCTGCATTCATATCATACATCTGCATGCTATAGAAACATTTCCTTCATTTCATAGGCTACAGGTCTATAAATATTCTACCTTTGTTTCAGAGCCCTGGTGTTAATAATAACACAATCTGATTTTTATATTTGGTTCTATTTTCCATTTGAGTTTTATTTATCTTGCTTTACTTGATTTCTGGAAACCACTTTAACATTATTAACTTTACAACTTTTAGTTGCCCTCTGAAGAAGTCTGACTGAGTAATCATCTTTCACCTTTTGGAATCTAGGGAAGAAATTTTCTTTATTAGTTCTTGCGAGAGAGCATGAGCAGGCGAGGGACAGAGAGAGGGGAGGACAAAGGATCCTAAGTCGGCACTGAGCTGACAGCAGCAAGCCTGGTGCAGGTCTGAAACTCACGAACCAGGAGAACCTGATCTGAGCTGAAGTTGGATGCTCAAACGATTGAGCCACCCAAGCACCCCGGAAACTCTTAAAATAATTATTGACTGGGGTGTGCCTGGGTGGTTCAGTTGATTAAGCATCCAACTCTTGATTTCAGCTAAGTCATGATCCCCCCCAACCCCGTGTTGGGCTCTGTACCTCTGCACTGACAAAGTGGAGCCTGCTTGGGATTCTCTCCCCCACCCCGCCACTCCCTCCATCAATATAAATAAATAAAATTTAAATAAAGAAGTATTGACTGGGCAGAAATGTTTGTGTTTAGCTCAGAAGAAGCATTACTGTCCGTATCGTTTAGTTCCTTTTTCTTCCTTCTTTCAGTCCTTCATACTCTCACTTTCTGTCCTTTTGCTCTCACTCTTTTATCCTTTCATCTTTCCTTCTTCTCTTCTGTCTCCCCACCCTCTCTATGTCTCTTCTGGGTTTAAGAGGTAAACAGTGTATTGTTATTTAAAATTTTGTGATTTTTTTTTTGCATTTATAATTGCAGTGTGACCAAGAGATATTGTGAAAAACTGGGTTGCTGTTGAATAGAACCAGGTAATATTTTACCTTCAGCCACTGTTGACTTTGTGATACTGGGTAAATTAAAGTCTCTTTGCCTTAACTAACTCAGCTGTAAAATGGAGAGACTAATACCTTTCTCATGGAAAACAAAATATTGCCTGAAACAGAAAGTAAGTACAAAATGAAATTCCATGTTTAGTTCAAGAAAATATAGAGATATTTTGATTTTGGCATGCTGTTTGGCATTCTTTCTGTGTTTGTCTTCATAACTTGGCATGGCTCTGTATTGCACTAGACATTTCCCATTGGCAAAAATTGCTTCTCGTTTTTTTCCTCCTAATAGCCCCGCCCAATGCTTTATGTGATAGCTGCTCAGTAAATAGGATATTTGTTGAATGGAGTCAAGAGATAAACTAGATCAAGCCAGAGATGTGAACGTTATTGTCTGACAAGCTTTTTACCCCCTTTTTAATTTTGCTCCCAAAGCAGCCTCTCCTATAAGGAAAGCATCCGGATTGGTCTCTCTGCCAGTGAAAGGTTTTTGGCAGCATTTCTCTCTAACCTGGAGAATAGAAGAAAAGACTGCTTAACCAGCTGCTACCAAACTCTTAGAAAACTTGAATATTTAGACAGTTATAGGTTTCCCATGGAGTTACGCAATGCTCTTTTCAAGGATGTTTTTAATCAACTGAACAAAAGTCTTATGAAAATAGCTCTGCATAGCAACACCAGCTCACAAAAATTCAGAAAATCATGGTTATGTATTTCTTCTCTGGATTCTTCTACATTGCTTTGGAGACTCTGCTGCCCACTCCTGATGTACTGATATTCCCATTACCCCTGCCCCCTCTGTCCAGAATCCTGTGACTCTATAACCTCTCCTTAAACAAACTTATCCCTCCCTATGCTTAAGTAGTCATACAGACTGAGCACTTGATGGCTCTCAAAAGTCTATACCTCTGATATGACCATTTGGCTGTGTGGTACATATCTACCATCTTAAAATATTTTATGGCTGCCTCAAATAGCAGTTGAACTCGTCACAGGAATGAATTTATAATTCCCTCATAAATTTGTTCTCCTTTTATATTTGCTACCTCGAGGAATGGAATAAGCAGCCTCTTTATCCTCAGGACCACCTTGTAAATAATTATTATCACTATCATTAGGCTGATGGGGAAACTAAAACTTGAAGAAATCATGTAGCTAGAAAGTGAAAGAGCTGGCCTGCACTTCAAGATCATTCTTCTCCAAAGACCGTGTCTCTTCTGATAAGCTTTGCCACAAAGGAAAGAACAGGGAGAAATAGGAGAAAATGTTGATTCGTTACACAGTGAGGCAGTTGTGAGATACCCCAACTAGTGTCTCAAGAAGCCATCAAATGAACATAATCTAGCTTCCTTGGACCACCAGCCCTTCTCGGTATAAAGTACAAATTGAATGACTTAATGGAATTTTTTTAAAGAGCTGAATTTGTCTTATATCTTATTTTATTTTATTTTAAAATTACATCATGATATTCATTGAAATTACATCTATGAGTAATCTTTCCTTCAGCCATTACTGAAACAAAGTCCTAGTAGAAAACAATTGCCTAACACTGGGATGGTGACATCGAAACTCATGGGCGAAGAAGTAACAAGTTGACCTTGTAGTCTAGAATAAGTATTTATTTGAGAATTTTTCATAAGCAAAACAATGTTGGGCTTATATGCGAGGTATAGATAAAGTAGCTAAAGTGTTCCATTGTTGTTTGTAAAGATGAGGGAGTTTAACAAATACACAGTACTCCTTTTTTTTCTCATTGCCTAGATCCTGAGTGCTGTTAAGGTGATATGTCCTGGAGTCACATGTACATGGCACTCTTACAGGGAAGGATTATTTTTAGGGCTTAATTTTTGTTGTTAAAGAGTTTGTGTGTGAAGAGAGTCTCTTACCTGTTGAATTGGTGATTTATTTTTAGGAGACTTTTCTGTTGTCTAGGACTGCAGTAATAATATTTATTTAAAACATCAAATACCTATTTTAATTTTTTTTTTATTGAGAAAGTTTTATAGAAATAACTCTCAAAGGTCCAAATGGATTTTATGTAATATAGAAAGTAATTGTGGCCAATACTTACTCTGCATGATCTGCCACAGATAGAAGAATGCTTGTCAAGAAGAGAGGAACTGCCAGACACCCTTATAGTTCTTCTCAGAGCCATAGTGGATATCCGTGGCCAGAAAATTTTTCTTAGCTTTGCAGACTAAAAAACATAGATAACAGTGGTGCTACAGAATGAATGTGTCTCCCCCAAATTCATATATTAAAACTAATCTCTAATGTGAGAGTATTTGGATGTAGGGCATTTTGGAACTCTGTCCTCATAAATAGAATTAGTGCCTCTATAAAAGAGCTTCCTCAGAGAGATCCCTTTCCCCCTTTTCCATGTGAGGATATCATAAAAAAAAAAAAAAAAAAAAAAAAAATAAGAGCTAGTAAATGGGCCCTTACCAGACCTGAACCTTGATCTTGAACTTCCCAGGCTACAGAACTGTAAGAAATGCATATCTGTTGTTGATATGCTACCCAGTGCATGGTATTCTCTTAGAGCTGTCTGAATATACTAAGAGAAATGAGTCGTATATGGGAATTCAGGCAGATTTGGATTTGAATTCTATTCTATGCCTCTTCCTAACTGATAACCTTAGGCAAATCTGATAATCTCTGCATTTTAGTTTCTGCATTATCAACAACAGCAGAAGACATCAATATATTTCATTGGCAGAGTAATTAAGGCTTAAATACTTGCCGTTGCTATTGCTATGACCCACCTCATAGAAGAAACCTACAAGAGCATAGCTATTATATTGTTATTGCTGTGTCAAGTTCACATTGGCCAAGCTTGAGAGATTGCTATAAAAAGCAACCAAAGTATTAAATGGAGGTTTATCATTTAAGTAATCGAAAGTCATTGCCTTTTATGCAAAGCATGTTCTTTCCCAGTATTAAATGATGACAGAAGCCAGATTAGCAAACACACATAAATTAATAAGCATCCTAACAAAGCAAGACTTCCACTGAGTCCCCATTCCTAGAGAATTGAAAACTTGTGTCCATACAAAGATTTATACTCAAATGTTCATGGCAGACATATTCATATTAGCCAAAATCAAAAACATTACAAATGTTCATTAGCTTGTGAGTAGAATTTATAAACAAAATTGGTATATCTAGGCAATAGAATACTATTCACCAATTAAAATGAATTAGCTGTTAATATACATCATGCTAAATTAAAGAGTCCCAGACATAAAAACAAATTTTATGATTCCATTATTATGAAATTCTAGAAAGGGGAAAGCCATAGTGATAGAAATCAGGTCAATAGTTGTCAGGGACTAGAGGTGGAGGTGGGAGATGTTGACTCAAAAGGGCATAAGAGAAAGTTTGGGGAGATGAGAGTAGATGTAAATATTTTATATAATGACTGCCTTTATAGTAAGTACTATATAATTTGTCAAAATTTATCAACTTGCACACTTACAATTAGCAAATGTTATTATATGTATATTATATTTCAGTAAAGCTGATGAAAGGAAAAAAGAAAAACAAAAACAAAAGAGGTTGAAAATTTCAAGTGACTATTTTCAGTCAAACCCCAAAATAGATTATTCACCATTTACCTATTGATCAGATTGTTCTAACATGAGCTGCTCTGACCAATGCACAGAATCTCCCTAATATCAGATCTTATTCTGGAGTGTCCTTCTCCCTGCCTCAATAGTGTTATCTCCATTTTACTGGTGAGGAAACTAAAACTTTATCAAGTTTTGTAGCTAGGAATTAAAGACCTGGCCTTCAATCCCAGATGATTCCACTCCAAAACTTAGGTCCATTCCAGTAAGTTTTATCAGAGACGAAAGGAAGGAAGGAAGGAAGGAAGGAAGGAAGGAAGGAAGGAAGGAAGGAAGGAAGGAAGTGAGGGAGGGACAGAGGGAGAGAGAGAAGAAAGAAAGAAGGAATGGAAGGAAGAAAGGAAGGAAGGACAGAAAGAAAAAAAGGAAAATTTCTGGGAAAACAACAACAACAACAACAACAACAACCACAGTAACACACAAGAAATGCTTTGGGGAGGATAGAAAATGGTGTGCCCAACCACAGTTAGTCCTTCTATGATCTTAGCTGCTCCACAAGTAGAAAGACTTTTGTTTTCTTTGCATTGAATGGTGTTGGCAAAAATCTTTCTCTTCTTCTTCCTGGGAACAGAGCTAAACTATATTTCCCAGGATCCTTTGCACAATGAACATGTGACTAGTTGTAGCTAATAGAATATGACTGGAAGTGATATGTACCACTTATAGGCATGATCATAAAAATGTTTCCACATGGTTCTCTATGATTTTTGCTGCTTTCGTCGTGGAGAAGGAGGTGGTCCCAAGGGCAACCTTGGGAGTTACGAACTGAAGATGTTAGAAATAAGAACTAACATAGCCTTGGTTCATGAATGAATATGTAGAGAAGGGCCCCTCTCCTCAACAAACACTTCAAAACATGCACACTGCCACTTTGTTTTCCTGTCAAACGGGAACCCATCTCTAATATGATCAAGAAACTTCTATTGCATTGCTCTTCAACATTATAGGCCTATTGTGACAATAATCTAATAGAATAGGCTAGAGAGTCAATCTAGAGCCTAGCATTATAGCAGGCTGAGTAGTCGGTTCTGTTATTTTCATGAAGCTCATGCGAAATCTCAGATCTTATTACTTCAATTTCAAACTACAGTCAACTTTGGATATTCTGCCCATAGGGATGAGGATAGTTTGTCCTACAATCCAGAGACACCTGGTCTTTGGTCCCCATCCAGATAGAAATAAGTAACACTGGGTCTAGGATTGTCTTGCTAGCTTTGTGAAATGAAGCTGTTTCAAGGAAGTGTAGAAGAGGCATTTACCTTAATAAAGATTTATTCTTAAACTCAACCCCTTTCTCCTAGAAAATCAGATCAAATCAATGTCCTCAAACTTGGCCACTCCGATTAGTAATTATTTTCTTAGGAAAGGGCACATATAGCATAAATGGGTTGGATGCAGAGGAGCCCAGAGTTTCCCTGAGATAATTCTCACATCATCCAGATACAATTTTTCTTTCCTTGGACTCTGTCCAGATACACACTGCTAACGCTGGTTTTCCTCTCTCTACATTTTTCTGAGCTGCCATTGCTAACAACCTATTTTCTCTTGACATATATAAAAAATTATATATATATATATATATTTTTTTTTTTTCCTCTTTAGCTTAGCTAATAACAATGAGTCAGGTCTTATTCTGGCTTAGGAACTATTCATTTTCCTTAAGAAGACTATTCATATTTCTAAACTCATCCATTATGTGTTGATTTTATCAGTCACACATTGAGAGTTCTCTGGAGATCCTCAGGCATTATTCAGCCAGTGATTCATTCCAACTCACCAATATAAAGAAAAAAAAAAGTGAAAAACAAAAGCCTTTTCTATTTCAGAATTTGTGTTATAGAAGTAATCAGCTAAATTATTTGCTTATGTTTTGTTTCATTAGATAATGTGGTGTATAAACATGAACCAGTTAGGTCGAGGTTC
This sequence comes from Hyaena hyaena, assembly GCF_003009895.1. Classification (NCBI taxonomy): domain Eukaryota; kingdom Metazoa; phylum Chordata; class Mammalia; order Carnivora; family Hyaenidae; genus Hyaena; species Hyaena hyaena. The sequence goes on from NW_024080691.1 coordinate 4,173,153, forward strand.
AAATACTTGCATAAAACCTACTGGGGATATGCACCTTGCATCAATTTGTTCAACCATCTCACCTATAAGATAGGAAAATAAATACCATATGGTTTGGTGTATGTGTTAAGTGTGCTAATTCCCTCTGTTCTCAATCCAGCATAGGACAGGCAACATCGTGTTTCTCAGCCTGTAGGTATATCACATGCTACAGGCTAAATAAATACTTACATTCACTTGCAGGGCATTTCTAGAGAGTTTTCAAGTATCAGCAGGGATGTCTGATGAGATGACCTATTGAAGAAATCACTTGCAAACCTGAGGGTCTGATCGGCCTTTGGTAAGTCATATACAATACACCAAGAATGCAAGCAACATATAGTGATAAGCTTGCCAGTGTTTTCAGATCGTGAAGGATATTGCTTACCTACCTGTGATTCAAAAGCCAATGGGTGAGGGACAAGATTCATTAAGGCCTGGTTCCAGTCCATGATGCAAACAAAAATAATTACTTTCTTATTTACTCTATTTAATATTGTAATGCTTTAATTCTCCTTATAGAATTAAAGACTCTTTATAAAAGAGAGAATCTTTGGAACTTATCACTGAATCTAACAAAGAGCTGAAATTTTAATTAACAATAAAGAAACTGTTGATCAAAATACTTGATAATAGATCAGACTAAGTACACAGAAAGTTTCCTAATCTTAGAAGTATGTAAGTAAAGGCTGGTTGACAATCTCTCAGTGTAAAATGTAGACATCTTGATTAGAAAGTATAATATCAATTTTTAGCAAGACTGGAATGTACTAATTATGTGACCTTGTGAAAGTCATTTAGTCACTTGGAATTTGGTGTTTAGTATAAATGAGGCAGACTCATGATACCTACCTTAGAGGATTATTATAAGAAATAGAAATATCTGTAAGGTACACAGAGTGGAAAGAAAAATGTGGTGGCAGTAGTTATTTAAAAAGAAGCTCCTAAACTGAATCGGGCCGCTCAGAAAATCACTACCTTTAGGATCCTTTCATCTGAAATAGTGGCAGTGTCACCTGCTCTGTGGTGTTTTGGGTGCATCAAGGAGGTAATACCAATGAAACCGCTTTGTAAGCTGTACATATTCTGCACATGTAAATAATTTGTGCAATATAAATCTCACATTAGTTATTATCATTGTCCCTTTCAATTCTAAATTTGTAATTCTGAATACAAGGGAAACAAAAGAATCATTGAATCATGAGTGAAAATGATTAATTCTTTTTCCTTTTATAAAAATTCTTTTATAATTTCTTTTATAAAAATTTACTTGGCAAAATATTAAATTATTTACAGAGAAAGAAAAGAAAGAGGATGGAAGGAAGGAAGGAATATATATATATATATGTAAGTCAGGCTCCACTCCTGCCCATTATAGCTATTCTGCTGTTCTAGACTTTGGCAGTTTGTTTGTTTGTTTGTTTCAGTTAACTTGTTTTTCATCAGTGTTGGCAGCTTTTTAGTGCTTTATCTCCTTATTAGAATTGCTGTTTTCTTATCTGAAGACAATTTCAATATACTCTGTGCGGTCTCATAGAAGTTAGTGGATGCTATCATGAATACATTAGTAGTCAAACGTTTTTATTTCTTATGACATTTAATATATATTCAATTTCCCAAAGTTTTAAAAAGTGAATATTATTATATTGTAATAAAAGAGAACAATAGGAAAAAGCAACTTATTTGTGCAGGAGTCAGTACCTGGGCCCTATTATATTAATTCATATAAGAAAAAATGAGTGTAAGAAACCAACTTACCAACAAGTGAGTGTTAAAAATAGAAATGTTGAATACCCTTGCACAGACTTCAGAACCCTCATTTAGTTAAGGATTGTTCTGCAGATTCTCACTGAGCAATAGTCATCTTTGGAACTTTTTATCCTAGAATAGGTAAATAAGCTTAAAAAGACCCAAACAGCTATGTGAGAAATTAATAGAAAAAAAAATCCTTAAGATTGAGAAATTATGTAGAATACGTTGAAATATGAAGACTTCTCAGATGAGCAATTTACTTCTCTGCTTCAGAAGAAGGAGAAAGATGGTGGGAATGAGGAGGAAGAAGAGGAGAAAGAAGAAGGGAGCAGAGTCTCCAGAGAGAAAAGTTAAGACTAAAACTTTATTACTAGAAACTTCAAGCATGAAGACTCAATATTCTCTTGGGCAAGGAATGAAAACAGAACAACAACAACAAAGAAACAAAATAAAATAAAATAAAACAAAATAAAATAAAATAAAACAAAATAAAATAAAACAAAATAAAATAAAATAAAAAAGATAGAAAACAGAGCAGAAGCCATAGACTTTTGTGTCTCCACCTGGACCGCTCTGTTAAATTTTAGTCTGTAGAGCTTTTGTGCCTTATTATCTAGCTTAGAACAAGATAGCAGTCTGTCAGTCAGTGCATCCATTAATTCATCTACCTATTCTGTCATCACACATTGACTGAGAATCAGTTTTATGCTAGGCATTATACAGCATATTCAAACTTACTGGACAATGGAAAACCACTTTGCTTTGAATTTTTATATTATCAAGGAGCAATGACTAAAGTTTCATAGGACATGCTTTCGATATTAAACTGCAAATGCTAAGAAGCCACTGGATGATTAAAAACTGGGGTGGATTGTGAACACATTTAACTTGTAGAAAAATACTCTTATATCTAGGCAGGAGAGCAGCTGACGAGTGTAAGTTATACCTTAGTCCGGATAAGGAACAGGGAAGTCTTGCACTGAGGTAGAGGGGAAAATACAGATGGCATATTGACTTCCAGAACGTCTGGCAGGGTCAGACTGTGTAGAACCTGGAGGAGGACCAGAGCAACACAAGGGGCAATAGAATGTGTGCATTTGCACACGTTTGACTTGAGGATCTTTGGGTGTGAACACAAATCCTAGTAGGATTTCCTAGGATTGTGCTTATGGAGCCTTCCGTGCGTGGGTAGAAGTGAAACCTATGATAGTAGACGGTATTTTTCAGTGTTATAAAGGCAAGAGCATAAGCTTCTTGACCATTTTGCAGAGCACAGATTCTGATTAAGGAGTTTACCTTGTTACTTGTTGAGCAACCGTGACATAAACAGCGTCTCCAGCTGTTCCTCGGCACAGGTGCTCTAGCAAACTCACCTGCCTCCTCTGCCAAAGGCACAAGAGGAAAAAGAGCTAATACACCCCTTAACTATTAAGAAGGAGAGAGAGAGAGAGAGAGAGGGAGGGAGAGAGAGAGAAAAGAGAAAGAAAGAGAAAGAAAGAGAAAGAAAGAAAGAAAGAAAGAAAGAAAGAAAGAAAGAAAGAAAGAAA
>NW_024080691.1:4176875-4327107 GCF_003009895.1 Hyaena hyaena
CCCCCCCCCCCCCCCCCCGGTTTTGGAAACATCATATTTTGCAATGAAATCAGATTTAAAACACCTGTTTTATGTTAACTATAAAGATAAATTTTATTTCCTTAATCTTTCACCTGGGGAATGAGTTAAGTAAAACTGGGCATCAAAAAATAACAGGGCTATTTGACTTTTAGTTTAGCTACTTATTTTTATCTTTCAGTGAATGCGTCTGACTGCAGTTTATTGTGCTGGCAGTGAAAGGAGGGAAGTGTGGTACATGAGTCTGGAAGAGTCCACATGCTTGGACACAGCAGCCTTCTAGGCCTCCAATATCTTTTTGCAGTCATGGAATTAGTTTCATTTCTATTCTGGTGTTGCCACCAACTAGCTGTCTGACCTTAGTAAGGTGACTTCATTTCTCGTTTCTCTAAATCTCACTCCCTTATCTGTAAAATCAAGGATTGAACTAAAAAGTCTCCTCCCAGGTTTATACTGTATAATTTCAATTGATCATAGTTTCTTTCTATTATGTTTTTCTTTATATAAATAGTCCAGAAAGCTGGTTTAGAAAAGAATCTGATTAAGAAAACACACACACACACACACACACACACACACACACACACGTAAAATTAAGGAGAAGAAAAACTTCTCAATTCCTAACATTTTCCAGTCAGAACACAGAGCTCTCCCTTACCTGAAACTATGGATTACATATATTTTTTTCATAATAGTAACACTCAATCTAAAGTGGTGGTGATTCAAAATATTCATCCTAGTTGAATTTCTTCTTAAACTCCAATTAGCATATTTCTGATTATTATAATTGTTGAATGGTGTCTGTCCAGTGCCAGAGTGTCAAGTTCTTCATTACAAAGTCCCTGCCTGTGTTTTTTCCACCTCTATCATTAATTTAAAAAAAAAATCTAGTGAAGTTAAAACAAAGAGACTTACTTTTTGTCTGACTCTAGTTCTTACTGTCTGACTCCAGGAATCATATTGTGGCATTAGAAAGTACTACAGACCCCCTCCAAGGTTTTCTTTTCTTTTCTTTCCTCTGTTAACTGCATGCTTATTATTTATGGCAGAATGGAAGGCTCACAGTGAAATTCTTAACTGTTCTTTATACTGTATAAGGGCTGTTGAAGATATGAATGTTGTTAAAATCCTTTGGAATTAATGTCTGTCACATCAAAGGACAATTACCTGAGAACACTATTTGATAGGAGCTATAAATAAATACCAACATCAAATCCCTTTCTAAGGATTTTACTTCAAATTTTCCAAGCAAAATTTGTTTCACTTTTAATACCAAAAAATAATTACTGAGTCAGGACAGTGGACAGGATAGAGAGAAACTCAGTGGGGGGTGGGAGAGGGAGAGGGAAGAGAAAATATCCTATAAGTTCTGATCAGCATGATAACTAGCAAAACAAGTAAAAGTTGGAGAGCGGTAGCCATGGAGGATGAGAGAAATGACCATTCTCTTTCCCCAAGAACCCTGGCCAACTGGGTAATAAATGAATCATAGCTGGTGGGTGGAAGGAATGTTCTCATATATATTTTACTGAGAGAGTTCTGTCTATCTGAGAGAGCATATATTATTGAAACTATTTTTTATAGAAATCTGTAGCCTCTACATTTATACATCAAAGCTAAGTGGGGAGGAGAAAAAGTTAGTCTTAATTCTGAGAAGAGACAGGCAAAATAAAAAACAAAATTAAGTTGGTAAAATAATAACAGTCTCTCAGATCACAGTACTTTTTTTTTTTTTCCCCCCACATGCAGCTTTTACTTGGGGTTAATGGAGTTTATTCATGCTCTCTGGTCTGAAAATACTTCTTCCACACAAGCCGAATTTCTCAGTGGTGCTGAACTGCATCAAATATTTAGTCTAAATTCATTCACTACTTAAGTATCCTCTAGCAACAGTTTTCCTGGACATAATGGATGTTGTACACCCAGTGGAGATTTTATAAGAAATTCTTATTCTGAATTACTATTCTATTTTCCTACATAATACTCTGTGATTACTTATTTGCTCTTGCTTGTGAGTTTTTTGAGGAAATGGACCTTATTTAGCTGTTTATATGTCTCCAAGATTAACCACAGTGCCTGGCACCTAGGAGGGACTCAACATGTGCCTGGGCAGTGCATGCAGTGTTAGGATACTATACATAGCACTTGTAGTTCTATTAGTTCTTGTCATGTGTAGAAGAAATTTATTTCCTTGGTATTGGGGACAAAAATCTATAAGCTATGTTGATGATCCCCAGGAAAGAAAACAAACAGGAACCAAACCAAAACAAAACATATCAGGCACCTACTATCTATTAGATTGTACCAGGCGATATCACATAATTTGTTTATTTAAATCCTCATAACAATCTTGGCAGAGAGGTATTATCACCCAACTTTACAAATAAGGAAAATTGGGGCTCAGAAATTTGGTTAACTTGTCATTGGACTCTAAATTTATAAGTGGCTGAATCAAGGTATGAATCACATGTGCTTCTCAGACTACGCCGAAATACAGCTCTAGAAGAAATATGAGGTGTGTGTGTGTGTGTGTGTGTGTGTGTGTGTGTGTGTAGAGAGAGAAATTTGTGTGGTTAGAGACAGAGAGACAGACAGATAGAGGTAAAGAGCTATATTTAGTGGAGTTCCTTGAGTGATTTTTTTGTTGTTGAACTTAAGGCCAGCCACCCAGTGAATCCAGTTACTGATACTGGTTCAGGCCATCTTATTCTATCTCCAGGTAGTCTTTGAAGTTATCTCCTTGTGATCAACTTCTGTAACACCAGGGAAGAAATGTTTAACTTTTTTTTAACTTTATTTATTTATTTTGAGAGAAAGAGAAGCGGACTGAGAGAGAGGCAGACAGAGAGAATCCCACGCAAGCTCCAGCTGTCAGCTCAGAGCCTGATGTGGGGCAGGAACTCACAAACTGAGATCATGATCTAAGCCCAAATCAAGATTTGGACTCTTAACTGACTGAACCACTCAAGCACCCCCAGGGAGGGAATGTTTAGATGCTACCTAGTAGTATAGACATTCCTATAAATAAATGTCTTATCTCTCAATTAGAGTGTGAAGTTTCTCAAAATCCAGACCATGGCTGACCTACTTCCCTTCCCTCCTTCCTTCCTTCCTTTCTTTCTTTTTATTTATTTTGAGAGAGAGAGAAAATGTGCCAGCAGGAGAAGGGAAGAAAGAATCCCAAGCAGTATCTGTGCTGCCAGTGCAGAACCTGATGCATGGCTCGAACTCATGACTCATGAGATTATGACCTGAGCTGAAATCAAGAGTTGGCCACTTAACTGACTTAGCCACCCAGAAACCCCACCATCGCTGACCTTTCTGAGTAAATGGTCTCATGCATTTTTTCCTCTCTAGCCTTATAGCCTCAAAGCCCTTGTTACTGTTTCTTCCAGTATTTTTTTTAAACTGGCCTCTGACCTCCCTCCCATCGCCTTCACCCAACTACAGATCCGATCATTGCACTATTTCACTTAAAACCCTCGCAAGTCCCCAAAATATTCACGACAAAATCCACCCCCTCACTCAGCATTTAGGATGTGCTCAATGCTGCTGTGCCTTCCTCTCCTCTCACACGTATGTTTCCTCCCAACACACATGCTCTAAGTTCCAACTATTGATTGTTCTTTATTCAAAACAGCCATCCCATTCATTGAAGTTTCTTCATTTATGAGGCTCACTCAGCCTACAATGTATCCTATTTCCTCCCCAAATTGGAAATATGCCTACATACACCTCAAACTCCATCTTAAATATAACCTTTCCATGTTGCCCTCTCCAGTTTTCTCAAATAATTGTTTGTTCAACACTCTGTAAACATCTTTATTCATCACCAGTTACATTTACTGACAACAACCACTTGTCTGTTTCTCTTAGTACATAATGCCCTATTTGACACTAGTTTATCTACCCAGTAATGTTTTTGAAAGAAGGAAAGGATTGGCTAGGGTTTGGACCTGTTGAGGAAAGGTTACATGTCAGCATTTCATTACCTTTTATCGTCATGTGTGATTAATACTAATGTATGTATTTTTTGTGGTTCTTAAAGAAAAACAGATAAGTTTGGGAAATTATAATTCTATTCTTAATGCTAGACAAAAAGTTAACATTTTGATGATATTTATTTCTTATGCCATGTTTGGAGGAATAAGGAACCGAATTAAAGGAGGAAATGTTAATATTAGGAAAAATAGAAGAAAGAGAAATTAAAATGGGTTTGAGTTTAATGCTGACATCACCATTTAAAGCTTTAGAATCTTTATAGAGTCATGCATCATGCATAAAAAGGGGGAAAAGCAGTAATAGCAGTACAAAATAACAAATCACTCACTGGGATGATTAACATTTACATAAATTATCATCTTTAAAAGGGGTCAGTAGAGAACTGGCCTCAAAATTTGAGCTGACAAAGTGTTTATCTTTCCTCTTGCCTTTCCTTTGATTTATCTCTTCATTCTTGGTGTACATTTCCCTCTGATTCAGCTGCCTTGTCCTTCTTTAAGACACAGCTCAAGGATTACTTCCTTTGAAAAGTCTTTTTTTATCTGGACAAATAAGGATGATGTGTGCCTTGGAAGGTGGAGGGGAGTTCTTCTTTGTATTTTCATAGACTCTATGATTCCTTCTATGATAGCATCTTGTGTAGCCCTCACAGCATTTATTTCTTCCCATATCCGTGTATCTTCCTTACTGGGGAAGGGAGGCATCCTAAATGCCTAGCAGAGTTCTTAGTGAATATATGTTAGACGTAACTAAAATCTGAGCTCCCAGAATGTATTTTATCTTTATGGAGGCATTTATAGACTGTCTCAAATTTAACATCTACTTTAAGTATTTTGTCCCTCCCAAAGTGTTCCCTGCAATACCCAGCAAAATGTTGGTATACAGTGGCTGAGCAGACTTACTGAACAGTGCTTACTGATGGAAAGGAATCTTTGGAGCCATAATGAAAATAGTCATTTTTTTAAAAATACCTAAGTAGATTGTGTTATTAATCATTTTATGTCATACCTTTTAATGTTTTTTCCACTTTACAAATCATAGTAGAATGTTGAATTTTTCCTTAAAAAGAATGTGATGAAACAAGGATTTAAAGATCTCTAGTCTTCCCATACACACATAATTTGACACAAAAAGCATTCATTGCAGTTATAAGAGGTAATTGCTATCATCCATAATCAAGTATGATTTTAAAGAATTAAAGGATGCTTAAACTAAAATAACAAAAGTAAATAATTCATCAATACAGAAACTAGATTTTTCTTCAGAAAATCACCTACTGCTTTACTAAGTTTTATTCTAAACTACTGTGTCATTTTTCTCCTATAAATAATGGGCTGTACCACTCTCATGTCACAATTATTCACATCTGTATCCTCCTTAGTCATTAGCAGAGGGCTTTTATGAGTGTTTAATCTTCGGTGTGAGATGAAGGATTGCTCTAGTTCCATTTCACAGATGAGGAATAGGAGTATGACAAAGTTATTTCCAGAAAATCACCATGAATTTAAAGTACAAAGCCAGACTGGAAATCTCTCTTCAAATGATCTTGCTGAAGCCATAATACCTTTTGACAGTGAGTAAATACCCTCTTGTGTCTTCCTTAGTAACAGGAGCATGGCCACACAATTTTGAGATATGTGTTCAATCTTTCTCTCTACTTTGGAAGCTTAAAATATCCTTTTATCATCCTTCACCATTTTCCTTCATAGAATCATTGTCATATATGCCAATCATTATTATTGTTGCTGCTGTTGTTGTTAGCATGTCTACTTAGTCATTTATTAATACCACTATTTTATAATCTCATGAAAAGAAGCTCAAATTGAAATTATTATCTTAAGATAATATCCATTATTTTGTAAACATCTGGCTAAGAATTGCTAATGTAGTACATATGCCAAAATGAAAATCCAGGGCTAACCTTCAAGGAAGTAAATTGATTCCTATGGCAAGTTAATGTAATCTAGTGTAATCATCTCTCTCCTTTAGTAATGGCTCCTGTTGCATTGTGTGAAGAATTATGAGGATGTGTCTAGCCTTGATAAAAAGGATGCCATGATCCACTAGTAATGTCTGCAATGGGGAAAGGAGGGGAAATGGATGTGCATAGACTAAAAATGCACAGTATAATGTATAATGTTTTTTTGTATTAGTTTAGTGTTTTTGTTTTATTTTTCAAGATGAAAATATATGTGCATTTTAGATTTTATAAATGGTCTGTGGTCATTGAATAAAAATAAAACAATATAAGCCATGTTTAGAAATAAAGTAAAACCATCTTTCTCCACTGTGCATCTCTTGGATGCTTACTATTAATATTTTGGCGCCATCCTTATATAGTTCAATCTATATTTATACCATGCACACAATTACTTACACACTGTAAATTTATATAGATTATATCACACACACATATTTATCTTGGATATAGGCATCTGTATTTTTCCCTTTGTTTTCTTAAAATATTTTTGTAAGTTTATTGATTTGCTGATCTTCTGCCAACCTTTCTTCTTCCTTTATTACCTCAATACTGTGTGTCACATAAGCAATGTTGATGTTTACCCATGCTGATGTAATCTCACAAATATATATCACATATGCACAGAAGCAGACAACACACACATGCACACACACACACACACACACAGCTATGCATATATATATGTATGTGTGTATATATATGTATATATGTACACATATATGTGTACATATGCTTTGTATAGGTCTAAAAGCATTTTGTGACTTTGTATAGGTCTAAAAGCATGTGTGTACATATATGTGTATATATGTATATATGTGTACATATATGTGTGTGTACGTATATGTACATATATGTGTATATATGTATATATATATATTTGTCGTTATTTGTTTAAAATGTCATTGTCTTGTACATACTTTCCAACATCTTGCTTTTTTCATCTTTTCCTTCCTTCCCTTCCTCCTTTCCTCCCTTCCTTCCTCCCTTCCTTGCTTCCTTCCTTCCTTTCCTTCCTTCCATCCTTCCTCTCACAATGTGCAAATCCCTCCAAGTAAACTGCCTAAACTGTTTTCTTGAAATGGTTTTCCATAGTTTACAAAGTACTTTGACATCTGGTTTCTAATTCAGCTTCAATAAGCCACTGAGGTAGTATTACCAGATATATATTTTTTTCTTTCTTATAATATATATAGTTCAAAGAGATTAAGTGATTTGTTTAGGTCAGACAAACATTAAATGATAAGGAAAAAAAAATTACCTGGATCTTCCTGTGCCAGGCCCAATGTTCCTGCTCTACTAATAAGTCAGAGTTAAGTTTAGGAATGTCCTAAGGAGACTCAAAGAAAAGAGGGCAAGGCTCTGTACCAGCAGCTCTGCAATTCACTGGTCCAAGGTCACTGTCATGATAATCTACTTCAAAAGTGTTATTGCATCCATTCTCCCAAATAGGAATTTGAATTTGGGTTTAGAGAGCATGCCCAACCTCTCAGATAGGGCAAGGACCAAGCCCAATGTGTGGCAAATGGCAAATCCTATAATCTTTTTTTTTTAAATAATTATACACAAAATTTGTGTCAGAACATAATGTATCCTTTTCTTTAAGGTTACTTTAAGGGGATACTTGGGTGGCTCAGTCAGTGAAGCATCTGAGTCTTAGTTTGGCTCAGGTCATGATATCATAGTGCATGGGTTCAAGCTCCACATCCAGCATCCAGCTCTATGCTGACTAGCACAGGGCTTGCTTGGGATTCTCTCTCCCTTTCTGTCTGCCCTCTCCCACTCATGCATGTGAGTGCAGTCTCTCTCTCAAATAAACTTAAAAAAATAAAGTTACTTTACAAAATAACCTTTTGAAGCGTGTGTTTTTATTGGTCAGTATTTATCCCATTCTAGTAAATGGAGATCTCAGGGACATGGATGCAACAAAATGAGGGAGATTTTCTCTGACTGATTGGCACATGGTGCCATAGAAGCAATAATGAGATGACAGAAAATACCATTCATAGTCAGCTTGTACCTATGCTGAATTAATAAGTAAATATTTTGTGTTTAGAAATCAGACTCTTCTATCTGAACAGATTTCATATTATCTTTTGTCTCCTGATTTTTAAGGACGAGGCCAAGTGGCACTGAGGCAAAATCCTTGGGCAATTGCAATAATGTAATTTATTTACAATATATAAATAATGAAAAAAGCTACATGTATTTTATATAATCCTATTCATCACATAGAACTCATAAATAATGGTATTGATTTTTCCCAAATAAACCAAGCGACCATGTCAGTTTTCAAGGACATGTTAATATGTGTGTATATGTATGCATGTGTTTCATACTAATCCATATTCTTGCTGTACATGACATGCTTGGTGTTTTGTTTTGTGTGGGATTTAGAAAAACTCTGATAAATACTAGATGTGTGGTAAAAATAAATAAAAGAGAAAAACGAGAAAAAAATGTTCTGAGTTTTAGGATATAAATGGTAACAGAATATATGTCACTATAAATTGTACATTCTGTTTGACTAGTTGATATGAGGAGTCACAAAATGCTTTTAGACCTATACAAAGCATAAGATGTGCTCTATTGCGTTGAGTTTTTACCATCAACTGAGTACTCTACTCTGCAAAGAACATAAGATTAGAACAAACTGTCCAACTCTATGCAATAAGAAGTAAAGACAAAAATAAGCAATCATGTTAGGCATTTTAATTATAAACAGGGCAACAATGTGGTCTCCAAGCATACTCTCGTTAAATCTGTTTAAATATACAAGCTTATGTCCATAAAAATATTGAAAATGGCATGTATATGTGCATATACTGTCTTTTAAAGAATGAAATCTTGCTATTTGCAACAACATGGATGGACTCAGAGGATATTATGCCAAGTGAAATATGTCAGACAGAGAAAAACAAGTACTCTGTAATTTCATTTATATGTGGTATTTAAGAAACAAAGAAAATTAATGAACAAACAAACAAAAAACAGACTCTTAAAAACAGAACAAACTGGTAGTTGCTCAGGGGATGTGGGTGGGGGCATGGACAAAATGGATAAAGAACATTAATAGGTATAAACTTCCAGTAATAAATCAGTTACAGAGATGAAAAGTACAACAGGGAATATAATTAATAATATTGTAATAATACTGTATGATTACAGATGGTGACTGTACGTATGGTGATAAGCATTGAGTAATGTATAGAATTGTCAATATGTCTTACACATGAAATTGATGTAATGTTGTATGGCAATTATACTTCAGTAATATTAATAATAATAAAAGGAATACCATCAACAAAGGCAGTTGAAGCTATGGCCCGAGGCCTCTCTCAGAAAAAGCAATAGCTGGGTACCTGGGTGGCTCAGTTGGTTAAGTGTTCAACTCTTGGTTTCGGCTCAGGTCATGATCTCAGGGTTTTGTGAGTTCTAGCCCCATGTGGGGGCTCTGAGCTGGTAGCCTAGAGCTTGTTTGAGATTCTCTGTCTCCCCTTTCCTTTGCCCTTCCCCTGCTCACATTGTCTCTGTCTCTCTCAAAATAAATAAATAAACTTAAAAGAAAGGAAAGAAAAAACACAGTAGCCATCAAACTATCAGAGGAACTTCAGTGATGTTCTGAGACTTCCTTGTTGTCTGTCTAGCAGTGGTTGTTGTCTGTCTTTTGTTGTTTGGTGTGTCGTTTCGATGTGTCACAGTGAGGAGTGTGGTCAGAAGCTGTAGCAATTTTTGATAAGCGTTCTTAAACCACTTAGCTAACAAAATGACTGAAAAGCCAGTTTTGCAACATATTTGCATCCAAGTAATTATATAATAAGGACAAAAAAAGTTTATTCTGCTACTTCTTATGTCTAAGACATTTAACTCTGTGTTACAACAAATATTATCTTATTTGATCATCATATTAACTGTATGCAGTTTTACAGTGGTCACATTACCAAATGCATTAACTTACTCTTCCAATAAATTGTGGCAGAGTTAGAATGAGAAGTCAGTTCTCTCTGATTTAAAGAGCAGTCTTCTATAGTACATATTAGGCTACCATTGGGAAAAAACCTTCAATGCAACATAACTGACCATTGATGTGAAATTTTCATGAATTATTATAAATTGTGGAGAACTGGCTCTTTTTAGGTAGAAATGTACTGTTAGTTGCAATTGATTATCTTAGTAGGAGGTCTGATGTTGTATGTACCTTCAAAATCCTGGAAGAATTCCAACATGACCCTCATATGCTGCTGTGGAGAAATGAATTATAGATAATTTTGTACAAGTCTCTATAGAAGCTAGTGTAAATTAAATCATTTCAGTGTATGGAGTCATCCAAGAATGTACTTACCTTAACAAAAATTTTCCTTAATATGTGTTACAAGGAATTATCCACAGTCCCGGGATAATATATATATATATATATATATATATATATATATATATATATATATGTAAATTATGCATACATAAATTATATATAGTTCTACATTAGACCTGATTGATGAGGCTAATTTAAAGGTACCATTTATACTTTAAATGCATTATATATTATTGTAGTAAATGGGTGAGATACGTAATTTTATGAGTCCTTGTGCTCAGGTCGTGTGTAATTATTCCTATTTTATAACTGAGAAGCTCATGTTAAGAAGTTAAGTACTTTCAGGGCGCCTGGGTGGCTGTTTCAGAGCCTGGAGACTGTTTCAGATTCTGTGTCTCCCTCTCTCTCTGACCCTCCCCTGCTCATGCTGTCTCTCTCAATCTCTCTCTCTCTCTCTCTCTGAAATAAATAAAAAATTTTAAAAAATTTTAAAAATAAAAGAGAATTTAAGTACTTTCTCCAAGGGAGTATACTAATAAATGGCAGAGCCGAGATTGGAACCTGGGTTTTTCAGTTTTACTTTTTACAAAATCACAGCAAGTGTTGCAATACCTTCCTTCTACAAACCAAAATTTGAACTTGACAAGGATAGTCCAAAATGACCAATTGAAGACTTTTCTCCTGCATACTATGTGTATGTTGGGGGGGGGCGGGGAGAGCAGGTTATATTTCACCTCAGATACCTTAATAGTCTTTTAAATCCTTCACTTCAAGTTGACCTCACATGGTCAGTACTCTCATGTTGACCTGTAGAATGTGCCTCAAGCCTGATACAGCTCCATAAACAGAAATAAGACTTGCGTTGTAGATGATCCGCTGACTAGTGTGGTTTTTATCAAGACACAATCTCAAGTGAAGGGCGAGAATGGTCTTGGTTTCCTCAAACCAATATTTATGGTGCAGAACTTCACAACATTTTAAAATTGGGTGATCAACAACTTAACTACATAGACTTCTCAGTATCACTCATTTACATGGTGATTATTGCTGTTTGACTACAAACTGTTGCTTAGTTATCCTAGGTGTCAAAGCCAACGTTAAAGTAGCTTTCAAGGATTTAAATATTCCTAGATTCTTCGAGGACCAGAGCTGGAGGCAAAGTTATGACTTCATCTAGTCTACACAGTTGACAGATGAGGAAACTGAGGCACACTGTTTCAGGAAAAAATTAGACTCATGATCTGACTGTGCCTGCATTTCTAGTCTCATCTCTTCACTTTCTTAACCTGCCAATTAATTCTTCTGAAATATCAACCTGCATGATGTCCACTTTCTCAATGGCTGTTTCTCACTAGTCCTCTTTCCTTGGAAGCTTTTCTTGCCAACCACCATAATATTTTGGGGCTGTTTTTTTGTTTTTTTGTTTTGTTTTGTTTTGTTTTGTTTTAATGGTGTGGCTCACTTCCTGACACACATATATCTATGTCTTTTTACCATTGTTATCCTAGCCTAAGTATAGTGTAGTTAATTTGCTAACATTAGATACATTTCTAGCTCTATACCAGCATATCACAAATGAAGCACTGCAAATATAGGAAGATGTGGCAGTTTCATCTAGAGCTTCCCTAACAAAATGACAAAAACTTGTTGGCAAACAAACAAAAAGCTTATTCCTTCACAGTTCAGGAGGCCAGAAACCTGAGGTCGAGCTGTTGGCAAGGTTCATTCCTTCTGGAGGCTCTGAGAGAGAAACTGGGTATTATTCTCTCCTAACTGCTGGTGATTGTCAATAATCTTTGATGTTTTTCAACTTCTAGGTGCATCATTTTGATGTGTGCCTCAGTTTTCACATGGTCTTCTCCTCTCTGTGCCCCTCTGTGTCCCTTCGTCTTCTTAAGTGGGTACTGGTCACTGGATTTGGGGCCCACCCTGGTCCAGGATGACTTCATTTCAATACATTTAGTTAATCACATTAGCAAAGACTCTGTTTCCAAATAAGATCAAATTCTGGTGTTCTGAGTAGACATGCATTTTAGGGAATGTTATTCAACCCACTACAGAGTGCTAAATGGTTTCAATAGTCACTTGTATATTGTTTGTTTGTTTGTTTTTTTAACATTGTATTTATTTCTGAGAAAGAGAGACAGTGTGAGCAGGGGAGGGGCAGAGAGAGAGGGAGACACAGAATCTGAAACAGGCTCCAGGCTTTGAGCTAGCTGTCAGCACAGAGCCTAACATGGGGCTCAAACCCACGAACCGTGAGATCATGAGCTGAGCTGAAGTCGGCCACCCAACCGACTGAGCCATCAAGGCGCCCCATGTATTTTTTTTTTTTTTTTAACAGAAGAGCTGAGACTAAAAATTCCTAATTCCACAGAGCACACTGTCTCTTAAATAATTTATACATTTGATTTAACAACTGAAAACCACCAACCTGTTCACTTTGCTTTAGGGATTTGAAAGACGGAAATCCTTTTCCACAAATAGCCTGCCTTTCTAAAAGAAAATAATGGAATTAATTTCCCATGCCTCTACCTGTGTTCAGTTCTTAGTGGTTTTCCTTAGATAAAAAACTTTGTAGCTAACCAGGTATACTAGGAGAAAGATGCATCTCGCTAGAGATGGATCATACTCTGGAGGTTATGTATGGCTATGTGTACCTATTAAGGCTTCTAGTTCTCTGGAGTTGTAATTATCTCAAGATAGGTAAAATTATTTTTAGGAAACATCACTTTTTTTTTTTTTTCTTGCAAGGAGATGCTCTTCCTTTTCCAGACAGTTTGCTCAGCCATGAGACTCTGTATCAGTCTATAATTTCTCCTTTCTTCTATTCTCTTCTTCTCACTTGTAAATAGAGGTATAGGGATTTGATTCAATCTTCCAGTCATTCTTTCTTTCCTAAAGAAAAAATTTTCCAAAAACAAAACAAGCCAACAGATCAAATAAGCAACCTGAAGTCAGGATATTTTCAAATGTTCACTCTTAATACATTTGTTTTCTTTGAAGGAATTTTTTCTCCCAACTTTGGGATCACTTTGAATGTTCACTTGTGCCAGCAGCATATTATCATGCCCATTTTACAGATGAGGAAAATGAGATTCAGAGAGTTGTGTCATTTGTTCACAATCGCATAGCTAGTAAATAACAGTGCTGGGTTTCCAGCAAATTCCTCTGATTTCCAGTCTCAAGCTGTCTCCTAATCCTATGTGTCTGTGGTGAGATCATCTCATGTAGAAGTTTCATTAGAAGCCTCTATCCTTCTAAATTTTTATAGTAATACCAAGCTAAGTACCGTAGTAGCGAGTTGGTCTTGAGATGTTCTTGCTGCTCTAGTCATGAACTTTAGACTTTTTCTCAACCTTCCATAGCATTGTTGATAACAGTAATTAAATCGCCACCTTCAAAGAACGTTTCAAAAGGAGTATTATGTTCTCAGTGTGAGGTAAGAGGAAGATTCCATGATTTCCTTGACAAATTGGTTATTGAGAGATTTTTATCAGTCATTTTCACTTCATTAAAAATTAAAACAAAACATATTCCTTGAACTTCTATAGAGATTTCAGTTTAAACAAAATAAACAAAAACTCATTTTACTGGCATAACAATCCTGTGAAGTAGATAAAATTAAGGTACAATTTTCAAAAGAGCCAACTGAATGCTGCTTCCTTGCCTAGAGTTATTTTTATTTGAAATATTTTTAATATTCATATAAAAATCTCTGTGTTCTATTATATGAATTCCATTTATTAGTGAACACCTGTAGGAAGGATTTTGTTAAGTGAGGAAACCCCTAAAATGATAAGAAATTGTGGCTGCTTACATAACCTCTCTGTCTTGGTGGCTTCTGGTTTTATTGGTAGTAGAATTTTAAAAAAAAGAAAGAAACGACAAAGGAGAAAGGAAGAGAGAAAAAAATGAACCAACATATTTGAATATTTTTGAATATATAGATTCACATTGATAATAAATAATAATAAGCAATTAATTATAATATTTTATATTAAAGCATGGCAAAGAAAGAAATATATGGACTAGTGGAAATCCTTAGCTGGGCACTCAACCAAAACTTGAGAAGTGAGGAATCACTCTTTTTGTATAGATGAGGAGATTTAATCATAAAGACAGATACAGAGAGTTAGTGAGCTCACCAGCAGCATAAGATGTCTAATATTTACATGACTCGACTATGAGCTACACAGATGTTCCAGTGCCTAGAACAGTGTCAAGTACAGTTAGGTTTTCAGTATATACTTTTAGAATTAAAAAAAAAAAAAATGTTGGATAAATTATTACTAATTATTACAGAGTGTCTACTATCCGTGCGCTAGTTTACAGACATACTCTCTCATCTTAGAAATAATCCGTTAAAGAAGACATTATCATCTCTAATTTGTAGGTGTAACTCCATATCCCTGAAAATGGCTAAGTTGCACTTGGAATCTCTCCAAAACTTTGGAAACTGATAAGCAGGGGAATCCCTGCTGATTTCCTGAGAGCTTATTCTTTTTTTAAAATGTTTTTTTTAATTTATTTTTGAGAGAGAGAGAGAGAGATAGCATGAGCAGGGGAGGGTCAGAGAGAGAGGGAGACACAGNTTAAAGTGTACATCATCATGGTAATTTGAATATATAAACAGTGAAAGAATTCTCCTCATCTAGTAAATTAACACATCCACACGTCCATCATCATACATATTTATCTTTTTTTTTCTGAGAACATTTAACTTCTGTATTAGAACATTTTAATTATATATTAATACAGTGTTATCAAGTATAGTCATCATGCTTTATATTAGATCCTCATACTTTACTCATCTTTTAGCTGAAAGTTTCTACCCTTTATCAACCTCTTGCACCCCACAAACCCAGACAACTACATATCTATCTCTGTTTCTATGAAGTTGACTTTTTTTTTTTTAAACATTTTATTTATTTCTGAGAAAGAGAGAGAGAGATAGCATGAGCAGGGGAGGGTCAGAGAGAGAGGGAGACACAGAATCTGAAACAGGCTCCAGGCTCTGAGCTGTCAGCACAGAGCCCCATGCAGGGCTCAAACCCATGAACCGTGAGATCATGACCTGATCTGAAGTCGGAGCTTAACCGACTGAGCCACCCAGGCGCCCCAAGCTTATTCTGTGTATATTAACTATTATATATTTTTTTTAAAAGTTGCTATACGCACAGAATCTAGAAAGGTGTACAACATTGGTATTTTTTTTTTACTAGAACACATGAATTCACCATATTATAACTATTTCTAACTTTTGAAATTTACATCAAATTGGACTTTCAAGACATGTGCTCTGCTTTAGAGTATGTCTCCATTGTGATTTGGGATTAGAACCTGCCCAAATGAGGACTGCTAAGAAACAGACCAAGACAAAGAAGGCTGCTACAGTTTCTGGCCCTTCTTTTCGGCATTCCTTCCTCATTTGCCAAATTTTTATTTATTTAATCTTATGTACTTTATCTTTGTGAGACTTTAAAGAAAAACATGATTATAATAGGACAATTTAACTTCAGCTTCTTACAGAAATGGCTTGGGCAAATCGGGTGAATGTGTGTTTGCATGTGCGTGTGAGCACATGCACATGTGCTCAAGAAGCAGCTGTTTGAACAATATATTGGTATGTTTTAAAAACTTTAGAGGAAGGGGCACCTGGCTGGCTCAGTTGGTGGAGCATGCAACTCTTGATCTTGAGGTTGTGAGTTCAAGTCTCATGTTGAGTATAGGGGTTACTTAAAAATAAAATATTGGGGCACCTGGGTGGCTCAGTTGGTTAAGCATCCAACTTTTGCTCAGGACATGAGCTCACACTTCATGATTTGGACCCTGCATCGGGGCTCTCTGCTGTCAGCAGGGAGCCACTTTGATTCCAATGTCTCCCTCTCTCCCTGCCCCTCCCCTGCTCACACTCTCTCTCAAAAATAAACATTTAAAAATAAATAAAATAAAATCTTTAAAAAAGCAGAAGATGTTATTCCTAATTTTATAAAGTAGTTCTTATTTTGAGGAGAATGGGAACTAAGGATGGTTACTGACATGTATTAAATGCCAGCTCTGTACCAAGACTTTTGCTAGGTATTTTGGTATATACCTATTTTCATCATTTTAACAAATGTGTATGAAATATTTCACTGAGCTTTAAAGATGAAAGTAAAGAAATCTGAGTAGGCAGTAAACATAATAAAATATGTTCAACTTCACTAGAAATAAGGTGAATCATTACCATGACAATGAGATTACATATCTCATCCACCAGATTTGGAGAAATTGAAATATCCAAGTTGGCTGGACTGTGGAGTAATTGGGTCTGCTGGCAAAATGTAAATTAGTATTACCATTCTGGAAAACAATTTGACGTTAACTAGAAAAGTAAAAAAAATAAAAATAAAAATAAAGTGGATGCTTGCGTGGACTCTTTCTTTCTTTCTTTCTTTCTTTAAATATTCTTTAATGTTTATTTATTTTTCAGAGAGGCAGAGTGTGAGCCAGAGAGGAGCAAAGAGAGAGGGAGACAGAATCAGAAGCAGGCTCCATCCAGGCTTTGAGCTGACGAACTGGGCCTGACTCTGGGCTCTGACTCACAAGCCATGAGATTGTGACCTGAGCTGATTGTGACCTTCGTTAGTCAGACACTTAACTAACTGAGCAACCCAGACTTCCCTACCAGGTACCTTTTTTTTTTTTTTTTTTAAATCAGTGCTTCATTATTCAAGGATTATAATTAATATAATATGAATACCTGATGTCTATCTGGCTACACAGGGGGTGATAGGCTCTCTAAACTTTGGACCCAGCAATAGCAATCCTAAGAGTTTATCCTAACAATGCTTTCATGCATCCAGGAGACATAGATTAAAAAATGTTCATAGAAGCATTGTTTGTAATAACTAAACAAAACAAAATGGGGGTGGGGGCTAAATAGCTATTACCATAAAATGGTTAAATAAACTATCTTACTATAATTATATGAGAATTTGGCACAGTAATAACAACCACTGAACTACAGTTAAATATATTCAAAGGGATGAATTTCAAACATAAAAATGGGTGAAAAAAAGCAATTAGATGAAAAAAATTCATTCAGTATGATCACATATATGAATTTCAAAACCATGCAAAATTAAACAATATCTTATTTAGCAATATACATATACACAGGAAATCTCTAAAATACTTTAAGGGAATGGCTACTCTAAAAGTTCAAGAGTTTAATATTTTCTGAGAGAGAGTGGAGAGAAAGGGATGAGTCCTAAGAGAGAAGTCCAGGGATCTCCAAAGATATTGTGACATTTTGTTTCTAAATGTGGGTATACATAGAATTATTTTGTTATTGTTCTCTTCCCTTTCAAAAATGTTTAATATATTCTCCTAAATTCAATGTTAAACACAAATTACTTTTACTGAGGTAAATCTTAGAAGTGTTAAATAAACTTTCCAAGTTTACCTAGAAAAGACACCTTTGAAGACCCTGTGATCCAGAGCCCATGTTCCCCCACTTCATTTTTGGCTTTGATCAAAGGAAAAGCCCTCCTAAAGCCCAGGAAGAAATTGTTTCTTCTGATGATCTCTTATTTTCTTTTACCAGTGAAGGCTATGAATGAAGAAAGGTCTTCCTTTGTTAACTTAGGTGCCAGAAAGTTTGTTCTAAGGTAAATATCCAACATAGTAATCAACTTAGCAGTAACACTTAGTCCATATATTTTCCTTCTTATGATGATTTCTGATTTCTTACCTTTACAACTGCCTTAGTAGAGCAGTCCTACTTCATATGTAATTTAATATTATAAATAATCTAAATTTTTATGAGTAGTGAATTAGAAGTATTATGTAAGAAAAAATATAGAACTATTACATTTCTCTTTAAAGACATAAATTGTTATCCTTAAAAATCTGAATCTGTTGCTTTTCTTTTTCTTTTCTTTTCCTCAGTTTCTCTCTCCTTTTGGTTTAACATGTTTCTAAAACTAATGAGTTCTCAAAGCAGAGGAAACAACTAACCTATAGAACTAGAGAAAATATTTGCAAGATATACATACTATAAGGAGTTAATATCTAAAATATATAAGAAAGTCAAACAACTCAGTATCAAAAAACAAATAACCTGTTTTAAAAATGGGCAAAGGACCTGAACAGATATTTCTCCAAAGAAATACAAATGATCAACAGTTATATGAAATGTGCTCATCATCACTAATCATCAGAAAAATGTGAATTAAAACTACAATGGGATATTACCTCACATCTGTTAGAATGGCCATAATCACAAAGATAAAAGATAACAAGTATTGGTGAAGATGTACAGAAAAGAGAACACTTGTACCCTGTTGGTGAGAATGTAAATTGGTGCAGCCATTATGCAAAGCAGAAGCATTTTTGCAAAGTAAAAAATTAAAAATTGAACTTCTAAAAATAGAAACTACTATTAAAAAAAGAGCTCCCATTTCTAGGTGTATATTTAAAGGAAATGAAATCGGTATCTCAAAGAGATACCTGTACCCCCATGTTCATTGTAGCGTTATTCATAGAAGCTAAGATATGGAAACAACTTAAGTTGTTGATAGATGAACAGATAAAAATATGTGGTGTATGTATATACAATGTGATATTATTCTGTCTTAAAATGAAGGAAATCATGACATTCACCACGGTATAGATAAAGCTAAAAGGCATTATTGTAAGTGAAATAAGCCAGAAGCAGAAGGGCAATTACTGCATGATCTCACTTACATACAGAACCTAAAACAGTCTAATTCATAAAAGCAGAGAATAGGATGGTGATTATTAGTGATTAGGGCCTGGGAGAAATGGGAAGATATTAGCCAAAGTGTGAAATGTTTTACTTATTCAGAATGATTAAGTTCTAAACGCCTCCTTTACAACATGATGACTATAGTTATAATACTATATTGTATGTATGAAATTTATAAAAGGGTAGATCTTAAGTGTCCTCTCACTACACACTAAAGGATAACTATTTGAGGTGATATTAATTAGGTTAATTGTGACTTTTGTTTCATGATCGATAAAATTATCAAAACATCATGTTATATACCTTAAGTATATACAGTTTTTATTTGTCAATTTTTATTTGGTAAAGCTGGAAAAAATCAGGTATTCAGAGGAAAAAAGAAAGATAAAACCGATGAGTTCTTAGTTTAGGATAAAACAGGTATATAGAGTTGTCCAGGAGAAAATGTACATTCTCCAGATGCAGGTTAACTTTCAAGAGGATGTCAAGTAGGTAATCACAAGAAAGCTTCTCCAGAATTAATCATCTTTTGAAAAAAATGTATTGATCTCCATAAGGTTCTACATAAACATATGATTATCTTTCTAGGTATTGAGAAGGTAGTAAGACACTAGGAGAGGCTGATAGATGGCTCTGAGTTATTTAAGAGAAGTCCCTGGCTCTGTTTCACCAAAGTTTTCTAGAAGGCAACTGAGGCCAGTTTGATAAGAGATGCTCTATATAACTGAGTATTCAGCTTTTCTCATAGATTTAACCATTTTTTTCCAGGATGAGAATTGATAATTGCAGTAACTTATCTGACCAGTAAAACTCAATGTCTTTAGAAAAGTAGTCATTATTGGTTTAAACACTGTAAATCAGATTTATATAACTTCCAGGGTCATTCTACATTCCATGTACAAAGAAGAGAACATGCAATGAGGAATCAAAATGACACGATTTGAATCTGAGCTCTGCCACTTCATAGATTATTGGCTTCCTACATTATCAAACTTAACTTCTCTGAGCCTTTGTTTACAAATGTGTGAGATGGGAATGAAAACACATATCTTGAGTGGCTATTATGAGGGTTATATTACTTAATATGCATAAGGGCATACCATAGTATCTGTCATAGACTCCTTTTTGGGTAACAAATGTTACTTAGGTCTCTTAGCTGCACTGTCGTGTGAAATAGACATGAATTAGTAAAGTAATCTATAGTTTCTACACTCAAGCATTGCTTAGGTGATTAACTGATTATTGACTGATTCTTTCATTTATTCATTTTTGATTGATTCATTTATTCATATAACAATCATGTACTAGTCAACTATTTACTATAAGGTAAACAAACCAGCTTTTTTGAGAAATATTTCTCATGAAATGCTATATACATCATCTGGAAGAATGTATGAGAAATTAAGTCAGTACTAAAATGTAAGCAATACTTTCTTCAAGTGTATTTTTTATTTGTTTATTTTGAGAGACAGAGACAGAGAGAGAGAGACAGAAAAAGAGAGAGAGAGAGAGAGAGAGAGAGAGAATCCCAATCAGGCTCTGTGCTGACAGTGGGGCTTGAACTCACGAAATGTGAGATCATGACCTGAGCAGAAGTCAAGAGTTAGACGTTAAACTGCCTGAGCCACCCAGATACCCCTGTCAGTAATACTTTCTGTAAGCACTCCCAGAGGTGAAAATTTTAATTTGTATATATTAACAATAGTAGAGGAAAAACAATTAAGACACATTAGCATTTATGCATGGTTTTATAGGCA
Organism: Hyaena hyaena; assembly: GCF_003009895.1. Taxonomy (NCBI): domain Eukaryota; kingdom Metazoa; phylum Chordata; class Mammalia; order Carnivora; family Hyaenidae; genus Hyaena; species Hyaena hyaena. The sequence goes on from NW_024080691.1 coordinate 4,197,698, forward strand.
GAACAAGCTAGGTCAAAGAATGAGGAAGTAGAACCAAGAACTCTCCATGTCAGACCACAGACCAATTTGTAGGATTGCATCTTTCCATTTATTCTGTTCATTCAGTCATTTTCTTTTCTCGAGTCTCCCTCTTCTTACTTTCATCTATTTTTCTTCATCTACCAACTCATCAGTTTATCCATCAAATATTTATTAAACCTCTATTAGGTTCAAGGTACTACAAATATAATAATAGTTTCATTTCCTCAAGGACTTCATTGCCTACTTGCAGAATGAGTATGATATAGATAATAAAAGAACTTTGGGTTAGTGTATTTAGTAACATTTTATATAGGTTGGTGGCTCTGAACTCAGGGTGGGAATCATGAAGACCTCAACTGAATCTCAGTTTCTCTACACAGAGAACTTAAGCAAGTAACTCACATTTCTTAGCCACCATTTATTAAGCCATTGAATAGTGATTGTAATAGTGCATATTCATAGGACTACTGTGCAGATGAAATGACATAGTATATGGGAAGCATTGTTTAATATCTGTAACGTTATCATGATGTTAGATGATATAGAGGAACTAACTTGATTTTGATATGGAAATGTCAGACACATTTCTACAGAATGGGCCTATGGAACAGCACCTTAGAAAGGAGTCAGATTTTCCAGACAGCAAACCAAGGTGGAGGAGGAGATGATTTGCAGGCTGATAGAGTAGCATTTGCAAAGACATTGTGGAGATTGGAGGCTTGGCTGTGAAATTCCATTGCCACTTTGTCCCTTCATTTTTCAAAGCCATTTATGGAGTGGCAAGTGAGGAAAGAGAGGACCTAAAATAAAAGAAAGCACAGTTTGAAGAGAAAAAGAGCTTCAAATAGGTACTTAGAGTTCTCTGGCCGAGTCCAGGGAGTCTTTAAGAGCTTTACAGGTTTAAGAGCTGACTTACATAAATAAATAGCCATTATTATTAAAAGGGGAATAAACTTTTATTTCAAGCAATGAGTTCTCTGATTTGCTAAATGGAGTAAGAAAATACTAGATCTCATTAGAAGTTTTAGTAGGTTTAATTTTAATTATTTTAATTTTATGCCCAAGCATGTCTGTACATTTTTTTTTCAAATATCTGATTAAATATAAGGTTTCTGGTATTTTGTGCACTGAAAAAAAAAAGAGAGAAAAAAAAGAAAAGAAAAAGTAAGCTCTTCTCTGTGGGATATATTTCATGAAATATATTGTGTACCGGCAAGCAGAATATACCATTTGCTATTAGAATAAGCTCATTGGATGGATCATAAAATATATTTAAAATGTGCTTAAAAAAGAAGAATGACATCAAACACTTGTAAGTTCCGTGAGAGCAAATGTCTAATCTTGAATATTTACCACCAAATCCCTACCATAAGGCAATGAAGTCTATAAATACTCACTGAGTGCTTAACTGTTCTGTTAAATTAAGATTTTAGAGGGTGGAAATATATTTTGATTTTTATAGTGTCTGCAATTGTAACAGAAATTTATGAAGTTATATTTTATTATCATAAGGTTTCTTACTTCCAAGGATATTAACAGCAGTTCGTGGTCATAGCATCCAATTTAAAGAACAATTCAAATTAACCCTATATAGTATCAGACTTAGTAGTTTTTTTTGATACCTTGCAGATTTGTTTATACATTTTCATCTAGCAAATAACTTGAATTTCTGCTATGCATCAGGCAACACATTAGCCATGAATAAAAGTGAGATACAAATGAAAATATGGGCCCACATTGCTCAACAAGGTTATAAAACAGGAATAGCAAAAAACTGTATTAGCAGGGGAAAGTAGTATGTGCTGTAAGAGATCCAGATAAAATACTGTGCAGTATTCATTTATTCATTTATTGCTTGAACAGAAGTATTCTCCACTCTTTAAAAATGTATAGACCCTCAACTTTATCATTGGAGAAAATAAGATCTGAAGGAATGAAGTCATGCTAGCTAACCAGAGTCTCCTGTCATAGAGGCAGTCAAATTGGGTTGACTCATTTGACACCAAGAAGTCTCTTTCTGTCAGATTTCTTTCAAACCACTTTACATAAGTTGACATAACCAATCTATAAAGTAGATACTTTGATGATTCCCATGTATAGATGAGGACACTGAGGCACAGGGAAGTTGATAATTTGTACAAGGTGTCTCAGAGAGTAAAAGGTAAAGCCAGGATTTGAACTCAGCTGGACTGGTTCCAGGACCAACATTCTCACTTATTATGTCCAAGAACCAACATTCTCACTTATTATGTCACATTGACTATCACTGGGGGGGGGGGGGGGGAGAACAATTTCCCACGTGGACAATTTCTGCCCAGTGTGTGAATGCCATCTTTGATGCAAGTACAGGTGCCATAGGAGCTCAGAGAAGGAAAAACCTGGTCCAGAATGTGTGGGGTCACAGGAGAGAAGGTATGATCACTCTTAAGTTAGCCTGCAGGATAAGTAAGTTAAAGAAGAGAAGAGCTAAGAAAAGTGTATCCCCAAAGTGAGGCAGTAGGGTAAATAGCTAGTATTATTAAAGAAATCTTTAGGAAGCAACAAATACAGCACACTCACCCACTCAGATCCTAAAAATTAGGTTCCTTAAAACCTCCACAGTTGGAGGATTTGCAGCTCGGCAAAACTAGAATCAAGGGAGACCATAGTGGTATATGAATAAACAGAGGCCCTTATTAATAATTGATCTGTGTTTGTTGAAGTAAAGGAAAAAGAACAACATACCAAGTGAGGACTAGAGCAACAACATGTTTAAGTCTTTGTGTAATAATAATAAATGGATAATTGACACTTATCACTTGCTAGAAAAATTTCAGGGTCTTTTCTTTCTTCCACCTCAGTTCTCTCTAGCCTAGGAAATTCAGGTGTTCAAAACTCCAGGTTTGATTTTCCACTGCTTTTTTTATCATTCTTAAGACTTCTTTGAAAAACTCTTCTCCTGCTCTGTCTTCATTTAGCCTCATATCTCTATTTCTAATTTTCTATTTTCTTTCTCTCTTAAAATTGTCTACAAAAATAGGAGTGATTTAGTTGCTTTGTCCTGGAATAAAAATACTCAGTTACTAAAGCTCTATTTAGAAGACAATGCACTTGTGCTCCCAGTACAAATGAAGAAGCTACTAAATGGAGAGAATATAATACTGCAGATTGGAGTTGCAAAACCATGCTAGTGAAGTAAGAGCGGCTAGGATAAAGATGCAGATCTTAAACTCCTGCTTTACTATTTACCAGCCATAACTCTGATAAAACTATCCTCTCCGAACCCCAATTCTCATCTATAAAATGTGCATAATAACAGTATCTCTCACATAAGAGTATGTTATATTTTAAAGTTATAAGTCACATAAAGGGCTTAACCTAGTGCTTGGCACATTAAAAGTGGTTACAAAACATTAGTCTGGATGGTTGGAGAAGAGCCAGATCATGGCAGAGCTCTTATAACTTGTTAAGAACGTTGAATTTATACTGTGAGCTGCATGAATCCAGCTCCAGGATTGAAGCAGTTGAGAGATGGAGTCAGTGTTCATTTAAAATGGATGGGTCTTCCACTTAGTTGAAGATGGGTTATAAGTGTGCAAACCAGAAATGGAGAGGGGAAACATGGGGCCAGCAGTAAGTTTAGTGCACTTGTTCAGGTTGCGTATTCTTCAGTTAATCATGTATAGGATACCAGTATATGGCAAAGGCAATGTTGGACATTTAAAAACGTCAGGTGCATATCTTAATAAAGGATCTCTTTTAGCCATTACTCTGAAAAAAGAAAAGGTTTTAGTAATTCCATGGCTTCCCTTAGGACCGTTAGTATGATGAAGTCTTTAACTTGTAAATGTACAAGGTGTCGTTTTTAACTGAAGTGAATATAAAACTCTGCATGTCACTGAAGGTCAAGCTATTACCCTTTAGGCCTCCTATAGAGATTCTGCCAGGAATTGATATTCTTTCTCCATCTATGCTTTCTTTCCAGGGTCAGTCCACTGATATTTTAATCTTGAGCTATGAATCCAGAAGAGTTATATATTGATGCCATTTTCTCCACATTAACCCATATGCTTAGGGCATGGCCTTCATCACAAGTCCTTATGGTAAAAATTCAATGAAATGCATGTCTGTTTTGTTCTTCAGAGTAATTAGAACTATATAGGTCACAATCCCCATGGATAGCTAAGATACAACAATGCATCATCCTTCCACTGCAGTGCCTTTTGAAGTCAGTAGTCAAGATGCCTTTTGATTCTGCCTTGTACAATAGATGTGGGTCTTTATCTTGATTATTAACTATCTTCCATTTTGCACCATGTAACCTAATAAATGCAATTATATTAGTCAAGCCTTGATTATATCCTAAGTGTTTTATAATGCCAACAGAAATTGTTTATGTCCTCTGTGTATGTATGTATATATATATTCAGTAAGGATCTATCTATTTGATAGGGAGAATTAAAAGTATATAGAGACAATAGAGACAGAGAAATATAACATGCGATCTGTTATGCAGATTTTTTGTTTTTAAAGGAGTTTTGGAAAGCTTAAGTAATTTTTCCAAAGTCATCTTGGTAAGTGTTGAAGCTAATAAAAGGCACCATTCCCTTCTAATGTATTATAATTGTTTTATTTTTTATTCATTTTTTTATATTTAAATAATTAAAACAAAACTATCTCCCCATGATCTTACTGTTTAGAAGAGATCGCTTAATTCTATTAATTTATCTTATTATTTCTTTCCACATCAACCAGTGAAATCATTATACTGCTAAGTCGTGGGCTACACATTTTAGACATTTAGTGGCCTGTGCTATGAGAGATGAGGACTTACTATACTTATACTTGCCCAACCTCCCCAAATTAGGGAAGTTTGTTTTTGGAACAAGATGGCACAAATCTTTTGACTGGGTCTCTTATCCCTACTTTCCCTATTTGATTACTTTTTTCTTTTCTTTCTTTCTTTTTTCTTTTTCTTTTTTTTTCTTTTCTTTTTTTTTTTTTTTTTTTTTGAGAGGGAGAGCAAGAGAGCGAACGATGGGGAAGGGCAAAGGGAGAGAGAGACAGACAGCAGACTCCATGCCCAGCATGGAGCCCAGGGAGGGACTAGATCTAATGACCATGAGATTATGACCTGAGCTGAAGTCAAGAGTCGGATGCTTAACCTCCTAAACCACCCATTTGCCTGCCTCTCCCTTTTTGAATTCTTAATCCAAGTCATTAATTTCTCTGATCTTCACTTTCCTTATCAATAAAATGAAGATAACACTGCACTAAGTTTTATTTTCCAGTACTTTAATTCTCTGAAACCAAAGGCTCTTGATGAAGAGCCAAATCATGCATAATCTTCCCAAATCGAACTCCTCACTTCTGTCCTAATCCACAAAAGACAAGGCATTGGCTGGGCTTTCAGAGTATATTTATCTTCCTTTACCCTCTCTGGATTACTCTCTTGCAATAATTGCTCTCCGATCAGGAAGACACCTGCTCTATAGAAAACAAACGAGAGAGACTGTCGCTGTTTAGTACCCTGTCTTAATTCTTTGGACTCCACACGCTCAGTTCTTGTTGGATGTGACATTGGCTCTGTGGAATTCTTATGATGTTTGGTAATGTTCCTCTTTTGCTAAGTGCTTTATAAACTGAGAATTTCTCCACCATAGGCAGGAAATGATGGAACTATTTGTGTTGTTACTATTATTGTTCTGTCCTCAATTTCTCTGGATAGGTCTTAAAATTAGAAGATCACAGTCCAGGATAGTAACTGGTCCTAATAATTTCCTGTGGGCCAGAACATGGATTCTAAATAGTACACTGTAAGCCAATTTCATGTCAACTTCAAATTTTCTATCCCAGGTTAAAATTGTGTATTATATTTTTTTCTGCCTCCTTTGAAAACTCAGTAGTATAATGTGTCTCTATCTTCTTATAACATTATGAAAAAAGACAGATGATTTGATAACATCTTTAGTAAGTCAATATTGGCTGTTGTATATCACCCAACCTTCCCTGTAGAAATGGGGTGATTTCCTGGGGGAAAAATATATGAGGATTTGCTTTTAAATGATTCAAAGGCTTATTCTGAATAAATCTCTTTGGAGAAAACTCCAGTTTGAAATCTCACCACCAATGGCTGCATTTGCTGTTATTTTTCTGAGAGATATCCACTTACAAATAATAGATGCAACACCACAAAATTTTGAAGAATGACTGGGGAATTCCTGTTGTTATTGCTCCGTTCTTACAATCCTCAAATCTCTGGTTTTATGCCTGTCATAGTCTCAGTGGCTGGGTCAGTCACTGCTGCTTACAAATGGCCTAAGCTCTTGGTAAAGCCCTGGGGTGCCTGCACTGCTTTCAAGCAACCGTCAGCTTTCTTCTACAGAAGTAAATGCTGCCTCAGTCCCCACAAGCATTAGACCATGGCCCAAATCTCAGAGAGATGGTACTACTGCCTTTCCATGCAATAAATGTTATGAGTGCTAACTATCCCCTTGAATATTCTATTAAAGAAGACTGTCCTGCTTTCTTCCAGTTTCCATGGAGAAATACACATTTTTGCTTTGTAATTATGAAAACAAATGTTATCAGCACCATTTTTTTGTGACTACCATAGTTGCCATGCACTGTTACATGATTTATGCATGTAATCCTTAGTTTCATAGTAATTATTATCTCCATCTACAGATGAAGAAATTGAGACTTACAGAGGGAAAATAACTTTCCCAAGTTCTCAAAGTTAGTAAGTTGGAGAATTGGTCTTTGAAAGTGGGTGTCTCCGGTCTTTCCTTCGTTATATCAGACAGATGCTAGAAATCTCATTTTTGTTTTACTTTGATTGAGGAAAAACTGGCATAAAACAGGAGACTTTGGGTGCCATTTGAGAGTAAAGCTTATTTTCAAGAGAATTTAGAAAAAAGATACCAATGCAATTATCCGTTCTTTCGGATAAGAAGCTAATAATTTAGTTGGGAGTGGCAAGATCACCACTCTCATGAAACTTCGTTAATCAGGATAGGCTAACTCGTATCACAAATTACTCCTCAAACCCCAATGAATTAATGAAATAAAAGTTTCTGAGTCAAATCAAGGTCTAATTTAGGTGACAAATGGGATCAGAGGTTCTAATAAGTCTTTTAGGTACCCAGCCTTCTTCCATCTTGTGGCTTCATCCTTATGTGGATCCCTAGACCCATCTCTGTTCACCCACTGAATGAAGAATAAGAACAAAGATTTTGTATGGGGAGTTTATATAGAAAAAGACAGGTCTGGATGTGGTCACTATCACTTCTGTTCATATTTCCTTGGCCAAAATGTCATCACATGATCATTTGCAACTGCAAACACTGGCTAAGAAATATAATCTAGCCATGGGACCAGGAAGAAGAGGAGATGAATGTTGAAGAGCACCAGTAATCTCTATCACATCCTTCTATAGTCTATTCCCACAATAATTAAAAATGGATGTTAGTTGACTAGCAGTAGGAGTAAAGAGAGACCAGTGGTCAGAGGGAAGATTCATTCATTGATTCATCAAACAGGCAATTTTGTGGATACCAAGATTGCATGACTGAACAAGATAGGACCATGATTTATTTTTTTCTCTTTTTTTAAATGTTTATTTATTTTTGAGAGAGACAGCATGAGTCAGGGAGGAGCAGAGAGAGAGGGAGACACAGAATCCAAAGGAGGCTCCAGGCTCTGAGCTGTCTGCACAGAGCTTGACGCAGGGCTCGAACCCACAAACTGTGAGATTATGACCTGAGCCCAAGTTGGATGCTTAACCAACTGAGCCACCCAGGCACCCCAGGACTACTGTTCTTATGGGATTGGTCATATGGCAGAAGGGGAGCCTACATAAACAAATAAGCAAGAAAATATTAGTTGGAGATACATGTTGTAAATAAAATAAAAGAAATAAAAGAGTGATGTGATAGAATGTCTGAAGGTCTACTTTAGAATGTGTGGTTGGGAGTAACATATGCAAAACTGGAGGTGAAGGGTGGGTGAGAACAAGTTCAAAGCAGTCAGTTGTGACAGGCATGTAGTGTGTGGGACTTGGAGAAGGATGAGAGAACATGTGGCTGCATAGGCAGGTTAGGGCCAGATCTTGCAAGAGCTTGCATGTAGGTAAATGTTTATTTTTTGTTTTGATTTCTCCTGCAGTCAACAAGAATTCATTGCTCTAAGGAACAACCCGAACAGATTTTTTTTTCAAGGATTATGATGCTTTTATAAAATAAATATCATTCCAGAAATAGAGATAGTAATTGATCAGTACAGCAAAATAGTTGTTGAAGGTTGATTGAACTGAGGGTACCTTTACAATGGGATGATAAAGTATTATTTAATTCAACAAAACTCCAAGCAGATTTTCAACAGCCTTGACAGTTTTAAAGCAGTCAGATTGGAAGAGTTAAGATTAGAAGGAGGAAGGCCAAGCTGGCAAATAAAAAGTGCTGAAATGGTGAGCTGAGGCGAAACTGTGGGTTTTGGAAGGGGGGCTGAATTGCACAGACATTTCTGGGGAAAAAAGGGCAGGACTTGTTGACCAAGGATCTGAGTGATGAAGACTGAGAAATCAACACCTCTTAGATTTCTAGTTTGAGCAACTACGGCTTTTATTAACTACATATGTAATACACAGGCCTAGAGGGGAGCTAGTGGAGGTGCAGTAGAGGAAATGTGACTTTATCCTTCACTTATCATGATGTTACCTATTTTACAAAGAGGTTGAAAATTCTTGAGAGCAGTACAGCTGAAAATCCATGCCCACCTTTTATTTATGCATTTTGTCTAGTAACTTCCAGTACTTTTGCCATTCTGCTGGTCCTCTAGAAAGAAATGGGGCAGAAGTTGTAGTACCATATTTACTTAGGATGTAAACCATACAAATTATGCTTTGTATGCTTTGCATGCAATCTCCCATTATGTCTTCATAATAAACTTGAGAAGCTGCTGATATGTCATTTTTTTTTTTAGCAATGGGGAAACTAAGGCCCAGAGAAACCCTTGCCACAGTAAAAAAAAACAAATCCCACAATAAAAGAAGAAAACAAAATTGAGATGCGAGCAGGGGTTAGGTCGAAGGAGGTAATGCAGGTATTTGTAGCACCACATACAGAGACATCAGGCCGTTTACACATAGTGAAGGGGGTATCAGATGAAGAAAATAAAGCTGGTTCCTAGGTTCCCTATGTTTACTTTGCTTCCCCTGTGTAACATTTCCAGTGCTCCCTGGAAACAACAACAAGAACAACAACAAAACAAATACATTTATGCAGTCTCAGGTCACACGTATTTGGTTTTCATTCCTCATTATAATCACTGATAATCAAGTGCTGTAAAGGTTATTTTTATTGCTTATTTTTTTTAAAGTTTACTTTTATTTATTTTGAAAGAGAGAGAGACAGTGGAGGAGGGGAAGAGAGAGAGAGAGACACAGAATCCCAAGCAGGTTCTACACTGTCAGCAAAGAACCTGATGTGGGGTTCAGATACACAAACGCTGAGATTATGACCTGATCCAAAATTAAGAGTCAATTGCTTAACTGACTGAGCCACTCATGGGCCCATTTTATTGCTTATTTAAAAGGCGCTTAAAAAGGAGGCACATAAATAAAAGTACTATTTAGCTATCTGTGTTTCTTTTTTTTTAAATTTTGATGTTTTTTTTTTTGTTTTTTTTTTTTTGAGAGAGAGAGAGCATGAGAAGGGGAGGGTCAGAGAGAGGGAGACACAGAATCCAAAGCAGGCTCCAGGCTCTGAGCTAGCTGTCAGCACAGAGCCTGACCTGGGGCTAAAACCCATGAACCGTGAGATCATGACCTGACCCGAAGTTGGATGCTTAACCTACTGAGCCACCCAGCACCCCTATCTATAAGTGTTTCAATCTATTATTTTTTTTTTTTCAAACTCTTCTTAAACTAAGAATTTTACCTACATGGAAAGAAATTGGTAGACTTTGCAGGAAAGAAAAATTAGACCGAGAAATTATTTTTAGTAGCAAATTAATTTTGCAAATGAGAATTTGGCCAGTCTCACAAATAGTGAAGATACATAGATAAAAATATTTTGACTAAGGCCAGAGAGTAACAAAACTTTATGAAGAAAAATAGTGGATGGCTATTTTAGATAAAGTAGGAGGATAGTTAATTTTATGTGCCAACTTGAGTTGTTCATGAGGACCTCAGTTATATGTTTAAACATAATTCTGGATGTGTCTATGAAGGTGTTTCTGAATGAAACTAGCATTTGAATTGGTAAACTAAGTAAAGGAGATTGCCTTCCCCTGTGTGGGTGGGCCTCATCCAATCCATTGTAAGCTTCAACAGGACAAAATGATGGAGTGAAGGAGGATTCACTCTCTCTGCCTGCCATCGAGCTGAGGCATAGTCTTCTCGTGCCTTCAGTCTCAGACTCCGACTGGAATTTACAGCATCAGGTCTTCTGCTTCTTAGGCCTTCAGACTCAGACTGAAACTATACTTGGCTCCCCTGGGTCTTCAGCTTTCTCACTGCAGACCTTGGAACTTCTCAGGCTCCACAAATTCATGAGCCAGTTTCTTATTGTATATTATGTATCTCCGTACACAAAATATATGTATATGCACACACACACACACACACACACACACACACGTATCTATTATACACACACATACACACAGAAGTTAATAGACAAGGAGAGACAGATTGGTTTTGTTTCTGTGACCATTACAAGTTGTCAAGGAGGAAACTAGAATGTTGTACAAGAGTAAATCCCATGGAATTTAGGGCAGAAATATTCCCAGGAGGCAGAACAGCAAGTACAGTGGTACTGAGGAGGGAGGAACAGCAGGGATGCCATGTGGCTAGAGTGGATTTAACCAAGAGAAGAGTGATTAGAACAACCATCTGTGCCAATTCTTATAGAACCTTATTGCCATCATAAGGATATTAGATTTTATTCTTAGGCAGCCACTATGAAATTTCTGGTACCTTACTATCTAATGATTCAGAAAAAGACTTATAGTAATGGGTATATTACACACACACACACACACACACACACACACACACATGCATACATACACACACGGAGAGAGAATAAAAAGAAAGAGAAGGGAAGGAAGACAAATACAATGAAATGTTAACAGTTGAAGAAACTGGTTTAATCTTATGGAAGTTCTATGTACTCTTCTGACAACTTTTCTGTACTTTTGATTTTTTTTAAAAACAAAATATGTGTCCATATAATTTATGTATAATATATATAATATATGCATTGTGGCTGATTTGAACATCCATATCTTTAGAATCAGAGAGAATTGAAGTCAGTTGCTACTTACAGATGGGCAACCTTAGACAAGTCACTCAATTTCTCAGCATCTCCACTTTTCTGCCAATTACCACATACGATCTTGTTTGTGAGAATTCAGTGTAATATATATATATTTGAGAGAGAGAGACAGATTACATGGTGCATAGTAGACACTGAGTGAACAATCGCTATCACTACAATGGAAAATAATTTTTGCATATTACCAGAGGAATTTGCATTTTCTTCACCAGATAACAGTATCAACAGATCAAGACTAAAATATGAAGCATACCTTTTTAAGATGTAATTTTAAGCATCTGAATAATGACACAGGAATAATTTGGAGATTTGATCATGTACCTATTACTATTGTCTGTTACAGGAAGAATGTTTGGGATCAGAGATTCAGAGACAAAGAAAACACTCTTAATCCGAAAAGATTTTCCAGTCTAGTGAATAAGAGAGATTAGAAACCAGCTAATTGTTCTAGTGTGAAATGAGGTATGACACAGGTGCTATGAGAACAAAACTGATATCCACCTAAATTATTTGCTGATAATGGTAACAGTGAAAGATTAAAAATATGAATTTACCAGGGAAAGAGAGAAATTTGCAAAGAATTTTATTATCCAAACCTTTGTCTTTTTAATTTTATTGACACTGAAATTTATTTTCCCAATATCCACTAAGTGTGAGTTACCTTATGCATTTATTTATTTTGACTTTTTTTAGTTTTTTTTTCTTATCTCCTTATAGAGATAAGCAATTCTATTGTCACCTTAAGTGCCAATTAAGATGGAAGTCATTGTTTCAGAAGTGCCTAAAATATCTGTTTTCTAAACTAAATATCTAGTGTATTTCCTTTTTTTTCCCCCTGAACATTATTTAAGATGCTTCCCTGTCCAGCCTACTTAGTTTCCTCTTTTGCTGATTGTTCTGTTTCCACCATCAGCTACTTAAAGATATGCTCACCTGTCTGCCTGTGTTTTCTTATACCAGGAAAGTTTGGTGGGGCTTGCTTTATGTTAGATACTTTGCTTTCCAGATTTTATGAGGCATGATAAGAAAGTAAAGCTGATTTTATTAAAACAACAACAACAACAGGTCACATCCTCTGCATCCTTCTTAAGAATCCACTGCAGAGATCCTGTGATCACTCTAAGAAGGCTGCCAGTGCTCCAGAACGTTCTGAACTCCACTCTGAAAACTATCATAAACATTTCCTTCGCCTCTACCAACAACAAGAGCCAGAGAATCAGTTTGCTGTCTGTAGGGTTATGCTTTGTTTTGTTTTGTTTTGTTTTGTTTTTCATGAACTAAGCACTAATTTAATATTAGGAAGGACTATAGTAGTCATGGCACATGACCTACTCTATCACATTCTTGCAACCTTGATGTTCATCACAAACATGACATGATGACTGCTTGCTTCTAGTACAAGACCTCCCATAAGCATCCTTTCAAATGTATGTGGGCCTAGTTTTTGCAAAATCTATTCATATGTTGACCTGCATATATGCCCAGTAGCTCCTCCCCACCATCATAAACTTGTCTTCTACAATTGCATGCATTGCACATAATTTCTTTGATAGGAAAGCCATTCAGATATCATACCCTCAATCCCGATAACCTCCAGTACATCTGTTTTTTTTTTATTTATGTTAAATATTCATAGCTCCTTAATTTACTTCTTATGACATGTTTTGAAGGTTTCTAATACTATATCCTCCTTGCCTTCCCCTGATGTTTTCCTTATTATTAGTGATTCTCTTTAATAACATAGAACCACCTTTATTTATTTATTTATTTATTTACTTTAATTATTTAATGTTTATTTAGTTTTAAGAGAGAGAGCAAGTGGGGGAGGAGCAGAAAGAGGGAGACACAGAATCCGAAGCAGGCTCTAGGCTCCAAACAATCGACACAGGGCTCGAACTCATGAACCACAAGATCATGACCTGAGCCGAAGTCAGATGCTTAACTGACTGAGCCACCCAGGTGCCCCAAACCACCTTTAAATATGACTCTTAAAACTGAATACAATTATTAAATTGGTTTCCAACCAATATAAAATAAGAGTAATCTCGACCTTGATTTGAACACTGTTTTAGAATCAAATTATTAATGAAGTGAAATATGGTGGTGAATCATTTTGTAAAGCCAAGTTTATTTAGAAGACCCTCAAATATGCAAATCTGTTAAGTTAATCTTTTTTCACATATTGGTTTTGCTTAAATTGAGGAAAATCTGTCTTGTTTTTATTTTGAAGACTGAAATCTTTGTATCTACTCTTGACATAGGCACTCTCAAATTAATTAAGGCACAGAATTGAGTTAATATCAAGAAAATAAAACTTTGTTGATATACCATGTTGATACTAATACTTTCTTATAATGTTGTAGAGCTTTTCATTTCAAGAAATTTTAGCAACATATTATTAATATTATTACAGCTTCTGTAGTGAGTAGAAAAATTAATTCTTCATGATTCTCTTTGGAATGATATTTACATACTTTATATTTAATTAAAAATTTTAAGAAACCATCAATTATCAACTTAAGTAATTATTTATTAGAATAGATTAATTTATTATTTTTCCCCACCTATTTTTCTATGTGTCCTTTCAGCAAATCCTGTATTATGGTAAACACCACATCAAAATTTGGGGGAGATATGAATTCTGTTTCTTGTCCATAACAATGACCTCAGTAATCTTACAGATACTGCCAAACTATCTTAACTGAACTGAATGAGTCTTCATCTTGAAGGTTTTGTTTGCTTTTGTTTTTGTTTTGTTTTGTTTTGTTAATGGGGCTCTTACTCTTGAAGTTTTTATAAGAAATCAATAGATCAAAACTATTTCCAGGATCACAACACCAGCTTTGTTAAAGTGTATCCATAGAATCATTGTCCTTTCTGAGAGACACCTCTCCCTCTTTAATTCATGCTCTCATTTACTGACTGATTTTTGAAAATTTAATACACTATGGCTTTCTATGAATATCCTGCAATATCTAATGGACATAATAATAATATTTTATCAATAGCTTACTATAAATCAATTAATATAATTAATTATATAATTAATATAATAGACACTTTGCCTGAATAATTGCTGGTCCTTACAATGACTCTACAAAATAGGTATTAGAATACCCATTACACAAATGAAGAAAATGAGAATCATATGTGTAAAGTGACTTTCCCAAGGTCACCCATATAGTAAATGATTGAGACAAAATTTGAATGTTTGAGGTATTTGAGAGCCTCATAATTCATTCAGTAAATATACCTTGAGTAGTGCCCATTGTGTCTCAGATGCTGATATCCAGGCCCTAGAATCAGAACAACAAATAAGACTAATGGTACACATATTTAAGAAGTTTAGACCTTTGCATTGGTTGGGAGTGAGATGGCATAGGAAATCAAGTAGACAAATGGACACAATAGGTTCATACAGTGATGAGTGTCAGGATTAAAATCAAACAGACTGGTAGAATATGGAATGTCTCAGTACCATAACCAAGGTAGCCAAGGAAGACCAGTGTAATAAAGTGAGATGTGACTGGCATGTAGGGCAGGCCATGTGGACATCATGGGCATTTGGGGATGGTGTTTTGAGTAGAAGGAATAGCAAGAATAAAAACCATCAAAAAGGAGAAAGATTTAGGACTGTTCAAGGAAAAGAAGGAAGAATAGGGCCAGTATGGATGGTGTTTAGCAAGGAATGGGGACTACTGAAGAGTTAAGTGACCGTGATGCTTGGGATAGGTAACAGTAGAGACAGAGGACAGTAAAGATACGAGAAATAATTTTTGGAAGCTCTTAATTCAACTCAAATTATATTCTCCTAATTTTAGTATTTGCCTTTATTCTCTTTAATCTTCACATATGCCAAATAACCTGCTGATCCCCACAATGTTCTTATGCTTTTCAAAACTCATTTATTTCTAAGACCTGTGATTCCCTGCTTCCATATTTTTCTCTCGGATACTTCTACTCAGTTAAGTCACAGATTATAGGATGTCTTTGTGGTGAAGTATTTTCCAAGCCTCTCTTTCTTTAATCAGAAAGAGTCCCTTATTTTCTCCTTTGTTTTTGTTTATGACAATCTACATAGTTTCATTATTTAAGTCTTATACTTGAATCCCTGCCTTGCTAAACCAAACCTCTTGAGGGAAAAAATTATCTCCTACATCTCTTCAACCTATCACTTTGCACATAGTAGGACCAAGAATAGTACATTGAATTAAACTAGGTGCTCATGGGGCACCTGGGTGGCTCAGTTGGTTAAGCATCTGACTTCGGCTCAGGTCTTGATCTCACGATTTGTGAGTTCAAGCTGACAGCTCAGAGCCTGGAACCTGTTTTGGAATCTGTGACTCCCTCTCTTCTGCCATTTCTCTGCTCATGCTCCATCTCTCGAAAAGTATATAAATGTGTAAAGGAATTTAAAAAAAATTAGGTGTTCATAGAAGAATGACTTTGGTAATGATCTCTGACTGACTCTCCCATTCCATTCCTTTATATACCATCCTCTGCTTAACCTTTTATTTTCTTGTCTTTTGCAACCATGCCCTTCTAAATCTATTCATTATAAGATCATCAGTGTTCTCACAATTTGTATGTTGTATCAGTTTTCTATGAATGTTGTAACAGATTACCACAAATTTTGTGGCTTAAAACAACACAGGTCTGTTATCTTACATTTTTAGACATCAAAAGTCTAAAACCAGTCTCACTGAAGTAAAGTCAAGATGTTGTCAGGGTGGGTTTCTTCTGGTGGCTGTAAGGGAGAATTTCTTTTCTTGCCTTTCCAGTTTTTGGAAGGTGTGTGCATTCCTTGATTCATGGTTCCACATTTCATCATCTCTTCTTTTCCTTTTTTGTCACATTACTTTCTCTCATTTTGACACTTTTGCTTCTCTCTTCAAAGGCCCATTTGATTACATTAGACTCACACAGATAATCCAGCATCATGTCCCCATCTAAAGATAGTAAATTCATTCATATTTGCAGTCTTTTTTACCATGTAAAATAATATATTTACAGGTACTAGAGAGTAAGAGGTTACATCTTTGAAGAGTTGTTATTTAGCATACCACATATATCTTAAGATATATCATCCATCTTTGTTCCAATTAATATATTTAATTAGGAAACATCACTTTCAAGTGTGCCTGGTGACTCAGTTGGTTAAGCATCCAGCTTCGGCTCAGGTCATCATCTCACAGTTTGTGAGATAGCTTGGAGCCTGGAGCCTACCTCAAATTCTGTCTCCCTCTCTGTTTCTCTTCCTTTCATCTGCTCACGCTATCTCTCTCTCTCTCTCTCTCTCTCTCCCCCATAAATAAATAAGCATTAAAAAATTAAAAGAAAAAAAAAAAAACAACATCACTTTCTAATTGTAAGAGTCACTCTTCCTCTAGCCTTTCTGACAGAGCCCAGATCTTCATAGTAGATTGTTTCTTCCCACCCTTTGTAAGTTCCTTTCCATTCTTTTGTGTGATGTAAATTATTCTTTATCAGATTTTCTCTATCAGCTACTTATATAATGGTAATTCCAATAAATTTATGATAAGTAATGGTAATAACCAACTCTTATTGAGCATTTATTGAGGATCAGGCAGTATTTTAAGTGTTTTGAGTATATAATTTCATTTAACTCATGCAGGAATCCAATGAGTTAGGTTCTGTCATTAATTACATTTGTCTAATGAAGAAACAAGTTAGAGAGGTTGTGTAACTTGCCCATAGTCAAGAGTTAATACATGGAAATACCATATTTTAACCCAGTAGTCTGATTCCAGAGCCTGGGTTTGAAACTCTTGGGCCATACTTCCTTCCTGCATTAATGGAGAAGAGCTCGATTAACTACTGAGTTGTTATACCACTGATTGCAGATCTACAACTGTAGTTGGAATTTGTCTCCTGATTCCCAAAACCCATGCTACTGCTTTCTATGCTCACTATTGTAGTTGGATACTCCTTACATTCAAATGTTATAATAATTACTATGACAGTAATGAAATTAAATAGTTACTATTTATTGTACTTCTACTTTGTTTCAAGTTCTGTAGTAGGTGCTATTCCTAAATATGTTGTTTTTTTTTTCCCCTTTAATTTAATTTTCACAATTACCTGGCAAGGCACTCATCATTCCCAATTGACATCCAAGGAATCTGAAGCATAGAGATTTTAAGCAGTTTATTACCCAACCAACAAATGGCACATTCAAAGTCTATGTCCTTTAATTTATGCCTAGAAACCTCATTTATAATCAATCTCTTGAAAAAAACTCCTCAATTTATCCTGTTTCTATTTTTCTAGTATTCAAAAAAATATAACATGAATTATGCTGCTCAAAAACATGTTTGCATTTTCTTTCTCTACAGCACAAATATTTATTCCTAGCTCAACTCATGTTTCACTTGCAATATTTCTTGCATATGGACATATATATCTTTTTGCTTCCCATCTTCACAGCCATGCACCCAAGGAAGGCTCTAGTTATATGTTGTCTGTTTCCTCTCATAGCTTCTAACTGGTGTCTGCATCTGATTCCCTTGTTTCCTCTCCAAATACCATCCTTTGATTTACTCCTCGGCTTAATTTTTATAAAGTATAAATTCCATTTTTACTTCACAGCTAAAGAAGTACTAGTCTTTATTTGACATATTTCTGTGGTCAAATGTCTAGCCAAAGTAGAGTTACCAAACTTACCAATAAATGACATTAGCCTTTTTACCAGTTTTATTCTTTTTTTAAATTTAATTTCTTATTCTTTATGCTGAACTTTTATATTTGTTGTTGTCCCATATGTCTGGAGTCTATGGGATCAGAGTATGACATCTGTGATTGCTACTTATATTGGTAGTTGCATCAGAGTGGTGATTAGGGTGATAATAGTAATAACTTGTTTTATTTTTTAATCGATATTTATTTATTTATTTAATGGTTTTTGAAATATATTTCTGAGAGAGAGAGAGAGACAGCATGAGCAAGGGAGGGTCAGAGAGAGAGGGAGACATAGAATCTGAAACAGGCTCCAGGCTCTGAGCTAGCTGTAAGCACAGAGCCTGATGCAGAGCTCAAACCCATGAACCATGAGATCATGACCTGAGCCAAAGTCAGACGCTTAACTGACTGTGCCACCCAGGTGCCCTGGTAATAACTTGTTTTAAACACAGTATTTTATATATACATACATACATTACATACATTATATGCAACATACATTATACAAATGGTCTCTTCATAGTCAAAACATCCTATAAGCCATAAACTTAAATCAAGGTTAAAAATATAGCATTTTGCATAGATCGAAGTTTGTTGATTTCAAAGTCTCTCTTCTCTAGTTAACAGCTTCCCTCTGTAATCTCAGAGAGTGGTGATATTTAATAGGCTATTTATTAAGAATGGCCCAGAGGCAGTTCAGTTAATGGTGGGAATTTTCATCCACAGAGAAGGAAGCAAAGTTTATTTCCAGGAAACAGTACCAGGCTTCATATCTGAAGATCTGTTAAGAAGAATGGCTTAACATTCTTACAAGTCTAATTATGGGCACTATTCTTTTTTTGTTTGTTTGTTTGTTTTTCTTTCTTAAATAGTTTATTGTCAAGTTGGTTTACATATAACACCCAGTGCCCATCCCAACAAGTGCCCTCCTCCATGCCCATTGCCCCCCTTCCCCTCTTCCCCACCCCCATCAGTACTCAGTTTGTTCTGAGCTTTCAAGAGTCTCTCACAGTTTGCCTCCTTCCCTCTCCCCAACTATTTTTCCCCTTCTTCTCCCGCATCATCTTCTTTTAACTTCCTCCTAATTCACCTATATGTGCAAACATATGGTATTTGTCCTTCTCTGCCTGACTTATTTCACTCAGCATAACACCCTTAAGGTCCATCCATGTTGCTACAAATGACCAGATTTCATTGTGTCTCATTGCCATGTAGTATTTCATTATATAAATATACAACATCTTCTTGATCCATTTGTCCGTTGATGGACACTTAGGTTCTTTCCATGTTTTGGCTATTGTTGAGAGTGCTGCTATGAACATGTGTATGGGCACTATTCTAATAGTTTGTGTGTATTAATTCATACTCCTCAAAATAAGCCTGTGAAATATGTGCTATTATTATTCTTATTTTATCAACGAAGAAACTGAGACACAGGAAGATGAAATAATTTACCCATCATTTGGTCCTAGGTGGTCTGGGTCTACTCTCATGACCACTACCTTATACTGCCTTTTATCTATTAGCATGAAAATGTGATCCCGTTGGGAATGCACAATATTTAGTTTTCAGGCTCCTTCTTAAACTGCTAAATCAGGTAAGCTACTCCTGATCCCCCAAACAAAATATAATTTCTTCTTCCTTTCATCCCTCAGTACATTTTCTTACTGTTCTCATGGCCAAGGCATGCCCTTCCATTATGGGGGAGAAAAAATATACTAAAAAAGTAACATTGCGGTCCAAAGCACAGGAGCTAAAGAGAAGATAATGCAAAAGCAATTCATGGAGATATCAAAAAACCTGGAGAGCTCTTTCCTAGTGGCCGAAAACAAATATAGTCTTCCCACCCCGTGGTGATTGAAGTTAGGTATGCAGGTAGGTACGGGTGTTCTGGTTCTGGCTCATCTACTTTTCAGTCACTAAGAATGTTGCCAGACATGTCACTGAAATGAGATCAAAGTTTTCAAGGTCCCAATTAAACAAGTCTCAGTAGTGCTCCTGTAAAATAAGGAAGCCAGGGAATTAGTAAATTCAAAGGATACAAGAACTGAACAAATGAATTCAGCAAAGTTGCATGATACAAAAGTAATACACAGGAATTGGTTGTGTTTCTATACACTAATAGCTAATGACATAGCAGAAAGATAAATTAAGAAAACAGTTCCATTTGCAGTTGAACCAAAAAGAATAAAATACCTTGGAATAAACTTAACCAAGGAGATAAAACAAACAAACAAGAACTCCTACTCTAAAAACTATAAAACATTGATGAAATTAATTGAAGATGACGCAAAGAAATGGAAAGACATTCCAAGCTCTTGGGTAGGATAAATTAATATTGTTAGAATGTTTATACAGTGTCCAAAGCAATCTATAGATTCAATGCAATCCCTATCAGAATATCAACAGCATTTTCACAGAACTAGGACAAGTGATCCTGAAATTTGTATGGAATTTCATACAAAAAGACCCTGAATTGCCAGACCAGTCTTGAGAAAGAATAAAACTAGAGGTATCACTATCCCAGAATTCAAGATTGCTTGAAATCTTGACTGATTACAAAGTGGTAGTAATAAAAACATTATGGTACTGGCACAAAAACAGACACATCGATCAATGGAACAGGATAGAGAGCACAGAAATAAGCCCGTACTTATATGATCAATTAATCGTCAACAAAGGAGGCAGGAATATACAATGGGGAAGACAGTCTCTTCAACTCAACAAATGGTGTTGGGAAAATTGGACAGCTACATGGACCACTTTCTTACACCACACCAAAAATTAACTCAAGATGGATTAAAGACCTAAATGTTAGGCCTGAAACCATAAAATTTCCGGGAAAAAAAATAGGCAGTAATTTCTTTGACATCAGCCTTAGCAACACTTCTCTAGGTAAGTCTCACCACTCAAGGGAAACAAAAGCCAAAATAAACTCTTTGGACTACACCAAAATAAAAAGCTTTTGCACAACAAAGGAAGCTATCAATAAAACAAATGTCAACCTACATAATGGGAGAAGATATTTACAAATGATATATCCAATAAGGGGTTAATACCCAAAGTATACAAAGAACATAATACAACTTACAATCACCAATAACAAAATGTGATTAAAAAATGGGCAGAAGGCCTAAATAGATATTTTCCCATATACAGATGGCTAACAGACATATGAAAAGACGTTCCGTATCATCAGTCCCCAGGGAAATGTAAATCAAAACTACAATGAGATATCACCTGACACTTGTCAGAATGGCTAGAATCAAAAACACAAGAAATAACAAGTGTTGATAAGGATATGGAGAACCATCATGCACTGTTGGTGGGAATAAATTATGGTGCAGCCACTGTGGAAAACAGTATTTTTCCACAACATTTTTCCTCAAAAAATTAAAATAGAAATACATATGAACCAGTAATTCCACTACTGAGTATTTACCCAAATAAAACAAAAACACTAATTCAAAAAAATTTATACACTCCTGTTTTTATTGCAGCATTGTTTATAATAGGCAAGATATGGAAGCAACCCAGATGTCCACTGATAGATAATTGAATAAAAAAGATTTGGTGTTGTGGCTCAGTCGGTTATATGTCTGACTTTAGCTCAGGTCATATTTCAGTCAGTGAGTTCGAGCCCCATGTCAGGCTCTGTGCTGACAGCTCGGAACCTGGAAGCCACATCAGATTCTATGTTATCCTCTCTCTTTGCTCCTCCTCCACTCACACTCTGTCTCCTTCTGTTACTCAAAAATGAATAAATGTTAAAAAAAATTTAAAAAAATAAAGATGTGGTATGTACATACGTGTATATAATGGAATATTACTCAGCCATGAAAAATGAAACCTTGCCATTTACAACAACATGTATGGACCTAGAGGGTATTATGCTAAGTGAAATAAATCAGACAGAGAAAAAACAAATACCATATGATTTCACTTATGTGAGGAATCTAAAAAACAATAAAGAAAAAACCCATATAAGCAAAACAGCAGAAAAAAGACCCATGAATATAGAGAACAAACTGATGATTAACAGAGCGAAAGGGAGTTGCGGGGGGGGGCAAGATGAGTGAAAGGGAGTGGGAGGTACATAATTCCAGTTATTGAATGAATAAGTCACAAGGATGAAAGATACAGCGTAGGGAATATAGTTAATGGTATTGTAATTGCGTTGTATGGTGACAGATGGTAGCTACACTTGTATTGAGCACAGCATAATGTATACAGACTTGTCAAATCAATATGTTGTAAACCTGAAAGTAATGTAAACATTGTGTGTCAACTATGCTTCACTTTAAAAAAATAAGTAAATAATGCCACAGAAACTATAAAAAAGGGGGAGAAAAGGTAAGAAAAGAAATGCAGGTTATCTTCCAGAACCTGGAAAAGAAGGAAACAGATTCTTTCTGGAGCCTCTCAAAGGAACACAACACTTCTGATAGCTCAATTTGAGCCCTGTAAGATCCATTTCAGATTCTGGACTCTAGACTTGTAAAATAATATGTTTGTAGTGTTTGAAGTCACTAAGTTTGTGACAAAGTGTTATTTCAGCAATAGGACACTAATATGATATCTGATTTGGTTTTCTCCCACCAAATATTTAGTCAGAGAAAACAAGCCAACAAAAATAAAAAGAAACTAAGAAAAAACTTTTAATTTTTTAAAATTTATTTTTAACAGAGAGAGAGAGAGAATGGCAGGCAGAGTGTGAGCAGGGGAGCGGCAGAGAGAGATGGAAACACAGCATCTGAAGCAGGCTCCAGTCCCCGGGCTGTCAGTACAGAGCCTAACACAGGGCTCAAATCATGAACCGTGAGATCATGACCTGAGGTGAAGTCGGTCGCTTAAATAACTGAGCCACCCATGCCCCCCAAGAAACTAAAAAAAATTAATTCTGATTAAAATTCACCTAATACGGTAAATTAACAAATGCTTTTTTAGGGAATTCTAAAGGATTCTAGGGAAAAAATGATAAATCTCTCAAATTTATTCCCTCCCCCCTCTTCTTCTCCATAAGACAGCATCCATAGATTTAGTTTAGGAAACCCTCAGATCCAAATGTTCAGTTATCACAAAATTAAATATTAAACAAGAAGTTAGGTGAAAGGTGAAATAGATGAAGGGGATTAAGAGGTAAAACTTTCCAGTTATAAAATAAATAAGTCATGGGATCAAAAAGTACGAAAGTATTGACTATATTCTATAGTCAATAATATTGTGATAACTTTGTATGGGGACAGATGGTAACTACACTTATTGTGGTGAGCACTTCATAATATGTATAACTGTTGAATCACTATGTTATAAACATGAAACTAATATGATATTGTATTTTGACTGTACCTCAATTAAAAATAAATGTTAGGGGGCACCTGAGTGGCTCAGTCGGTTGAGCTTTTGACTTTAGCTTAGGTCATGGTCTCCGTTTGTGAGTTCGAACTGCTTTTGGCCTGTCAGCATAGAGACCGCTTTGGATCCTCAGTCCCTCTCTCTCTGCCCTTACCCCGCTTATATGCTCTCTCAAAAAATAAATAAAACATTAAAAATAAATAAATAAACATTAGAAGGTTGACACATTTTGACTCGTGTTAAGTCCCCAAATAATATATTTCCGGATTTCTTATGGCTCTGGGCTCACAGTAACAGGATGGTTGGGCAGACTTTCAAATGGGGATGAGGATAGGCTATAGTTATAACCATCTCTTGTATCAGGAAAAGCTTTTCTAGAAAACGTCATCATTGGTCATCACTTGCAACGGTGTCTATTTCTATCAGGATGAGAGAAAACAAGGGGGGGCATCAAGAACTTGAGGGCAAAATCGGGAGCTCAGTCATGGCAGAAGGGGCCTAGGGGGCCTATGTGCGGAGGCTGCTGGTCTCTGGCCAGGTGGCCAAGGTCTACATGCCGGCTCCTTTTCTGTCTGGCCTTTCTCACTGAACCCTGGGCAGGTAAACCTCACCACTTGGTATTTTCTTTGGTGGACCAAACTGTCACCCACATCTGCAGCCTTTCTATTAAAAGTTGCCTTTGGAGTCCTAGACTCTTCGTCACCAAGCACAGGCCTGACAGTGCCTAAGAGTAAGTAGTCTGGGTGGCCTGCAATTGCAGGACTAGAAAAACCCATCTCTCACTTTGGAGCTGAGCAACTGAGTAATTTATATTCTAGAACTTCTCTGTGGGAATCCAGCTGAAACACTCTGTGTTCTTAGGAATAATCATGTTACTTAAAATGGGGCTTTTGTGGTGGTCAGTCAAGTGTGAATACAGAGTAACACCATCGGGAGGTATGTGGAATTGAAAGTGGTTTATTATATTCAGAAGTCCCAGAAGAGAGAGATAGGGCAGGCTACACAGGCTGTGGGTGTGGTGAAGAACTAAGTGATCAGGCTTGACCAAGCTGGTAGGGAACTGAGAGAGATGAAGACCAATGAGGCAGTGCTTTCACTGGGGATCAGGGTGAAATACCCAAACAAAAGATGCGAAGGGATTGTGCTGGTGCACGTGAATGTCACTGAGTCCCAGGGGAGGGCAAGAAGGGTGCTAACAGCTTCTCTCCAGGAATGTGAGGCATCTGGAAAATGTGAAGCTTTTAAAACTTACACATTACATCCTCTGGAACTTTTCTTGAAATCCTACCTTCGCTTGACTTCTTTCCCTCCTTTGCAGCACTTCTGCTATTCCCCTACTGATTTCTCCTCGTACTTCCTAAATACATCATTAGCCTCCCCACCCACCCACTAGCTTCCATGGGCTGCAGTTCCCTCAGCAGTCACCATGACTTTGGGTCAGCCTATGCCTTCTCCCTGCCTCCACTCTGGCCTCACTTCGCTGTGCCACACTGGCCTCAAGATGGGCCTGCAATCCTCATATCAGCTGCGCTCATACCACATGAGTCCTGAAGGAGGCTCAGGAAAAGTAAATATTAGGGCTTCATTTTCCCTGATCACTTTGTGCCACCCAGTTAAAATTGAACCCTGGGTTGGAGGACAGGGGGAGTCAAGGCATGACTTTGTCCAGATCCTATATAGTTAGTAGGGGGAGAGCTTGAGTCTATCCTTGGTAGTCTACCTAGGCTAGGTAAAAGCCCAAAGAGGGGTATTTCACAACATAGAGGTAGACCTCTCGTTTTCGACACCCAGCCTTGACTCCTTCCCTGTAGCTGGAAAAGGTGTGGACTTAACGTTTCACTTCCTCCATGTCATATTCACTTTCTAACATTAAAGCACCAATAAGTGCAGATCTGCTGTCACAAGACAAAGTGACATATTTTCTATGATAAGGTAGAGGCTGAATTCCCAGAATAATTTAATGGTTTTGCATTGGATATATTAAAGGAACTTAGGGAAAAAAAAAAAAAAAAACACTCTCAGGGTGGTGCCCTCATTGTCAAGCCATTTTGCATGTCAGACAAAGAATGTTTTCCCATTCTTCCCTTTCAATTTTATTGTTGTTAAAGCCAAAACAAGCAAAAACAGAACAGTAAAATAAAAAGAATCTTCCCATCAGCTTTAGCATCATATATTTCCAATACTGCTGTTTTAGAAAGATCCTCCATGTCATATTATTTTCCTTTTTGCCACTTTTTTGGTTATGTTGTCAAGGCTATGAAAAAGAAGGCCTGGATCTCACAAAGTTTTCCAAATTATATTAACAATGTAAGCAACCTGATAGTATTTGAGAGAAAAAAAAATGTCAAAAATACAATTTTGTATATGTGTTTTAAAACCCCCAATTTTCCCCCAAATGGACCACATTTTTAAGTAACTACACCAACAAACATATTTATAGACCAGGTAAATTTTCTAAAATGTCTCTTTTTTACAATGGCATTGAAAAGTGGGTCAGCATGGAGTAAAGCCAGTTGTATCATTTTTTCTCCTTCCAGATCCCCACTGTAGAGGAGAAAATAGTAAGAAAATCTGACTTCATCAAAGTTTGTCCCTAAGACATTTCATGTTTAGATTTAGAATAAAGGCTACTCAAAAGCACAAATCTATTTCTTCTTGTTCATTCCCTGTCCTCAAGGCAGCCTGAGAACTATCAGAAGTGTGAAGAGTTCATGCTTATCAAAGAACATTCATGACAATTACTGAAAAATGTGTTTTTTTTTCAGAAATTAAAACAAAGTGGCTTTTCTTCCCCCATTTTCCTCCGGCTGACAATCATGTATGACATTTACCCATGTCACAAAATATTTTCTCACCAGAAAGAACCTCGTGAAGAGGGTCTGTCAGCTTTCCTTCATTCTCTATTTACAGTTGGGAGAGAAAAATGATTTATGATTACTATAATTATATCTCTCCTTAGGAGAGCTGTACTAATTATGTAATTTTTTTAGCCATTTTTCCTTTTGCAAGCTCTTAGTTAATTTAAATTGAAATGTATTTAGCAATTTTGTACCCAGTTACTTTTCAAACCTCTGTGTGGGTCACAAATTGCATGGCCTAGGATCACTTAACACATCAAATCTGTTCATAGTGGGCATAAAGCCCCTGGGCCTACATATTCACAACTGTGATATAAAAAGTTTCTCTCAATAGATAGGATCTTCATAGATATTTTGAGGGAGTCTGCAGGAAATGAGTTTTGGGCAAAATGTTTTATACTCTGCAGTTATACCATAATGGCACTGCACCTTAGGAGTCAGCCTGGGATGTATTAGCCGACTTAATATTACCAGCAACCTATCCCTTTCATTTTATGACTTTATATCACATTTATAACTCTGGGTTCCTCTATTGTCTTTTGTATTCATCTTTTTTTAAGTACTATTTTTTTAAAGATAGTTTTATTTAGACAGCATGAGAGATGTTGCATCTAGACATTTAAAATTTTCAGTGCAGTAAATAATATTGGGGTAGGAAATATAATTGCATTCTTCCCCCAAATACACACCTCTAAAGATAAGAAATAGCCTTTATTGAAGAAATTGAATTCATGTGTACTAAATGCTGTCCATTACCTAGCATTTAAATAATTTTGTATTCTCAGAAAACATTTAAGTGCCTTCTTTGTCATCCTATGAATCTTCCAAACTATGATGTGATACAGTTAATTTTACTTTAAATATGAAGAGACTGAGGCTCACTAAAGTGAATCACTTTCCTAGGAGCAAAGCAGCTATTAAGTGGAAGCAGCATTTCTGCTGACATTCTTTAGCCTCTGTAATACTCAGGTCCTTCCCTTTCATCTTCCTAAAACCATACAGAGTTGGCATTACTCTCTATTTACAAATTAGAAAAGTAGATGTAGAGAGAGTGAGTTAAATGCCAGTGAATAAAAGAAATATTATGTGTGGGCTCCTTTTTCCAATAAATAATAGTAACCCTCAGTACAGTATACCTGAAAAAACAAAAATACCCATCTGAATTCTTACTTTAAATAAAAAATCAATCCATGTGAAAAAAGAACTCTGTCTTTTGCAGAGACTCAGAATTATATCTGATTTAATGAATGGTTAAAAGAAAGAGGAGACAGTGAGGAGAACTTGCATTATTACAAATAAATGAGTAGTTTACTTAAAGGAAACAAAACAAAACAAAAACAAAAACAGGGGTCCTGGGTGGCTTGGTAGGTAAAGCATCTGACCTGGGCTCAGGTTATGATCTCTTGTCTGGTGAGTTCTAGCCCCATGTCTGGCTCTGTGCTGTCAGCACAAATCCCACTTTGGATCCTCCATCTCCCTCTCTCTCTACCCCCACCCCACCCCCCCGTCTCAAAAATAAATAAACATTTAAAAACACAAATAAGGGTTAGGTCCACAGCAAGGTCCAAATGTTGTCAAACCAAATAAAAACAACCAAAGAAAATTGATTCCTCACATTATCTAAAATAAATGCCCATGTCACCTTGACTGACTCATTTGAGAATAACAAAATCACATGCTCATGAATATATTCATTCATATGAATTAAATGCTGCAAAGTATTCAGTCTAACAAACAATGGAAAATGCTAACAAACAATGTAAAAATCAGTAAATTTGCTTTTCTTCTGGTTTTTGCATTACCTTTCTCTGTTGTCTTTTGTATTGCCTTATGACATTGTGGATCTCACCAAATGAATGAATTGAAATGCTAATAATGTAGCTTTTAGTTGAGATTGGGATAATTGGTAGGAACTGGACCAGTGAGGTATTTTATATATATCTGTCATTATATACCAAGAGCTTTATACACAATAGTTATTTCTCACGTTTTTCTTATACCCGGACAATATCTCTCACATTTGTTTTATATAAACTAAACAGCAAGCAATTTATTTGGGGCAGTTTTCATTATAGATAAATAATGATTTTGACTATTCATGTTGGAAAAGTTCAAAAGGATACTTGGCATGTAAAAAAGAAATTCAAAAAAGAATAAGGAAATTAGTTCATAACTGGGAAAGAATTCTAAAACTTGGGGAAAAGCCATTCCTACACATATGTGTTAGCAGAGTTATTTAAAGCACAGAATTTAGAAAAGTAGTCATTCAATTCCATTTCACATAAATTGAGCTCCCCCAGGAAAGCTTTATTATGGGCATTAGTGGAGTGCTCTGTAGAAAGGGATAAAGAAGGAAGAAACATGAGGAGAAAAAAAAACAAAACATGGTACTAATTCTCAAGGCATTTACAATCTAGTGGGGAAACAATAATATTCTTCAAAATTATTCAAACATATATATCACTTAACCTTTCAAAATTACTTTCTCATTTGTCATGTCATAGTGCCCTTTCAATAGCCCTGAGAAATACTCAAGAAACTTGCTATTTTTCCCCCAGATCATGTAAAAAAAAAGAATAATGTTGGTCAGAGAAATTAAATGACTTGCTTAAGTCACTCAGCAGCACCCTCAACATGGAATAAGGATTTCTATGAACTCTTTCCATTGCAAAGGGTTAAGCATGATGCAGATAGAGAGGAAGTTAATGCATTTGAACTGTTCCTACTTCTTGTTTTCTCACAGGATGGAAATCTCTCATCCTTCCTTTATTCTCTCACCCAGACTTCAAGATCTTCAGCAAAACCTAAATACAACTGAATCAGAGTGGTAATATTTTTTTTAGCGGGGTGATGACACTAATGAGAAAGTATTTGGGAAAGTGCTGAAAACTGAGTCAAAAAAGAAAGTTTGATTATTGATCAAATCAACATCATCAGGGTTATGACTTCTTAGAGTCTCCAATGAAGCTTAAATTGGAAGAAGTTGCCCCTTTGGGAAGTTGGCTAAGGATATACATGATAAATGACATAAGCATTACCCCCACAATCGTGTCACCTAGAGCCTCATGATGGGGCATGATTTGGAGATAGGATCTTTGCTAACATAATTACATTAAGATGAGGTCATTTTGGATTGGGATGACCCCTCAATCCAGTGACTGCTGTCTTCATAATAAGAGGAGACCTACAGAAGCACATGCACAAGATTAATGGCCATGTGAAGTCGTAGGCAGAAATGCACTGAACTGGTTATAAGACAAAGAACACAAGGGGTTACTGGGAGTCACCAGAAACCGAAAAGAGGCAAGGGAGGACTCTTCTCCTAGAGTTTTCTGAGAGGGCATGGCCCTGCTTGATTTCAGACTTCTGTCTCTAGAATCTGTTTTATGCAACCCAGTGTATTGCATTTTGTTACAGTAGTCCTAGGAAATTAATACTCATGGACACCCAGGAAGAGGAACAACAGCAATACCCCACCTCCCAAATTCAAAAAGTATACTTACCTCAGGGAAAGCACTGGGGAGAGTAGGGTGGGGAGGGAGGAGCAAGTGAGAGAGTGGCTGGTAGAAAGGGTTGTCAAGGAGAGAAATTTTATTTATCAGCTGACTATGATATTCCAAGCTCTGTATCTGTCAGTTTACATGTGTTTTCTCTCGATCTTCACCAGAATTCTGTGATGAGTTTGATACCATTTGTAAATAAAGGCTTAGCTAGCCTAGGTGTCTGGCTCAAAATCACAACGTAATAAATGACAAAACCAGAAAACAAACCCATTCTTTCTAATTCCTAGGCAGGTATTCCTTCCTCTTATGCCTATAATTAAATAGCTCTCCAAGAATGCAGTAAATCTCTCTTCCTCTGAGACTTTTAAAACTAGTCAGGACACAATAACAGGCAACTCTTGGTAGAAATAGTCTTCTCTGGGCAGAAAGATAAAATTGGATACCCTAATAGGTCTTTTCCAAGTCTAATTACTCTCACTCTGTGCAAGGCGCAGACTAAATGCAAATTCATTATCATTTTTTTTTTCTGAGTTAGCTGAAAAACAAGATTGATTGGCATTTTGGAGATATTCAACATTTATATGCAGGAAATTTAGGAGACTTTAAACACACGCAAAGAAGCTTTTCTTAAGATATCTTGTACTGTTGTTTTTCTTTTATCAACAGTGAAATGCTCTGCACAAGAACAGATGTTTGTTAAAATATCATACTGCTGCTCTTCCCAAGCTGATGACCTTGGTGTACTCAGGACCATGTAGGCATTGTGCAGGCTTCCTCACCTGAAGAAAAGAATACTGTGTTTTTTTACCTAAATTCCTTTGTGTTCACATTTAAATTCTGCCTCATTTTCTTTGCCTTTCAAATGTACTGAGTCTGACCTCTCTTCACAATGGGTAATAAGAATACTATAAATTATGACTATAGTTGAAAATATTCGCATATACGTTGTTTCATCCAACACACAGTACAGCATGTAGTACTGATTCCAAAAACTGAAGAGCACCTGACAATGAAAGTGACTTTGCACAGAAGCACAGGTGATGAGCGGGGGCAGGGTTGACTTCATAGCTTTTTCAGCACCTCAAAGAAAAAATTATCCCTCGATTTTAACCAAGATAAGTTTGATGTTTGCATTGGCTGTTGCTATGCCAAACAAACAAAACAAAATAAAACAATAACAACAACAAAAACTTGGTAAAATAATGAAGGCTGAATACCGTGTTTCTTATCCTTCCTTGTGCCTTAAGCATGTAGAGCTCTTGTTAGAGGAGACACATCCCAAGAATAGGTACTTAAGACTTATCTGTAAAGAGATGTATTTCCCATCTCTTCATCAGATCATGCTGTTTGCAAAAATATCTAGATTAAATTGCTGGGAAAAATTACCTAGATTAAATAACTCTCCTTAACCAATATCACTAATTTCTGAATACCTGAAGTCTATTTTCTTCTTGAGACCTCCCCTCCCGCCCCCTGCCAGAGACTTTTTAAAGCCAGTAAAATAATTTGTAAAGTTGGCATCTTTCCCCCCTCCCCTCACCTTGGCATATAAAAAAAATCTAAAATTAGTACGTAGGTATACTTCACATGTGATTTGGACACTAACTTCTGATTTTTATCTACTAGAACATGAATTCCTTGCCTAGGAAGGAGTGGCATACCTTCTGTGCTGATCCAAAAAATTCCTTCAGGGCAAAGGAAAATTACACCAATATCCAAGGAGCATTTGTGTTTTCTTTCCTTTGCCTTCTAACACCAAATCATTTAGTCCTATCTTTTCTAAACCTGAACATAAATAAAATATACTAGTTTTATATACCAGTGGAAAGTTATATATACTCTGGGAAAAAATTCCCCTTATGCTTATGTTCTTTTAACTAGATCTCCCTGGCTATGTATTATTGGATTCTCCTTTACAGTTCTATCCTTCCCCCCTAATACCATTCTTCTAGTATTTGTACAATTATGGAAAAAAAATTCTCTGAAGCTATAATACCATTTGAAGAGACAAAGCTGTCATTACATGGATGAGGTTAGATTCTTTGAGAGGAGCCATTTGCTCAGCCAGAGTCAGGATGCTACCAAAGTTTTTGACAGATACGGTCAAAGGAGTACCTGGCACTCACAAAAGGTCAGAGAAGTTAGGCATCACCACAAAGTTCACAGACAGCTGAGGCTGTCAGCACTATTTGAAATAAACCATCCGAAAGATACTGGAGCTGAGTTTGCTTGCTTTATCCCCAAGGAGTTCTATGTTCATATTGACTTCAGTATCACTCACTGCCTCTTCTTGCCCCACACATCTCCATGAAGACACTCATGTGCACGTTTGCTACCCCACCTAGACCTTTTCAGGAATCTTATGGGATAAGCCTGGCTTATAAACATCTGAACTTCTCAGTTTGAGTAAAAGTCACAAAGAAAGACACCTGTCAGTGTTTAAAATCTTTTTGTTGTTGTTTTTGCACATTCTTTCTAGACTGAGGACAGAAGAAATGAATAAAAAAGAACCCATGACTTGATTGACTTGATTCGACTTTGAATATAAATGTGAATGAAAATAAAGGCATTCAATATGAATGAAAATAAAGTCTTTACATTGTTTAATTCATTCAATGTGTATATAGTAAGTGCCTTCCCTATCTCAGACTCTTGGGCCAGACACTAGGATGACAAACAAGTACAAGACACAGCAGCCCCTGCCCTTGAGCATCAGTCTGGGTGAATGATGGAAAACTTACTATTAAACATCATAATAACTTTATTACAATTATTGGAACTACTTTATTTAATCAATAAAGCATTTCTTCAGTATCTAACAGGGGTTGGACTCTATGTTGGATAGTAGTGTATACAGGTTATCAGTAAAATATCTGTGCCCTCAGGGACTTTCAACTCTCAGTAAAAAAAGAAAAGAAAATGAACAATGACATTACAAAGAGAAATATACTTTGAAGGAAGGGATTCTAGAGTACATATTCCTGATCCATCTTATCTCTGTGCCAATAATCCCCATTTATACATTAAAATTATTTGATGAATCTCTCACTGACAAGCCATATTTTATTCATACCATTTACATAAGGCAAAGTGAGATAAGAAAAAGTAAAATTTTGGACTGGATTTGAGGAGTACTGGATTATGCTCTCCAGTTGTTCCCAAAACGTCTGTGTGGCTTTGGAGAGCAAGTTCAATGGAGAGCCCTCAATGTCTTTGAGTCTAGTGTTCAGAGGCAGAATGCCATTTCTTGGAGGGAACTGATGAGAATAAGCCAAGATGGCTGACTTACCGGAACGAGGTTATGGGTATAATATCCATTACCCCAGTGAATTCAACACCCAGCTGTAGGTCAGCATTACCAAAGAGCTTCTTAAAAACACAGATGCTGAGTACACCTCAGAAATACTGATTCAGTGTCTGTGGTGAAACCAGGAATCTTTATTGAATACATTTCTCAGGGAATTCTGATCTGTCACCTGCTTAGAATCACCAACCTCTGAGTTTAACACACAGCTCTGGGGTGGGATTAAAGGCATTTCACAATCTGCCCTCAGCCTACCTTCATAGAGATCTTTTGTCATAACCAAGCCATCATTTCATTCCAGCACTCACAAACAACCTGCACTCGGGGTTTACTTTTACTTTTAACTGCTTTCAGCCATGTTCTTTACTCTCTTCTTCCTTTGAGACACATTGAACTATGGCTCCTCCTTTCCAGGTCTAACCCACATTTCTCTTGTCTGAGATGTGATTTCTGACTTCCTAGGCCATCTCTATCTGCTTATTCAATATACTTCTAGAAAGCATACTTTATTTAAATCTGGATTGCAAACCTATTTCTCCAAACTAGATCAGAAGCACCATGACTATTTTCATGTATCTCTATATCAAAATGCCTAATAATTACTCTGGCAATGTAATAGATGTTCAATAAGAGATTATTAAATGCATGAATAGAATATGGTAGTAGGTGAACCTTTATGAAACAGTAGGAATTTGGGCCTAGGGCTGCTTTAGTACCAATCTTGAAGAAACTGAGGTATTGGATAGTTTTTTTAGACAGAATAAAATGTTTAGTAAGATATGGATCAAAGAAGATTTAATAAAAGTTGGATTTGATATTGAGATATCACAACCCAACTAATGCTCTGCAAACATGACCTATGTATTACCTTTCCAGAATTTGGGGTAGTTTTGGTGCATACATTGTAGTTAAATGGCCCAAAAAGCAAAATTAAGAAAAAAATATGAGGGGGCTTCTGGGTGACTCAGTCAGTTAAGCATTGGACTTTGGCTCAGGTCATGATTTCATGGTCCGTGAGTTTGAGGCCTACATCAGACTCTGTGCTGACTGCTCAGTCCGCTTCAGATTCTGTGTTTCCCTCTTTCTCTCTGCCCTTTTCCTGCCTGCACTCTCTCTCTCTCAAAAATAAACATTAAAATAAATGATGCCAGGGAAATACCCATGTTATTAAATGGAAAATGTGTCATTTATTTTCTAAGTTTTCCTAAGTTCTTATGGAATATTTTTT
This sequence comes from Hyaena hyaena, assembly GCF_003009895.1. Lineage (NCBI taxonomy): Eukaryota > Metazoa > Chordata > Mammalia > Carnivora > Hyaenidae > Hyaena > Hyaena hyaena. Next base: position 4,231,984 of record NW_024080691.1, read on the forward strand.
TTCATCTCCTTTCTCAGCTAGATTTGGGTTGCATCTTTCCCTTCCATAAAGTATTTCCTAACACTTGGATAAATATAAAATTGGTCCTGGGCTTTTGATATGAGAATCTTATGTCCAGGTAATTGTGGACTCCACTGTGTCTCTGCAACAATGTATAACAAAGAATAGATATTAGCTTTATGAGGTTTATGTCATTTTTTTTCAATATTTCATGCAACAAGGTTAAGAGAAAATGTTTTATATGAAAAGGAGTAATTAATACCCAGAGCCAATAAAGGTTCAAGTGACAGGCCATGTCTTCAGTAGAACCATCCCCAAAATGACAGAACCAATTTATAAAATGATATATACTTAAATCACATATTCACTCAAGATGTGTGCAAACATATGGACATATTAAGGAAGGGAGGACTGTGGGATACTCAGGGGGTCTCAGCATGCATTTTAAGGATACTACCAAATCTTTATACAGAGTTAAGCTCTCTGGTTAAATATTGACCATCTTCTTTATTGGTAACTTGGTTCTTCTTTTCCTCATCACCATTCTGGGTATTTATCTGTTCCAGAATACATGCATTATGCATTTAGAATTTGTTCCCTTTCCATCTGGTATAAATTATTATATCCATAAGCCTATGTGGGTAGATATATTTCATTTCATAGCTAGATAAGACCAATTTATGATCGATGATTTGTATCGAAAAGGTGAAAAGTTGGATCAGGAGAGTTGAACAGTTGGATCACAGTTGATCAGCAGTGTGTGTTTTGGGTGCAAGATGCGGGGAATGGTGGCTTGTGTTTCAGATACTTGCCATACCTGACACAAACAAGCCCACAGTGCAAACTTTAGGTATATATACATACCTTAGAGCTTAAGCCCTTGTTGTTTCAAAAAATCACTAAATGAAATTCAGTTGTGGAACCAAAAGCACAGACTGGGAAAATCACATTTACCTTTTAGTAACTGCTGTTGAATTCAAAATGTTACCCCTCAAAAAAAAAAAAAACAAAAAAAAAAAAAACAAAAAACATTGATTCAATCAAGCATTTAATGTGAGCTTAAGTGAAAAATGCAATTTGATAAGATCTCAAAAATCAGGTAGTGTGTGAAGAAAGATTTCATATTTCCAAATACATTATGAAGATAATGGGTGCTTGAGGTAGTTCTAAAATAAAAGAATGAGGCAAAAGAGATTTTTTCTTTTACAATAAGATATAAAATCGGTTTTGTGAGTTGAACTGTATCATTTTCTACTAAAAGAGATTAAATGAACATAGAATCTTGATGCAAGCATGTGACAGTTTTTGTGAGCATAGTTTTATTAAATCATTATTATATTGTTTTCTAGTAATTTTTAAAGACCATTATCAGTAAACAATAGTGATCCTTTATTCTTGCAGAGCAATATGAAGCACAACTAGAATTAATGTAGGTAGTGAATTAATTACTTTTAAATGAAAACATCACCAATAAGCATGCCTCTGTAAGATTACGTAAAATGATCTCAAAGTATTCATGGGATTGTCCATTCATTTATTCCTTTTTTAAATATGAATAGACATGCTGGATTTCAGCATTTGATGGAAAATATTTAGCTGGATGTTGTTTTTCTTTTAACATTAGCCCTGCAAATAGATACTAGGATTTTACTCATTGCAGGTGAGTAACATAAATGAGACTCTGAAATATTCTGATCACTCATCAAATGTAGGAGGTGAACCTTGACCCAGACCTTTTTATTCTGAAGTCCAAACATTGTTTATGTCTGAAGTCCAGACACTGTTTTTCAGAGTGTATTATCTACACACATATCTCGGGAAGTAGAAGTTCTTAACATAAAACCCTAGAAAATCCATTATAATTCATCTTTGGATGACAAGTCTTTAAGATATAATTAAATTGTACTGTTTGTTTTCCACAATTGTAACAGTAGAATTGAAGATGGGCAAAGCCTTCATTAAATTAAATGTCCCTTGTTAATACATAATAAGTTAAAGCTAGTAGAAATATACAATGTGATTCAACCACTATTTTTCCATAATTTTATCTTGCAAGTAATGTGCATCTAAAATCCTCCCCTTTTGAGGCTCCCCTGACTCCAGTTTTCCCAGCTGTGTTCCCCAGACAGCAGGCCAGCTAACCCCCTTTTTACGTTTAGCCCCATTTCTCTTGCACCAACCTTGTCCTTAGGGAGGAAAACTAAGATAGCCCTAGTAGAGTAATCATGGTAAAGTAGCATCAAGTCATCCTTTTAGAGGGGAAACATTATATGTAGTAGAACCCAGTGAATTTTGGTTTGCATGACAGCTTATTCTTGGACAAGGTTTTTTTTTTTTTTTTTTTTTTTTTTCAACTCTGTTTTCCTCCAGTGTAACTCATAGATGAAGTTAAGAAGATATCACATACCAAGAACTGAATAATGTTGGTTGTCTTCTCTGGGTCTTTGCACCACAGTTTTCAAACAAATTTACTATTTAGTGACCCCATGTATGGTATCTAAAGGAGCCTCAATAGCATTCCAGAGAAGAACTGTGTAATATTTCTAAATGAAGTCTACATTCTACAGCCCACTGCCTCCTGTATATCCCAGGTGTGTTCTTCCCAGAACTATGCCAATAGGCTGTCTCTGTGTCCTCAGACCATAGGTAGGGCCTGATTCAGGAAAGATTTGAGAACCTTCCTTCCTTTGAAGGAAAACCCATGTTGTGGAGCATGATGAGCAAGAGGAAGAGTGGCCTCAGATGGCTGTACAAGTTGTCAGGAGCAAGGTTATATACAGCTAGTCATGGAAAATAACTCAAATATTATTTTGAGACCAGTAATAAGCCATGACAGGCTTTAAGTGAGAGACAAGATTTGATGAAATTATTCTTCCTATTGGTTTTATATGATTTGGGCCAATGCCTTCAAATGCTTCCAGCCTCAATTTCCACATTGTGAAAGTGAAATGCTGACACCCAAGCAATTAATAGGATAGTGAGAATCACAGCAGGGGCTATACATCGAAGGCCTTTGCAACTTGTAAAGTCATACAAGCAAATATCATAATGGTGGTAGTAACTAGAAGCCGTCTCCTAGGCAAATGTTACAAACCTGAAAGCAGAGATAGAGAATGTACTCCTTATTTGTTTTCATTTCACATGAAGTTGGAGCAATAGATGACTACCACTTTGGCATTCCTTATCGATGAAATGGAGCAGAGGACAAACCCACCCAGAACATTCATGGATTGGAGCTAGCAGAGGATACAGGACCCAAGAGACTTTGTAACATGTCAAAATGCCATTTCTCTGAAGCTACTGAATGAATACGATTTCCCTCTTTGTTGCTACCACTTGGTAAAAGGCAAAAGATTTATTCTATCTGAAGCGAAACAAGTGTATTGTTGCCACCACTTGGAGACAGAACAGGGGAAATATTTCTTCACTGACACCTGTGGCTTTCTCTCCAATCATTTGTTTATGTATCTCATAAACCCTCTGATTTCTCATCTGTAAAAGGGGCGATAAGAATGATAGATAATATCTATATGCACATTTAAGTATATTCTAGGAATTGTATTAATCATTTACTTATATTATCTTGCTTAATTTTTCAATGTCCTCTAATATAGGTAGATATTATAATTTCATGCCATTTACAAGTGAGAGTTTGGAAGGTCATGGCCCAGCCTAGATTACACAACTAATAGATATCAGAGCTGGTCTTGAACTCAGCTCTCTTTGACTTGGAAACCAAAGTTCTGAACAGCGAACATCTGCCATCAGTCATAGTTCAAGTGAAGATGAAAGGTGAGAGCATAAGTCAAATGTTCTAGTACTGTGGTGTGTGGCATCCAGCCTCTTCAGCTTCTTGGATGGTCTTTTTCCTCTTGACTTTGCCTGACTTCTGTGGTCAGACACGGACAGTTTAGCTCTCTAGCTGAATTTCTTATGTAAGAACATCTAATAGGCAAGCTATAAATAGATAAGAAAATTCCTATTTCCATGGTGTCCCATTAGTGTAGCTTGAATTCACAAGAGGCATGTAGTATCATGGTGGTGAGCTGGCTCTGTTGCCAGACTTCTGCTGTTGAATGCTGGCTCTGTATCATACTGTGTCATCTTTCTTATTTAAATCTTCTGTGCCCAGGGATAACAATAAGAACATCTATCTCATAGAGTTGTTATGAGAATTCAAAGTTTTTAGTACAGTGGTTGACACATAGCTAGTTCTCAGTAAATACTATTAACATAGCTATTTCGTGCGTGGTGCAATTAATGTTCTGGTAGTTCCAGTCTCAATGATTTCTTCCAGATGTTATCTTGATCCCTGCTTAATCCTTGTTATCATAGACTTGAAATCTCATCTCTGAATTATTATCTTTCTGTAGCCCCAATTTTCATGATCTCCAGCCATGTGATACATAGTCATTCAATAAATATTGATTTTATATACAAGAGTACATGACAGGTGCTAAGAATATAAGAAAAGATTGGTCTCTGCTTTCAAGAGGTATAGGCTTTAGTGAATGCTGGGTGACCATTTAGTTCTCAGTCAAGTCCTCTGTGAGGGGATTGCGGCATTGAGTGGCAGTTGTAGTAATTTATCTTCAGACTCTATTGGAGACTCATCTTTCTATCTTTCCCCATCTCTGGCCCTTTGACAGGCTGAGTCAGGCATATAATAAAGTTTTTTTTTTTTTTTTTTTTCTTTTTATTGGTGTTGTGGATAGGCAGCTTGGTAATGTGAAAAGAGACCAGGTTTTGGTGTAAGAGATCTGAGTTCAAATCACAGAACTACTACTGAGGAACTGTGACCTTGGAACAGTTATTTAACTTCTTTGAGCCTCTATCTTCTATAAAAGGAAGTCTTTGTAAAATAAGGAAATTACCTCACTAACAGAGATTTTGTGAAGATAAGGCATGACACTGTAAAGCACCCATAGAGTTCCTATCCCAGAGTTGGGACTCAGCCCCTGCCAGCTGGGAGTCACAGCAGAAAGGCAGAGACAGACGTGCTACTAGGAGAGTCTGTGGCTGCAGCAGCAGATGTGGTAGCAACTTCTCCTCTTTGTTTGTTCAGATGCTGCTTTTAGAATGGTAATGGATTATTTTAAAATTCAAAGTCCATTCTAGAGATAAAGAAAAATGATAGTGGGCTTCCCTGTAATTAATGGCATTTTTTAGCATTTCAGTCTGATTATAAATAGAATGTAAGATGCCTTCTGTGGTGAATAACATATCTTTCTAGTTTTCTAGATTTATGAATTTAGCCCATGTGAAATTAATTACTGTGGGTGTATTACATGGATGTGAAACATCTGGAATAATAGGATTTTATTGTTAATAGACCTCTCAGGAGCTCATGACAAACATCCTTATAATAGCAACATATGCTGCTAGTTTAATGAGAACCATCACTGACAATTAATGGTTCTTGTGCTTTCAGTAAATTACACATTTTCAAATTGTATATTCTTTATTTTCATCTTTATGGTTTTAGTTTGTGACTTGTGTGAAATTAAAACCAGAGCTCTTAAAAGAGAGAAAAAATGTTTATTAAATGTGCACTATGTGCCACACAGTGTGTTATATATTTTATGTATGTGGGTGTACATGAACATGTAATTGCTTTTGAACCTCAAAGCAATTAGGCATCCCTTTATTTGCAAACAGAAAACAGAAACATGGTGAGATTAATAACTTAGCAGTGTGGCTACCCAAACAACCATTAAAGGTTGAGTTTGACTCTTCTTTCATTTGTTAGAATCAGAAAAATTAGTTTATTGTGGAAAAGATTTCCTTTTCTATAAAAAAAAAATTCCTGCTTTCAAAAGGCTCTTTGTTTTTACACACAAGAGCCTTCTAGTGATCCCTGGGTCATATTGGTCTCAAACTGATGTGTTCAAGGAAGTGATAAAAAAAAAAATCTATGGATTTAACGTTGGACATATTCTGTAACCTAATTTGTGCATAATGCAAGGTCAGAAGCCATGGGTACATCCAGGAGAAGAATGCACTATTTTTCCTAACTTTCTTGGTACAAGGAAGGGGATTTTTATTGGGACTGACTATGCATAAGCCCTCTGTTGGAATGGGATAATCTAGTGCTCTCGCAAGTTCTCCCTGGACCCCAAAGCTGACCCTGCTGCCCTTTTCTATTTGCCCCTTTCAGTTCATCTCAAATATATTGCTGATGAAAATTATAAGTTATTGATATGCTCTAGTCAAATGACATTAAACTTTGGGAGAGGATTGCATAAAGAGAATGTGATATAGCAGCCAAACCAGAAAATGTGATTAGGAAAAGTAAAATAAATGGTAGACATACTATTATATCAAGAAGGCAGAATTAGTCCCCTTTGTGTCCGATTAATCTGTATTTAGTCATGATTGTCTTTATGAAGATATAGAAGCAAAAGTCTTATCACAGAACCATGTTTTGTAATATTCAGGGCATGCATATTTTTTGAAATTGCCCTATTTTAATCTTGATTATTGCTTCCTCCCCTCACAAAATTTAAGTTCCCTGAGAGCAAATACCTTTTCTGGCTTGTTTTCTACTGTATTCCCAAAAGCAATCACGTAGTTGGAACTCAGTAAATGTTTATTGAATAAATGAATGAATGAATGACTACATTTATTTCCACAAAGGCTATATTCACTTTATCTTAAATTTACTCACAATATCATCATTTAAGGAGTGTATGTCTTGTGTCTGGGCAGGTATATCTACATACGATGTGCATATACGTATACATGCACACATGGGAGGCAACAATGCGTAACAGGCAAGTTCGTAAACTTGAAATCGTGTCTAGACCTCTTGTTACATGAACTCAGGAAGTTCCTTGACTTTCTGAGAGTCCATTACCTCCTCTGTAAAACACCGATAAGATATACCAGCTCCACACAGACCCCATAGCAATACATACTCTACTGCTTTTGCCCTGACTCATCCGTGACCTCTGAGAATCTGGCCTGGTAGAAGAATAGGTGATTCTCTCCTGCTAAAACATGCCATCTAGATGTGGTCTGTTAATTGCACACCAGATGTTCATGTGCAAGTTTTAGATCAAAGCTGGGCAGTTTTGGGAGCTCTATAGCACACAACACTTATTGGTACTTCACCAGGTGTGATTGCGCTTCCAGACTGGCTGCTATTAGGGCCTCAGGTTCTGCCTCCAGTGCTCACTGACAATGGACCCTGATATTATGACCCTTGTCTGCTGCAGGCTTGGCACCCTCACCTTGTCCTGCCAACTTTTTCCTTGGAGGCTGGGCCCTGCTCTGTTTTCTGCTTTTTAGATATTACTTCAGTATCTTGTGGTTCAGTCGCTTGGCCAAATTTCTTCTTTCTTTCTCAATTGCCATCATCTGATATTTTACATCTGTCACTTTAGTGGTTGATAGGTCAAACTCAAGTTTATCCCTCACCTCTTCTGATTCTCCCAAACTGAATAGCTGGGATATTTTTAGCCAACTAGTCCACTGAATATTCCTCAGTTCCATACTGTATTCACTACTGATTCAGTGCTATGTAAAGGGGAAAAGATTCATCTAGAGTGTATAACTTCTTGTTTGTGTTTGTGTGTGTTGAGATCAAATCTAACAGGAGTCATTGAATGCCCTTGCAAAATAAATTCACCTTGAGATGCAAAGAGTGTAATTTGCAAGGCTAATTGCAGTTTCTACTAATTATGAAAGATAAGGTACATTTCATACCTCAGGTGTTTTTTTTTCATTCTTAATATAAGTTGACTACAATAAACTGTAAACTGATCATTCACTAATGATGGAAATTATCCCATACTTAACTTTTAAAGATATTCCTAAATATCAATACTAGAGCCACATTATAAAGCTGCTCTGAATTCAGTACTATGATATTGAGAGATTTATTAAGAGTTGGAGTGGTAAAGATGCCTAATATAAAGTTTATTAAATATATTTTCACTATATTGATGGTTTTCTTTCCCAAAGAAAGAAGAGAATAAAACTATTGAAATGAATGAAACCAGATTATATCCACCTTGTTATTTCCTGAGTGAATAAATCCTTAACATATTTCTATAACCCAGCACCATACCTGACACCTAGGAAGTGTTCAGTAAATGTTGGTTGAATGAAAGAATGTCAACAACTGACCTTTCTTCTCATGGGTCATAGATGCTGAGAAAGACCAAGGTCAGAGATAATGAGACGTCACAACCTCATGGCCACAGTGAGAATTATGGAAGTGCTTTAGAAGTGAGTTATTTGAAGCTCAGTGGGGAAAGATTCTTCATCTTCCTGGATCTCTGCTGTCACTTTACAAAGAGAAATAAAAACTTATCTCGATGACAAGAGACATTAGGGGATAAAGATGCCAAATACAGTCGAGTCTAGAGCTCTCAGAGGGCAGTGGGTGAAGCAGTTTGAATAACAGAAAAGTCAATCTTTAGAATCCTCCACAGAGGCTCAGAAAGATGTGCAAAACACTTGGGATTTGATTTTACTTTTTACAGTTTCTATTCTGTTCTTGTATTTGCTGTCACTGAGCAGAACAGAAAGCAACTATAGTAGAATGTTCAGGTTGTATAGATTTTTTTTTCTTTCTCTTTCTTTTTTCTTTTTTTTTATTTTTTTAAGAGAAAAGGAAGAAGGTCATGGAAGTCTTGTGAGAAAGATGCCTTTTTTACCTAATAAAAATATCTGTACAGCATTTTGCAATAGGATGTAGAACATGCTCATCTTCCTTGGGGATAAATGTACAAAGAATATGAAGATTTTCTTTGAGTATCTGAGGAAAGGATGATGTCAGCTATCTTGTTAATCAATGAAAATTCCTCATATTCTCCTATGACTATATAATAGAGTTACCTATAAAACATGAATAATGACATAGCCCTTACCCTTTAAAGGAAATAGAAAGGAAGCAGTGTTTATTATGTGTCTACCAGCTATCCAACACAATGATTTTTGGGATTTGTAACAACTGTATGAAACAGGTATAATTATCCATATTTTAAAAACAGTGAAATTGAGACTTAGAAGATGAAGATCCTTGTGTGTTCACTTTGTCTATCCCTTATTACCCATCATGAGTGCTGACTCCCTTCAGAGTCTATCCTTAGTTGATAGAGTTAATCTTTCCCTCCTTGGTGCTATTGCTGTACTTTGTATATACTTTTAACATTATAGCTCTGCATTTTAATTAATTTCTTTTCAAGTTTTGTTTCCCTTTACTACAGTGCAAATCTCTAGATAATCAGGAGTTCAGTTTTTATTTCTATATTCTTTTCACCGACCAAGAAACGTTTAGTTTTTGAAGTAAATGCCACATAGCCAGTTAGGCATGAAGTCAGAATTTAAATTTAACATTTTAATTCTGAAAGCTCATGTGTTTTTCATTGTACTATGATTCCAAAACTTGAAGATAGACAGAAAGATTAACACAATTATCTTATTAAATACTACACTTAAGTAATATAATTATATCCAATTTGCATGCTTAATATAAATATAGCTGGGTTAAGAAATGGGTAGGCAATTCATAGGTCATGCAAACCCAGAAAATATGAAGCCCAGGGAGAGTGTATAGCTCATGTGATAAGTCTAAGAATTTTGCTTTTGATTCACTAATTGATTATTATTATATAACTACCTCCTGTGGGAGGTAGAAAAGTGAAAGCAACGGGGATCCTGCTCTTCCTAAGTTGTCAAATAACATGGTGTAAAGAAATGTGCACACGCTGGAGTGCACTTTGTTGTGAGTAATTTATCTCTCTGAGCCATAATTCCCTCATGTCTAAATTGGCGCTAATAATATCACTTAAAATCATCATAAAAATTAAAATAGGTAACATGCTACTTTGCCTAGTGCCTAACACAGATGAAGATCAGTCAATCAATGTTATTCTTTGGCTCAGATGTAGATATGAATATGGATGTGGATATAGACTTAAATCAGAGGTTCTCAATGTGGGGAAGAGGGATCTTTTTTTTCCCCATGGGATATGTGACAATTTCTGGAGAAGTTTTTGGTTCTCACAACTCAGGGTGTGCTACTGGCATCTAGTGAATAGAAGCCAAAGACATTATTAAACATCTGCCAATGCACAGGACAGTCAGTCCCCCACAACAAAGAAGTACATAATTATTCGGCCCAAAATGCTGTGGGATATAAATGTAGATACAGATGCAGATATAAAAGGTGCTAAGTGTCACAAGTATCAGGTCTAGTTCAAAGAGAATATAGGGGTGGAAGAGGAATGACCCTTGCTCTGAATCTGAGGCAAATGTATGAAAAGTAGGTTCTATCTGGGCTTTGGGATGTAGCCAGATAAAGAGAGAAAGAACAAATGGAATTTTAGAAGGAACTTGATCAAGAAGAGGATTTTCCAACCATATAGTGAAATCTAGAAGAATAAGTAGAGGACTAACAGAACTGTGTAATAAGCACAATGACATAGGAGACAAGGTGAGTAGAGGAATGAAAAATGAAAACTACTATATGAGAGAAAAAATGAGGAGCATTCAAAGAGCACATATTACATTCTTTCAATCATTAAAAAAGATTGAATGTCCCATGGATAACAGAGACATACCAAGGAATGAAAATAAAAAAATAAATAAGGCACAGCTCCTAAATTCATAAAAGGAAACCTTGTAAAGTTTCATAATATATTGTATAAATTGGAAAAAAACAGGTTAGAGTTTAGGATTGAAAAAGAATGCATCTTTGATATTAGAAAAAAATGGTGGTTTAATTAATTCATGATGCTCCTTTTTCTTCAGTATGATATCCCTATGGTAAGGCCAAGGAGCTGGATTGCTACACCAAAACTAGGTCACTAATTTATCTTGTGAACCTAGGCAAGATCCTCAACCAATCAGATTCTCATTTGGTTGTTTGTAAAACATAGGTACCAGTGCTTCCTGTGAGAATTAAACAGCCTCAGTAAGTACAGCTACATACATGTACACACAAGGTATTATTGTTATTATTGCTTATATTCTAGACTGATGGCTACTTTCGCAAAGGATTTCAATAATACCCTTTTTTCTTAAATTACTTAGATGTTTTTAAGCCATGACTACTTATAAAATTGTGATTTTTCCAACTACCTTTTGCTGATATCAAAAGTTCAACTTTATTTTTTTTTAATTTTTGAAGTTACTTATTTCTTTATTCATTTATTGATTGATTGATTGATTTTTGGGGGTGTTGTGGGTGGTCAGACAGGGAGAGAGAGAATCCTAAGCTGGCTCAGTGCTGTCAGCACAAGCCTGACATGGGCTTCAGTATCACAAACCAAGAGATCATAACCTGAGATCAAGAGTCAGATGCTTAACCAACCGAGCCACCCAGGCTCTCCAACCTTTCTTGATATTCAAGTGAAACTGGGTGAATAACTTGAAAATCCATATTTAGTCATTATTGATTAATATATTTTCCTAAGTGAAAATTAAGTCTACAGTATATGGATACCACTTGTTAAGAGGATAAAAATATATTCCTTATCCTTGAGGAGTTAATAATGTTAAATTTTAAAGGGGAGATCAGTTTGACCTATGTATAGCAAGCCAGAACGGGATGTAAGTAATTATGCATATCTAATTTATATAATACTTTTATATATTTTATCTCACCTGTTTTTTACAAATATTCAATGAATAAGACCCTATATTATTAATATTATTATTATTACCCCTGTTCCCATTTTATGGTTGAAGAAATGGAAGTCTAGAATTACATTAGTCTCTAAGTAAACAAAATTGAATAAGACAAGTTTGTTCTTTCTAGCCATTTCTAATCTAAGAGAAGGCAGAAATCCTAAAAGTTAAAAAAAAAAGGAATAAATACTGTGTTATGAACAACTTTACAATGGTAGTGACTTCAAATGTTGCACAATAAATATTAGTTATTAGTGATACCATCATAGTCATGGAGAAGTTGAATTCTGGAATTGTTTACATATCAGGGGTGTAACTTCTTTTACATACGAACTTAGATATTCTGTAGTGTTTCATATGAAAAAGCAATGAGTGAAAATTGCAAAAAGGTCCAAAAGATTTCATAATTCAGTGGTCTCCATAATGTTAAATATGGAGACTGTGTCTCAGAGAGGTCAAATAATTTGTGTAGGAATTGATCTTGTGTCCATATATGTGATGATGAAGGGTAATCCCAGTTGAGTATATTCCTGAGTGGAGTGGCATCCTTTTCTCCCTGACAACATCCAGAGAGGTAATTTCCATATCTTCTCAATGGTGGGAAGAGACCTAATCAAACAGTGAAGGCATACTTCACTTCATGAGGTTTAAACCACAAAGTGGTAGAAATAAAGTCACTCATGACAGAAAATGGTATCTCATCACAAACTGCTCTGGGTATCCAGTTATCCATCCAGTTTGTTTAGAAATTGACCTGGTCCTACTGGAATTCATAAAGCTTCTGGTTTCTTGGATAATTTAAGATGTGACTGTCGTGATGGTAGTACTTGTCTAGGAAGACAGGAACTTGAGAATTATTTTGAATAATAAGAATAAATGTTCCATCCGTGTTGCTACAAATGGCCAGATTTCTTTCTTCCTCATTACCATATAGTATTCTGCGGTATATATAAACCACATCTTGATCCATTCGTCAGTTAATGGACACTTAGTCTCTTTCCATGATTTGGCTATTGTTGAAAGTGCTGCTATGACCATTGGGGTACATGTGCCCCTATGCATCAGCACTCCTGTATCCCTTAGATAAATTCCTAACAGCGCTATTGCTGGGCCATGGGGGAGTTCTGTTGTTAAATTTTGAGGAACCTTCTCACTTGTTTACCAGAGTGGCTGCACCACTTTGCATCCGCACTAACGGTGCAAAAGGGTGCCTATTTCTGCACACCCTCGCTAACATCTATAGTCTCCTGAGTTGTTCATTTTAGCCATTCTGACCGGTGAAAGGTGGTATCTCAGTGTGGTTTTGATTTGTATTTCCCTGATGTTGAGTGACAATGAACATCATTTCATGTGTCTGTTGGCCATCTGGATGTCCTCTTTGGAGAAGTGTCTGTTCATGTCTTCTGCCCATTCCTCTGGAACTTAAGGGTATTATGCTAAGTGAAATAAGTCAGGCAGAGGCAGAAAAAGACAGATACCATAGTTTTTACTCACATGTGGAAGAGGAGAAACTTAACAGAGGACCATAGGGGAGAGGAAAGGGATCTTAAATACTAAGAACAATTTGAGGGTTAATGTGGGGAGGGGGGAGAAGGGCAAATGGGTGATGGGCATGGAGGAGGGCACTTGTTGGGATGAGCACTGGGTGTTAAATGGAGACTAAGTTGACAATAAACTATATTAAAAAGAAATAAATGACTGCCATAAAAACAAAGGCTGTAATGAAAAATTTAGTATTGAGGTAATCTTTCCTATTTTGTTCATAAAACTCATACTGAAAAAAAAAGAATAAATGTTACCTCTTTTGTATTTCAAGCTGGTGATGTTATCTCAGCACACAGATGAGAACACAGTTGTAAGTGTGCCACATAATAATAACTACCATTTCCTGAGCCTCGACTAGGTAGCTAGGAGATTTTTAAGCACAGTTTGATAGATTTTTTTCATTTAACTCTCAGAATACACACAAAGTGCAGGCATTGTTATATCTGTTGTACAGATTAAGAAGTAGAGGTCTAGGCATAAAATGACTTGCCTTAGGATGCACAGCTAGGAAATGATGCATTCTGGACTTTAAAGTTGTCTTCTAGTTTCAGTCCTCTGCGCTTCATACATCATTAGACAGCTTTCTCTTGCTTTCCTTTCCTAAGTTCCTATAGTAGAGAAGGCTTGTGGCCCAAGTGAAGGAGCAGAAGTATTGTGACCGTAGTGCATACTATTAGTTATTAAGTAGAATGAGTGAGAAGGAGACAAGAGTAATAGGCAGAAGTAGCCACGGCATATGTGACTACAGAAGTGACCACAGTTTAATATTGTCATTTCTGAAAGGACTGTGTGATTTTTTTAAAAATAGATTTACATTCATTGAGGACCCAGTGTATTGTAAGGCATGTTGTCAGGTGGGTGTTTTACATTCATTTATAGATGAGGAACTGAGACTGTGGGGTTTCAAGAGGGTTGGCTAAGTTCACTGATGGAACCAAGATTAAAAAAAAAAAAAAAAAAAGAGCAAAACAAAAACACCAACTTCCAAGTCTTTATTGGTTTCCTTATACTGCTTTGCCTTTTTGAGAGTTAAAAAATAGACATAGGAGTAGAAAATGCTAGGTAGTTATAGTTTGCTTGAATAGAATGGAAAAAAATTGGCCAGTTGGAATCATTCAATCATGGAAGGATTATCTCTGTCATGGTGAACTCTGTGTCCTTAGAAGCATTGAAGTTGAAACTGAGAGACTATATATGATGTTGCTGCTGTAGAAACAATTATTGCCCTTGGTGAGTGGTTGAGGTAATGAATTTCATGTTTCCTTTCAATGCAATGGAACTATTTTAAGAACCTATGAATGATTTGGAAAGGTGGTACATACCAAGCAGTTTTCAAAAAATATTGCATTGCCATTCCTGTTGTTAAGAGCATGTAGGCATTGGGAGCCTAGAGTTTCAATGCAGAAGTCAATGCGTTCAGTGAGTGGAATTCTCCAGAAGAGTAATTATTCTTGAGACTAGTTTTGCACATCCTACATTATTAGTGGAACAGAGAAGAGTTCTGTATTTCAAAGGGAAGATTGGTCAGGGATTTCCTCCATCTGCTGGTCCAAATAGTGGAGTAGCAAACCATAAATAGGACCAATTTGAAGTCAGACGTAGAGAAGGACATAGGTGGTATGTCAAAATACATTACATAAAGCAATTTTGGGTTTGGAAGGAGACTGAAATCAGGAGCCAGATCAAAAGAGGATATGTCAAATAGTTCAGAATCCAAGGGATAATTGGAAATCAAAATGGTCATGGATTGATGAGTCCAGCATATTTAACAAATGTGTGTCAACTTCATCGGATGGACTGAACACCATGCTGAATGTTGAGGAAATATTAATATTACCAAGATGAATAATACATTTATCCTCAATGAACTAATAGTCTAGTGGAAAGATATACACATAAAAAATAAAAACTGATTGCAATAATAATGGTACCCTTCTAAATGTAGAATGTCACTCCTTGATTTTTCATTCAATATTGTGTTGCTAAAATTCATCCTTGGTGTTATATATAATTAAAGTTTATTAATTTTCAGTACCAAATCATTATACATCATGTGATTATGTTATAGTCCAAATCTCAAAACTAATACAAAATACATGATATATTGCTCAAGAATTAAAACACACATACTTAGAAACAAAATAAAGAGGCTTATAAACACAAATCCAGGATAGTGATATCTCTGAGAGAAAATGAAAAAAATAGGCTAGGGGAGAAGCAAATAGATAAATATTGCAATAATGGTAATGTTCCACTTCTTAAGTGTGGTTGTAAGTTCATAGCTGTTTATTGTAATGCTTAACTCACACACATGTACACACATAAGTATGTGTATACACATACGTATCCATATATACAACACATATTACTTACATGTGTGATATAAAACATAATAACATTTAAAATTTTTCAGTTTTAATATATAGTACATTAGATGGACATATACACATGGAATGTAATGGCCAGGAAAGAAATAAATCAGTTATTGTGGCTGGGGGATTGGCAGATGAGACTTTAAAAAAGAAGATATATAGGACGTTATATCTCATCTCGTTTTCTAAGGAATGTATAAGTGTTTATCTTAATCAGAGAGAAGGGCATTCCAGGTAGAAGAATAGAAATTTCTGCCCTGGAAGCCTTTTTGTCTATGTGCCATACTTACCATTTCCTAATTCCCTAATAATACAACATATAATAGTATATTTTATATACATATATATATATGTTTGTATGTATATGAATATATATAATACATATATAAAGCATTTTAAGAAAGTATTATATAATATATAATATGCATACATAAATATATATACATCATATATAATATATATAATGTAACAATATAGGATTGTCACATAAATGAACATATTCAGTATTTATAGGATGTAGTAAATAGATGTGTGCATGTGGGAAACTCAAAGGAAAAAAAGGCTGAACATGCAAAAAATGTCTACCTAAGAAGTTTGATTGCCATGCAAAGGATTTTAGGAAAGTAGTATGCTGTTTTAAGTAGAAGAGAGACAAATTTGGATTTGGATGGTAGATCTCTCTGGCTACAATGTGGAGGATGGTTTGGAGGTGGGAATTGAGGATGAGACCCTGTAATTATAAGAAATAAGGTCAGTTTCAAGGTGTTGAACTGGTCCCAGCTAGGTGTGGTAATGCACAGCTGGGGTAACAACCTTGGAAATGGCCAGGAAGGAATTTTCAGATTGTAATTGAGGAACCTAATAAGGAGACATTTTCATTGTCATGAATCAAGAAGAAAGTTGCCAGTATCTATAGTATATTTCCCCTGGTCTTAAAGAGATACATGTCTTACCCCGATCTTTAGTGGAGGTTGTATATATTGTTCATTATTCCAACTTCCTGGATTTTAGTTTTGATTGGATATACACTACTTCTTTGGACAACATATTTTAGAAGATTTGTGAAAGCATAGATTATCTTCTAGTAGTGGTTTAAAATGTTTGTTTTGCTGGTGAAATTCAGCTCCCCCCCCCCACACACACATTTTTTTTTTTTTTTCTTTTGCATGTGGGATAATGCAGTGGTCCTCCAAAATGATTCTAAAGGCATGAACTAGACTTCTTGGTGTTGCCTTTTATACTCTGGCACAATCAAGTCACATGTATTCATTTATATTATAAATATTTGATACTTGCTCTGGTGGGTGCTGTGATGAGCTACCTAAATTCTCCCTTTTTTTAATGTTTATTTATTTTGAGGAAAAGAGAGAAAGAGAGAGAGCAGAGGAGGGGCAGAGAGAGGGAGAGAGAGAATCCCAAGCAGGTTCTGTGCTGTAAGCACAGAGCCCGATGTGGGGCTCAGTCTCACAAACTATGAGATCATGACCTGAGCTAAATCAAGAGTCAAATGCTTAACTGACTGAGCCACCCAGGCTCCCCAAATCCTCCCTTCTTGATGGAGGCACTCTTCCTTGCTAGGGTTTGGGAATGGTAGCAGCAATGGCTGTCAGTTGAATTCCTTTAGAAAGTGCCTTCAGCTAAAAAGAGCTTCTTTGCTCAAATCACCACCACTCCCAGGGTATAGCCTTCATTAATGACCAGCCAATGAATCTGTTAAAGTTCAACTATTTGCCTCAAGGTGGAACAACTCTGAAGGACTATTCTAACTCCACCATTTCCTGTGAGAGAGATGAGGTCTTCAGTGCATTCGCATTAAAATTTAACTCCTCTTTTGGCTCTATCCTACTTTCTTTGCTCACCTGCAAGTATTGGTTCACACTCCAATATACTCCCTGCACACACATTCCCATCTCAAGTTTGTTTCCCTTGGAGTTCAGAGTAGGTCTCCTGCCAGGTTCCTGGCACAGGGAATACAATGATTCCGGATAGTGAATAGATGAAAAGATAAAAGTAAAAGCAAAAGTAGCATTTAAGGTTGTTTGAGGCCAGATAGTCCATGTCATCTGACCATCTTGAATGACAGATCACTATCACTGAGAAGTAGGTTGGTAACATCAAAGAAGTTACATGAAGGCATAGCATTTTTTTAAACCATTGGGGGTAGTACGCTGTTTTTTTTTTTGTTTATTTATTTTATTTTTTTTTAATTTCTGAGACAGAAAGAGAGGGGACAGCGTGAGCAGAGGAGGGTCAGAGACAGAGGGAGACACAGAATCCGAAACAGGCTCCAGGCTCTGAGCTGTCAGCACAGAGCCCGACGCGGGGCTCGAACCCACAAACCGTGAGGTCATGACCTGAGCCGATATCGGCTGCTTAACCGACTGAGCCACCCAGGTGCCCCTACTCTGTTATCTCTTTAAGAATAAGGGAGGGGCGTCTGGGTGTCTCAGTTGGTTAGGGGTCCAACTTCACCTCAGATCATGATCTCACAGTCTGTGGGTTTGAGCCCCGCATCGGGCTCTGCGTTCACAGCTCAGAGCCTGGAGCCTGTTTCAGATTCTGTATCTCCCTCTCTCTGTGACCCTTCCCAGCTCATGCTCTGTCTCTCTCTCTCTGTCTCAAAAATAAATAGACATTAAAAATTAAAAAAAAAAAAAGAACAAGAGAGATATGATATGTGTATTGGCAACATTTTCTTTTCACAAACACAGATGCAGTCTTTTTTTTTTTTTTTTTTTTTTTTTTTTTTTTTTTGGAGAGAGAGACAGACAGACAGAATGAGCAGGGGAGGTCAGAGACTCCGAAACAGGCTCCAGGCTCTGAGCTGACAGTCAGCACAGAGCCCGACGCGGGGCTCAAACCCACGAACTGCGAGATCATGACCTAAGCAAAAGTCGGACGCTTAACTGACTAAGCCACCCAGGCGCCCCTTGGATGCAGTCTTAATCAACACTGAATAGAAGATTTACTCTACCTTAAAGTTTTTATCTTAGAGAACAATGATTTGCTCTTCAATAATTTTATGGGCTTCTGCTGATACCCAGGCTGAAGGGAGTTTAATTTTGTATTAAGACATTACATTTTCCCTGCCTGTATATACAAGGCATTGAAGGGAGAATCATATTAAAGAATGACCAAGTTCATGGTTTCAACATGTGAGTCACTTTGTTTTCATATAATAGTCCATAAAATAAAAATTGAATAAAGAATCCTATTTTTTGACCAAATTGTTTGGGCTTTTGAAGCCTAAGTTGGGTAGACACCATTCTTGCTCACAAAACTCTGTGTTGAAACTTAAATGCCAACACAAATTATGCCAATCGAAAATTTAAATATAAATATGATATGTGAAACTTGCCTTCCCAGGCAACATATGCATACCCACTAATATTTAGGAGTAACAAACAAGAAGAGTTTTCCTAGTATCCTTTATTGCTCATAACTCTTATCATGCCCAAGAAGTAAATGAAACTCAGCCCCTACAGGGAGAGTAATTATACAACTGAACAACAAAAGGCACTGTTTTATGTTGGCATAAATGAAAAACAGAACAAAACACATGAAAGCATGTACTTCATTAAAGACAGACCTAGATTTTTACTGTCATCCTCCATTTACTGGGTAAGTGTACTTGGATAAATTACTCAGCTTAATTTCAGTTTTCTCATCTGTAAAATGAGAATAAATAAATAGTTTCTAGTGGGTTGTATCATAATCACTTAAATTATTATGTCAAATTTGTAGAAGGGAGAAAGCCACATAGTAGGTTCTCAAGTACAATTTTGATGAGTTCGTTCTTAAGAATCTTTGGGGCACCTGGGTGGCTCAGTCGGTTAAGTGGCCAATTTTGGCTCAGGTCATGATCTCACGGTTTGTGGGTTCGAGCCCTGTGTCAGGCTCTGTGCTGACAGCTAGCTCAGAGCCTGGAGCCTGTTTCAGATTCTATATCCCCCTCCCTCTCTGACCCTCCCCTGCTCACGCTTTCTCTCTCTCTCTCTCCCTCTTTCTCTCTCTCTCAAATAAATAAAAAACATTTTAAAAATCTTAATAAAAGAGAATCTTTGAAGTATATACATAGAAATAAATTCAAGATCATATATACAAACAAGAATGTCTGGCAAATTTCTTATATAATAAGCTTTATGGGGAGCACACTGGGAAAGTCCTGTGGCTTCTGCTTTTTGATTGGTGCTTACACTTCTATCACTGTTTGAAGTTTAACATTTTAATGTAAGTTCTCAGTCCTTATAAAAATAGAGCTGTTGTGAAAGGAATGTTTTGGTATGAAAGGAAAAGTATTAGACAGGCAATAATGGCCTCCAAGTGGATATTCTAGTTCTGCCTCCTTGCTTTGAGACCTTGAGTAGGTCCCCATATCTCTGTGAGTTACAATTTCCTCACCTGTAAAACTGGGATACTAAATTAATTTTTTTCCCCAATACTCTAATTTCAACTTACATTGATTTGCAGATCCTCTAAATGGCTGTTATTTATATAGTCTGGGAACTTGGAAACGGACACAATTTCTTCATGAATTTTAGAGTTAGGAAGATCAAGAGGAGAAAGAAAAAGCCAGGCACTTAAGATGCAATGAGTACTTAAATGTACAGAGAGAAACATCTGAGTTGTTTGAGGACTATCCGGGAAGACTTCCTTTGAAAGGTAGAAAGCAGAAGAGGAGGAGAAGAGATTTCTAAGGGTACCCAAAGACCTGGAAATAAGAGAGACCGTAACATATTCTGTAAGGTGACACAAGTTTAGTTTGACTAAAACAGATTGTGCAAATAAGAAAACAGGAAATATATGTAGAGAATAAGGAATGACAACATGATGCATGTTCTCATCCATCCTTGTGTCATTTTGTTTTAATGGAGATGATTTTTAGATCATCAAACACATGTGATATACTGTTATCATCCCTTTCTATCTCATTGTGAATGAAAAATCTGAGGCCAAGTTTTTATAAAGAAATACAGAGGATACTAAGCACTACCTGAGAGGTTAAGTGGAAAGGTTGAAAGTTACAACATCTAGAGAGAAAAAGAGATCTGTAAGAGGCGAGGTCTGTGAACTGACATTCATTTCTTTTATTTTCTTTCTTTTTCGTGTTTTATTTATTTTTGAGAGAGAGACAGCATGAGCAGGGGAGGGTAAGAGAGAGAGGGAAACACAGAATCTGAAACAGGCTCCAGGCTCTGAGCTAGCTGTCAGCACAGAGCCCTATGCAGGGCTCGAACCCACAAACTGTGAGATCATGACCTGAGCCAACGTCGGACACTTAACCTACTGAGCCACCCAGGTGCCCCTTGACATTCATTTTTTAATTCATTGAATATACACTTATTGATCTACTTAACATGTGCTGACTACTGCTGTAGCTCCTGGGAATATCGAGGTGAACAAAGCACCCAACTCCCTGTCTGCATGAAGGTTGACATGCTCTGAGCATCTTGTGCATGGAGTGTCTCATGTGCTGTTCATAGAAGCCAGTTCAATGCAAGGAAGTGTCTCAGGATGGACTGATCTCTGCAAAGTAGGAGACATATCTGCAAAATGGAAATTTCCCTTATTTTTCAATCAGTGCCAAGAGGTCTGATTATTCATGGCTTTGTAGAGGATAATTAGATATCCTGGTTGCACTCAGATTGTGTGACAGCGTTGTCATTAGTTTGCCATGTTCACATAGAAAAGAAAAGAAAAGAAAAGAAAACAACTTTTCAGTGTATACTCATGTTAACATGGCATTAGTATTTTGTTTAGTAAGTTTACCTAGTCATCCAAATTATAGAAAAGTCTAGTTTATAGTGTGTGGGTATAATATATATATATTATATATATATAGCATATATATATAATATGCTAGACTATTATATATAGTCTATTATATATAAACATATATAATATATTATATTATTACACACGTGTGTGTGTGTGTGACTGCTTACTTCCTTAGGCCACTATGAAATGGATATTTGCAGATTTAAATGTAAAGGCCTTAATACTAAGTACCAAATTTGTTTAGAGTTCTACAAACTAGTTTAATTTTAACTGAAGTTTTTGCAGTATTAAAGACAATACCTAGGAAGACATTTTATATCATTCTCTGAAAAGAATTGAGCAGAGAACAATTTTTAAAGTTCAAGATACAGGTGGCCAGGGAAGAACCCTGAGTGGAGACGCAAGGTTTGATTCTCATTCCAGTATTGAGACTAACTTGGGTTGTGATTTAGACCAGGTGGTACTAGCCTCTAATAGGAGATAGTCTACATTCTAGGATAATATTGTGGAAAAACTGTCAAATGAAATGGCTCTGTATAAGCCAGTAATGTGGAGCTGACAACAACAAGGATTGTAACTTTAATGAGACAAATCTCACTATACTACTACTGATCACTACTATAAGGATTATTAGTACTACTACCACTGTAACTACTACTGTTAGACTTTATTACTTTATTATAATAGAGATTATATTTGTTTATACATATATGTTATCTGTTGTCAACCACTTATTATAGAGCACAGTGTTCTAAACACTATTTATACATTTGATAATTTAATCAATTAAACAATCTATAAGTTAAGTACTATTATTATTTCCATTTCAATAATGAGGAAACTGAAACATAGGATGTTCAAGTAATTTTGTCTCAATAACACAGTTAGTAATTGTTTGGGCCAGCATGTGATTCCAGACAATCTGACTGCAAGAACACATGCTATTCAGTGAGAGCTGACCAAAAGTTAAATAGGCAGAGAAAGCTTGACCCCAGAACCTTTTCAGGTGGAGGCTAGAATAAATACTGGATGAAGGGCATGCAGATACTAAATGAACATTAAGAAAGATCACTTCTAGGGCTCTTTCTGATCCTGCGATATTTCTATTCAATATGAGCTCTAGGAGCTAACCAAGTTTCCCAAATTAAATATTCAAAAATAATATTGGACTGAGTCAGAATCAGGCTCTTTCAATTTTACTACATAATGTATTTTGATATGC
Source organism: Hyaena hyaena (assembly GCF_003009895.1). Lineage (NCBI taxonomy): Eukaryota > Metazoa > Chordata > Mammalia > Carnivora > Hyaenidae > Hyaena > Hyaena hyaena. The sequence goes on from NW_024080691.1 coordinate 4,254,541, forward strand.
TTAGAACTGTTTTCATCCTTTTTATATACACATAGGGTATAATAGAGAACGTCTACATAGTATATGTGCTAAAAATATGTTTGTTTATTATCTTACTGCTACTATGTCTATGAGCAAAGCCACCATTCCTAGACAATGTAGTAAACTAGAAAGAACACTAGAATTGGAGCCCAAAGTCCTTGGTTGTAGCCTGAACACATAAGATGCTGGGAGTGTAACCATGGACGAATAACAAAAAACTTATTTGGCTTTACTTTAATTGTAGAATGAGGGGTGGTGGTAACAATGATATCTGCCTGACCATAATGAAGATCATATTCTAGGGCTGAGATTCTCATTCATAGAAACCTTTACTCCTGTAAAGAAAATTCAGTTGAGTTTTAATCATTATGCTTTAACACCAGCAGCTATATAACCAGCAACTATCAGTATCCCAATATTATTCTTATTTTTTGATGCCTAAGATTATTTCATCACCTTTAATTTTATTTCAACCACATTTTCTGTTTGTTTCTTTAGAAACTTAAAAAATAACTATACCAGACTTCCAACCTAAATGCTGGGTTTTGCCTTAAAGATGAAAAGACTTATCATTTTATTCTTTTCCTCAACTATCTTTCTTTTAATGGAAGTTAAATATGATATATTTTGTAATTAAAAGATTTCCTCCCATATAACTAAGGGGAACCAAGAACTAATGGTGAGGGAAAACACCATGATAGCTTTGAGCCCCAACAAGATAAATCCTGGTACACCACTCGCTAACAAGCTGAAGTGAGGAGATAAAAGTGACAGTAAACACAGAACAGAAAATTTATAGTGCTTCTGGGGAAAGGTTGAGCTACTCAGTATATCCACAATGCATTGTTTGATTTGCTTTCTTTTTTAAAATGACTCCTGGAAACAGGTTCTAAACAAGACTTCCAAAAAAAATGAGTATAGTGGGGTTAAGGACACATCTTATGATTCTGTGTCTTCTTCTTCTATCCTGCTCTCTATAAAGGGAAGTAGAGGAGACATATCTGCCAATGCCATAGATTTGTTTAATCAGTCCCGATTGTCATCACACAATACCATAGACTGGGTGGCTTAAACAACAGAAATTAGTTTTCTCACATTTTTGGAGTTTAGAAGTCCAAGATCAACTTGCAGACATAGTTGGTTTCTGGTGTCTCCCAAAATCAAGGCACACTTGTGGTTGGTGAGTGTCTTCCTTACCTGGAGATGGCTGCCTTCTTGTGATCTCACATCATGGACATCAATCCCCTAATGAGGACCTCACCCTCCTGACTTCATCTAAACTATCTCTCAAAGTTCACATACCATCACTTCAAGAGTTAAAACTTCAACCTGTGAATTTGAGGGAGACACAATTCAGTGCATAGAGCATAATTGCTGAATTTGAAGTTGGCACAACTTAATTGTTTCACTGTCTTTGTATACCATAAGGCGATATGATACAAAAGGCTCTCTGTGTTCTGTATTTTATTTTATTTTGTACATCAAGCTTTTTTTTTAATGTTTTGTTTGTCTTGATGACTCACCATGTTAGAATACTCCTGTTAGAAAACAGTAACAATAACAAAAACATTTATTTAATGATATCAGTCCTATCTGAGAGATGTAATGGTTGGAATTTGAGTGACCTGGATTGAGAAGCCAATATGTGATTTCTTTTTTTTTTATTTTTTTTAATGTTTATTTATCCTTGAGAGAGTGAGAGAGACAGAGAATGAGCAGGGAAGGAGGAGAGCGAGAGAGGGACACAGAATCTGAAACAGGCTCCAGGCTCTGAGCTGTCAGCACAGAGCCCAACGTGGGGCTCGAACCCACTAACCGTGAGATCATGACCTGAGCCGAAGTCGGACCCTTAACCAACTGAGCCACCCAGGCACCCCGCTAATATCTGATTTCTGAAGAAGGTGTTAATGTTTCTATTCAGAGAACATTTTATTTGGGTGTGCTGGTCTAGTAGTTTATGGATGATATAGGAATGAACAAAAGCTTTTTTTTTTTTTCAAAAAACAGCATGACATCTTGAAATCGGTATGGATTTTAGAGTCACACAGAATTTGTTTTGAGTTGTACCTTCATTGTTTTCTAGATGTATGGCTTCCAACAAATTTCTTTACCTCTAAACTCAAGTTCCTTGTCTATAATATAAGCTAATGAGACCACCTTAGAGTGTCATTGTATAGATTTAGTAAGTATACAAATACAGAGGACCAAACAGAGTCTCTGGAATGTAGTAAACAATCAGAGATCTTATTTCTCTCCCTGATCTGCCTTTAAGATGTTGGCCAAGGGGGAACCTGGGTTTCTTGGTTGTTTATGTGTCCAATTTCTCATTTTGGGTCAGGTCATGATCTCAGGGTCATGGGATGGGCCCTGCGTTGGGCTCCACATTAAGCATAGAGCCTTGGAGCCTGCTTAATACTCTCTGTTTCTTTCTCTCTCCCTCTCTCTTTCTCTCTCTCCCATCCCACCCCTCTGCCCCACTTGCACTCTCTCTAAAAACAAACAAACAAACAAACAAACAAATAAATTTTTAAAAATATTTTTAAAAGATGTTGGCCAAGGAGCACAAATTTTTAGTTATAAGATAAATAAACTCTAAGGATCTAATGTAAGATGGCAACTATAGTCAATAGTACAGCATTATATACCTGAAGAAAGAAGTTAACTACATGAGGTGATAGATGTGTTTATCAACTTGATTGTGACTTAATTATGTTAATCATTTCACAATGTATTTCAAATCATATAGTACACTTTAAATATCTACAGCTGAATTTGTCAATTATTCCTTAATAAGGTAGGAAAGAATAAAATAAAATATGATCAAAAAAGGTAAAAATATACCCTGCTGGAATAAGGCTTTTTCTAGATAATGGCAACTGGGATTATAACTGGCCAGCCAAGATTTCTAATAAGAATTGCTCTTTAGAGTTGTAAATCTAGCTGATTTCATGACTGATGATCTTGCCACTAAGATTAGTGAAACAATTAAGCATGGTCTTGGCTGAAAGTAACATATATTCAAACTAACAAAATCTTAAACACACGAGGATTTACTTTTCTAATATAACAAGAAATCTGGACATAGGGAGTCTGGAGCTGGTTCAGAGGCTTCTTTAAAGGCCTATTTTTTTTTTTTTTTCCTGTTTCTATTTCACTACTTATACTGTATTAGCTAACTGTCTCATCTTCATGAGCAAACTTAGCAACAACAGGCACCATTTCTCTGCTAAAGGCAAGAAGGGACATTCTCAGCTGTGTTTATATCTGTTAACATATAAACAGAAGATTCCCAGAAATTCCTCAGCTGACATGACTTATGTGTCATTCACTGAACTGTTTCACAGGAACCACCCAGCTACAGGAGATGTTGGTAAATAATCAGTTAGCTTTTTTACCCTTGAGGCTTGTGAGGTTAGGCAATGATCAGTCTCAGTTATATTTGTTAGATTCTACTTATTAGAGTCTGTTCACTAAACATTAACTGAACATCTACTAAGTGTGAAACACTGTGCTAGATGTTGAGGGAGCTAAAAATAAAATCAAAACAAAAGACAAAATATTGTCTTTCTTCTTGAGGAACTCAGTCACATGAGAAAGAGAAATAAATGAATAATTCAACTCTAATTACACAAATATTTGTAAGGCCACATTTCTAGAATCTAAATGAACCTCTTTCAAAGGTTGCTTTGGTATAACCAAAATTATTTCACAGTATCCATCCATATCATAGTGCTAGGCTCTTCCATGTGTGAGCACGACAGTGAAAATCTATCTTTGTTTGATGACCTTGAAAAGTTCCCTGAATAATCAAGGATTTGGTTCAGTATTAAGGTTTTTAGGTTTTTGCTTAATTGTGTTCCGTGTCTATGGAAAAGAGTAAATTAAGTAGAAGTTTTAGTAAGTAAATTCTAGAGCAAAAAAGTTTTCCACAATTTTTTTTAATATTTATTTTTGAGAGAGAGACAGACAGAGCAGGAGTTGGGGAGGGGCAGAGAGAGAGGGAGATACAGAATCCAAAGCAGGCTCCAGGCTCTGAGCTGTCAGCATAGAGCCTGATGTGGGGCTTGAGCCCACGAACCCTGAGATCATGACCTGAGCCAAAGTCCAGCACTTAACCGACTGAGCCACCCAGGCACCCCTCACATTGTTTTAAATAAATATATTGAAGTTCTAATGTCTCAGAAACTTAACAGGAAACAGTTATATTAATAGGTCACAGTTGTGTGCACTGCCATAGTTTGGATCCTATATAATCTCTTTACTGTAATGCATTGTTTGGCAAACTTTGTCATTAAAGGTGCAGATAACTTGGCTTTCTAAGTCCATGTGGTCTCCGTGGCAAATACTCAACTCTGCCATTGTAGTGCACAAGATGACATAGACAGTGTATAACTAAATGAGTATTGCTGGGTTCCAACAAAACTTTATTTATAGAAATAGCTGGCAAGTGAAATTTGGCCCATAGACCATAGTTTGCTGATCTTTGCCATAGTGGTACCCAAAATCTTGGATTTGTCTCATTGTACAATAGCATATCTAGTTATTAATTATAGTAGCATATTCACAGTTGAAAACTGTGATTGGTGAAATCATTTCCAGTTGAAAACTTTTGTCATTTTTAAGTTAAATTTCCTCTCCATTTTCAGCTAAGGAGGCTATTAATAATAATGCATAGTTCAAGAAAATGTCCCTGTAAATGGGCTCAAACATACACAGCTGTGTTCTGTGCAATTATTTTAAATAGAAAAGTATAGGCTACATATTTTATGTGGAGAGCATTAGCAAGATACTTTCTTTAATGTGGGGGCCCCATGAGTATTGTATCTTGTGTAATACATAGAGATGATCTATTCTAGGTTTTAGCACTGATATGGAATTGGTGGCTTTGAAAACTATAGAAACTCAGTACAGATCAAAGACAAGAGAATAATATAGTTAGGAGATCAAATAGTAGAAATCATCAGGCCTGTGTTTGAAAATTGGAATGAGAAGAAAGATATTGCTGCATGCACTCATATTGATATACCTGCCCTGGAAGACCTCACCTGCACGGCTAAAGAGCTACTACCTAAGAGGGAATGTTAGCAGGCATTTTTCTGAGCTTAAAGATGGGAGGGAGTTCGGGAGTCAGCCTCTACAGTGTGGCAGTGAAAGATGGGTTATGTGACCTCAAAGTGACTTCCAAAGCTAACGTTCTGTGAAGTTTGCAGCTGTGGTGGCTATCCTGGGTCACCATCTCAGGAGGAAGCCTAATGCCTCATAGCCAGCCATGCTTTGAGTAAACACGGTCACCTACATGCCTTCATGAGCTGTGTTTTGGTCCATGAACCCCATCTGTGGCCATTGTCCCTGTACTCAAAGAGAAAGAGAAAACAACCCTTGGGGATGAGTGTGAATTGTCAGCCTAACAGACTTGCCTGTTTCCTTTGGGCCAGGATAAGTTACCTTCTTCCTCACCTCTTTCTCTCTCTTCTCCTTAGAACTAAGAACATAACCATATCCTTTCCTTCTTCCTATGCTGGACATCATGTATTCAGAAAAGAACTGAAAGAGTATCAGATCAGAAAACAATCTACCAGGAAAGTGCTAGTTAATGATGAAAGGTCCCAAGACATTCAAATTAAAGATGAGAGAACTGAGGCTTAAGAGGATGTATGACTTTTATAAAGTTCCACAGTGGTGAAGCTTGGACCAAAATTCAGGGCTTTAGATGCTAGAAAACAACTGGGATTTTTTTGTTGTTGTTGTTGTTTGTTTATTTGGGTTTTCTTTTGTTTTATTTTTTCTGTTATTTTTACACTATCCTATCAGGATGGTTTTCCTAATTCCATGAAATAAAAAGTAAATTTATATTTTCAGTAACAATAAATTGAGAAATTAGTAAATAAGATACATAACAATATATTTCAAGAATTCTAATTTTTATATTGCTTCATTTTTTTTACATCCATCACAATCATGGTAGATATTACTATTGTCATCACTGTACAAAGAAGGAAAATAGACATTTGAAGAGGCTGGGTGGGAGAACCATTCTTGCCTCATTCAACGGACCTATACAGCATTGCTCCTTTTCAGTCACTGAGCTGGGAAAAATTTATATACATTTTGCAAGACCTTTCAATCTTCTATTTGAAATTTATTTCTAAATTATCAGTAGATTGCAATAAATTGCAACAAAACTGGGAAGAAATAAGTATTTGTAAATCTTTTAAGCCATAGCTGGTTTCATTCTTTAAGATTGTCCTAGTCTCTCTCTTGACTGAGTGTTAGCATTGATAGGAAGCACCGTATTGTGTTATAGGAAGGTGACAAACAGAAGAGTCATGGGATAATTCACACAGTGTATACTATATATACACATGCACATGTATAGTCTCCAGAGTAGGAGATACAAAGGGTTCTCTCTTATTCCAACCTGATGTCATTGAGAAGAAAACCTCTTTCTAAGCTTAAGTTATTTCCTTTTATTATGTCCTGAGGTCAGGAACTCTACAGGACCACAGCATCTGATCTATTGCTAACATTAATCTGGGGGAGCTGGCTTGTTCGTAGTGATAACAGGGTAGATAAAGGGTATTGTGTAAATAAATTGCATCTACCTGTAACTAAGCCCATCTCCCATCATCCAGCCTTTGATATTTTTCTTTCTCAATAAATGGCTTCCTTAAGAAAAGTCAAATTCCAGAAAATTCTATACAGTGGTTACTTTATAAAAATAAAATTTAGTCAACCTACTAGGTGTTGGCATCATCTTCCATGGGGACTCTGTGTATCTCAAATAAATTGGGAAGTTGCGAAGCATATTGAGAGTGGAGGGATCCTAAGACCCAGGTTTGAATCTCATTGTAGCCATTTATTTCTTCTATGACTGGTGAGAAAAAATCATCCTTTCTTTAACCTTAGAAAATTCCATTAGGTGGGAGCAATATACTGAATTCTAAGAGTTGCTGTAAGGCTTAACTAAATGCATGTAAAGCACCACCCAGTGCAGTACCTAGAACAGAAATGGTTTCCAACAAGTGGAAGATATTGTTATAAGTGGTTATTCTCATTTAATGCTAATAGAAGGGAAATATTTCTTTTTTTTGAAACCTTTTTTAAAATCCTGACTTTATTTATTTATTTTTTTATACAGTTTATTGTCAAATTGCTTTTCATACAACACCCAGTCCTCATCTCAACAAGTGCACTCCTCCATGCCCATCATATTTCCCCTCTCCCCCACCCCAACAGCCCTCAGTTTGTTCTCAGTATTTAAGAGTCTCTTATGGTTTGCCTCCCTCCCTCTCTGTAATTTTTTCTCCCTTCCCCTCCCCCATGGTCTTCTGTCAAGTTTCTCAAGATCCACATATGAGTGGAATATACGGTAGCTGTCTTTCTTCGATCGACTTACTTCACTTAGCATAATGCCTTCCAGTTCCATCCACGTTGCTACAAATGGCCAGATTTAATTCTTTCTCTTTGCCAAGTAGTACTCCATTGTATATATAAAACACATCTTCTTGATCCATTTGAAAGATGATGGACATTAAGCTCTTTCCATGTTTTGGCTATTATTGAAAGTGCTGCTATGAACATTGGGGTACATGTGCCCCTATGCATCAGCACTCCTGTATCCCTTGGGTAAATTCCTAGCAGTGCTATTATTGCTGGGTCATAAGGGAGTTCTATTGTTAAATTTTTGAGGAAACTCGACACTGTCTTCCAGAGGGGCTGCACCAGTTTACATTCCCATCAATGGTGTAGGAGGGTGCCTGTTTCTCCACATCCTTGCCAGCATCTAGAGTCTCCTGATTTGTTCATTTCAGCCACTGTGACTGGTGTGAGGTGGTATCTCAGTATGGTTTTGATTTGTATTTCCCTGATGATGGGGGATGCTGAGCATCATTTCATGTGTCTGTTGGCCATGTGGATGTCTTCTTTGGAAAGGGTCTGTTCATGCCTTCTGCCCATTTCTTCACTGGATTATTTGTTTTTTGGATGTGGAGTTTGGTGAGTCCCTCATAGATTTTGGATCCTAGCCCTTTATCTGATATGTCATTTGCAACTATCTTTTCCCATTCTGTCGGTTGCCTTTTAGTTTTGTTGATTGTTTCCTTTGCTGCAGAAGCTTTTTTCTTGATTAGGTCTCAATAGTTCATTTTTGCTTTTGATTCCCTTTCCTTTGAAAGTGTGTTGAGTAAAAAATTGTTGCAGCTGAGATCAAAGAGATTGTTTCCTGCTTTCTCCTCTAGGGTTTTGATAATTTCCTGTCTCACATTCAGGTCCTTCATCCATTTTGACTTTATTTTTGTGTATGGTGTAAAAAAGTGGTAGTTTTGTTCTTCTGCATGTTGCTGTCCAGTTCTCCCAGTACCATTTGCTAAATAAAGAGACTGCCTTTTTTCCATTGGATACTCTTTCCTGCTTTGTCAAAGATTAGTTGGCTGTACAGTTGTGGGTCCAGTTCTGGGTTCTCTGTTATATTCCATTAGTCTATGTCTCTGTTTTCGTGCCAATACCATACTGTCTTGGTGACTATGGCTTTGTAGTAGAGGCTGAAGTCTGGGATTGTGATACCTCCCACTTTGATTTTCTTCTTCAATATTAGTTTGGCTCTTTGGGGTCTTTGGTGGTTCCATACAAATTTTAGGATAGTTTGTTCTAGCTTTGAGAAAAATGCTCATGCCATTTTGATTGGAATTGCATTGAATATGTAGAGTAGTATTGTGTAGAGTAGTATTGATATTTTAATAATATTTATTCTTCCAATCCATGACCATGGAATGTTTTTCCATTACTTTGTGTCTTCTTCAATTTCCTTCATAAGCCTTCTATAGTTTTCAGCATACAGATCTCCTATATCTTTGGTTAGGTTTATTCCTAGGTATTTTATGGTTTTTTGTGCAATTGTGAATTGGATCAGTTTCTAGATTTATCTTTCTGTTGCTTCATTATTGGTGTATGAAAATGCAACCAATTTCTGTATGTTGACTTTGTACCCTGCAACTTTACTGAATTCATGGATCAGTTCTAGCAGACTTTTGGTGGAGTCCATTGGGTTTTCTATGTAAAGTATCATGTCATCTGCGAAAAGTGAAAGTTTGACTTCTTCTTTGCCAATTCTGATGCTTTTTATTTCCTTTTGTTGTCTGATGGCTGATGCTAGGACTTCCAGCACTATGTTAAACAGCAGTGCTGAGAGTGGATATCCATGTTGTATTCCTGATCTCAGGGGGAAAGCTCTCAGTTTTTCCCCATTGAGGATGATTAGCTGTGGGCTTTTCAGAAATGGCTTTTTTGATGTTTAAATATGTTTATTCTATACCGACTTTCTTGAGGGTTTTTATTAAGAAAGAATGCTGTATTTTGTCAAATGCTTTTTCAGCATCTATTGACAAGATCATATGGTTCTTATCTTTACATTTGTTAATGTGATTTATCACATTGATTGATTTGTGAATATTAAACCAACCATGCAACTCAGGAATGAATCCGACTTGGTCATGGTGAATAATTCTTTTTATATACTCTTGAGTTTGATTTGCTAGTATCTTTTTGAGAATTTTTACATCCCTGTTCATCTGGGATATTATGACCTGTAGTTCTCTTTTTGCTGGGTCTTTTTCTGGTTTGGGAATCAAAGTGATGCTGGCTTCATAGAATGAGTCTGGAAGTTTTTCTTCCATTTCTATTTTTTTGAAATAGCTTGAGAAGGATAGGTATTAACTCTGATTTAAATGTCTGGTAGATTTCCCCAGGGAAGCCATTTGGTCCAGGACTCTTATTTTTTGGGAGATTTTTGATAACTGATTCAATTTCTGCACTAGTTATGGGTCTGTTCAAATTTTCTATTTCTTCCCATTTGAGTTTTGGTAGTGTTTGAGTGTTTAGGAAATTGTCAGTTTCTTCCAGTTCTTTGGTTTGTTGGCATATAAATTTTTATAGTATTCCCTGATAACTTCCTGTATTTCTGAGGGATTGGTTGTAATAAATCCATTTTCATTCATGATTTTATGTATTTGGGTCCTCTCTCTTTTCTTTTTGAGAAAACTGGCTAGAGATTTATCAATTCTGTTTATTTTTTTCAAAGAAAACCACTCTTATTTTCATTGATCTGGTTACTGGTGTTTTTGATTCTATATTGTTTATTTCTCCTCTGCTCTTTATTATTTCTCTTCTTCTGCTGGGTTTGGGGTGTCTTTGTTGTTCTGCTTCTATTTCCTTTTGGTGTGCTCTTAAATTTTGTATCTGGGATTTTTATTGTTTCTTGAAATAGGGCTGGATCGCAATGTATTTTCCTCTTAGAACTGCCTTTGCTGCATCCCAAAGGGTTTGGATTGTTGCAGTTTCATTTTCATTTGTTTCCATATATTTTTAAATTTCTACTATAATTTCCTGATTAACCCATTTATTCTTTAGTAGGATGTTCTATAACGTCCATGCTTTTGGACGTTTTCCAGACTTTTTCCTGTGTTTGATTTCAAGTTTCATAGCATTGTGATCTGAAAGTGTGCATGGTATGATCTCAATTCTTTTATATTTATTGAGGGCTGCTTTGTGACCCAATATGTGATCTGTCTTGGAGAATGTACCATGTGCACTCTAGAAGAAAATATGTTCCACTGCTTTAGGATGTAGAGTTCTAAATATATCTGTCAAGTCCGTCTGATACAATGTGTCATTCAGGGACATTGTTTCTTTACTGATTCTCTGGCTAGATGATCTATACAATGCTGTAAGTGGAGTAATAAAGTCTCCTCCAATTAGCACATTCTTATCAGTAATATTGCCTATGTTTGTGATTGTTGTATATATTTGGGTGCTCTCTAATTTGATGCATAAATATTTATAATTGTTAGATCTTCCTGATGAATAGACTCTGTAAATATCATATAATGCCCTTCTTCATCCTTATTACAGCCTTTAATTTAGACTCTAGTTTGTGTGCTATAAGGATGGCTTCTCCAACTTTCTTTTGGCTTCCAGTAGCATGATAGATAGTTCTCCATCCCCTCATTCAATCTGAAGGTGTCCTCAGCTCCGAAATGGGTCTCTTGTAGACAGCAAATAGATGAGTCTTGTTTTTTCTTTTTCTTTTTTTTTTTTTTTAATCCATTCTGATACCCTATGTCTTTTGATTGGATCATTTAGTCCATTTACTTTCAGAGTTATTATTGAAAGATATGGGTTTAGAGATATTGTGTTATGTGTAGGTGTCATGCTTGTGATGATGCCTCTGGCACATTGTGTTCCTTGTAATATTCCACTTACAGAGTCCCCCTTAGAATCTCTTGTAGGTCTGGTTCAGTAGTGATGAATTCCTTCAGTTTTTGTTTCTTTGGAAAAACCTTTACCTCTGCTTCTATTCTGAATGGCAGGTTTGCTAGAGAAAGGATTCTTGGCTGCATATTTTTCCTGTTCATCACACTAAAGATTTCCTGCCATTCCTTTCTGGCCTGCCAAGTTTCTGTAGATAGGTCGGCTACTACCCTGATGTGTCTACTTTTGCATGTTAGGGCTTGTTTATCTCTAGCTGCTTTCAGAATTCTCTCTTTATCCTTGTATTTTTCCAGTTTCACTATAATATATCATGCAGAAGATCAATTCAAGTTATGTCTGAGGGGAGTTATCTGTTCCTCTTGGATTTCAATGTCTGTTTCCTTCCCCCAGTTGGGAAAGTTCTCAGCTATGATTTCTTCAAATACCCCTTTAGCCCCTTTCTCTCTTTCTTCTACTTCTGGAATTCCTATGATATGGATATTGTTCTGTTTGATTGCACCACTTAGTTCCCTAATTCTCCTTTCTTAATTCTGGATCATTTTATCTCTCTTTTTCACAGCTTCCTCTTTTTCCATGATTTTCTCTTCCAATTCACCTATTCTCCCTCAGCCTATTCAATCCATGCTCTGGCTGCCTCCATTTTATTTTGCATCTCATTTATAACATTTTTTAATTCATCACAACTGTTTTTAAGATCTTTATTCTCTGTAGCAATGGGTTTTCTGCTGTCATCTATGCATGTTCAAGTCCAGTGATTAATTTTATGACTATTATTCTAAATTTTTGTTCAATTAATTTGCTTATATCTGTTTTGATTAATTCTTTAGCTGTCACTTCTTCCTGGCATTTATTTTGAGGAGAATTCTTGCATTTCATCATTTTGGCTAGTTTTCTGTCCCTTGTAAATTTTAAAAGCTTGTTATGTGCCTGTGAACACTGCTATATTAAAGGGGGCCATGTACTGTCCAGAGCCTGGCTGTTCAGGAAGTGTTTTTTGGAGAGTTTTACTTGTTCTCTGTTGTTGTGACTTTGGTTATTTTATTTCCCTACTTGTAGTGATGTTTTGGACCCTCCACAAAGTGTTCCTTGGCTTCTTCCTTGATGTAGCGTTGTGGGGCCTCATGGTTTTCCACTTTTCTACTTAGTAGACTCTGTCTCTTTTCCTCCCAGACTCTTGGGTTCAAAGACCTTTGGCTTCAGCCGTCCTATGCTTGAGAGATGTGTGAAGTATGGATCCCTCTACTTCTCTGCCATATTGGCTCTTTATTTTTGTGTATTTTAATTGCTGAAAAGTATTATCGTTGTACCAGTATTCCAGTTTCTAGGAGTCTTACCTTGTAGAAATCTCACAGTTTCGCTTTCTGGTCTAAAATACCTTAATAGTTCCACATTAACCTCAAGATGAACATCAATAACTCAAAAACATCAAGCAAACAAAGAGAACAACAAACAAAACACAAAAACAAAACAAGAAAACAACAAAATAATACAACAGTAACTTACCCTTATGACCCTGAACCTGTTAATTCATTAGCCTCCACACTCTTGTCTCACACTTGTATTCTAAGTTCTATACATAATAGATGTCTTTCGGAGGAGTGATGCACATAACATTCTTGGTATCTAAACTAGCCTTTCCTTCCCCTCTTTGCCAAGCTTGTTTAATCTTTCAGTGCCTCTTACTTCAGGAAGATTATAGTTAACTTCACCTCTGAGTTAGTCCCCCCCCCACCTTTGCACTCCTGAAGTAACCTCTTTGTTTCTATTTTAACACTTTTATGCTAGAGGCTATTAATTGGTTGATAGCTGCATATAATATAAGCTTTATATGACTTTGAATGTGGATTTTTCCTTGTCATGGTATCCCCAATGCCTAGCATATTCATGTGTATGACAAATGTGCCATATCTGTTTATTGAAAGAAGGCAGGAAATAAATCCAGAACAAAAGGAAAGGAGCTCTGGACACTGAAACACCCATCACTGTATTAATTGAAAGAGTACAATACCAATAAATTTTCCAAATAGAAAATGGGTGAAATAGTGATATGAAGTCAGTGAATTTTATATAAAAGATTTAATAATGTCAAATAAAAATGATATTATCTATCACTAAGTTAGACAACAAAATACAAAATTATGCATTCAATTGCCTCAATTATAAAAATCACATGTAGAAGAAATAGATTGGTAGAAATATTCTAAGCCATGAATGAATCCTATCTGTGGGTACAAGATCATGAAAGATTTTTAGATTTTTCATTGTATTTTTTTTATATTTTGAAATTTTCTAAAAGAGTGTGTATATGTAGGTTTGGCTGTTATTTTATAATACATATTAACATTGAATTAAAAAAAATAAAATTATAGTCAGTGGCTGGCAATAGGATGTTCCCTGGGACTGATGAGTGAGGAACTTAAATTGTGAGCTAGCAGCAAATGCTGGTCAGCAGCAACATGGATTACTGTTTTTATTTATAAAGCTGCAATTTCCCCAAGCAAGACGGGTGCATTAGTTTGCTGATTTATACTCCTTGTCAAAGAAAGCCAAAGAACAATAATTCTCTGATGCTAAGCCTTACTTTGGGATGATGTTTAGTCACTTCACTCCCCAAATACTTGATCAATTATATGGTACCTGTTGACACCCTAGGACCCATTTAAAATGGATGTCTTTCATGAAGGAGAACTCCACAAATCCAGTGATAGATACACTTTCTTTCCAGGTTCAAAAACACTGACCTGAAAGCAGCATACACTCCTTGGCTTTGAATTAGGGCCTCCTGGTGAATCATGGGGCTGGAATGCCTCCAATGAGAACTTGGATGCCATCTGCCCTATGTGATAATGAGTAGGGCATGTATCCTCACTCAAATTCAGATTATTCATTTGTAAAATGGAAATAAGTCATTAATCACATTATGTAACAGGTTATTTGACTCAGATATGCTACTGGCCATTATAACTCTTTCAATTATGAATTATTACAGAAATAGTCTTCTTTCTGAGAGTCTTTCTCTTCTTTATATCTGACTAATTCTGAGTGATCCATAAAGTTCTTGGGAGCAAAACATCAGTCTTCTCTTTTGTCTCTGGAGTGCCTAACACAGTGTTCGATGCATGGACAGTGTTCAAAAAATGCTTATTGAATTGGCTCTACTTTGTTGTCAACCAATCAATGCCACAACCATCAAATGATTATTTTATTCCTATAATAAATAAGTTACTGTGCTAATTCCAAGGTGAGAAAGAATAGGTCGTGTGCTCACAGTCTATACACCATCAAGGAAACTGATATTTAACTAATACATACAAACAGAATGTGTGTCACTCATAAAATCACAAGGACATTTACAGTAGACTTACTTGGAGGGAGCCAGGCAGTGCTTTCCTAGGGGTTGGTTTTTAAATTGAGTCCTTGAAGATGAAATGGAATTCACCAGAGGAGAGATTAACTGTGGGAATCACTTTGGAGCAGATGGAATAGAATGTCTGAGAGTCCTGTTAGGCAGCTTCATCACTAGTGCTCCAGAGTTACTGTGACTTCTCCACAACAGAAACTGTATCCTCTTTGTCTTTGTGTTTCTAATGTGTGTGTATGTATATATGTACGTATGTGTATGTGCTGGGGGTGGGGTAAGGGTGAGTTTTCCCACTATAGTAGAAGTTTCACAACTATTTAATAAAAGTATCAGTGGTCTCAGATATACACTAGAATACCCTCCCTGTCTTAAAATGCAAAACTGGAAGATAGGTATCCAGATATCTTGCCAGATGTTACCTTGAATTCTGTTGTTGCTAAAATCCTGGCCAAGACAGCAACTATATGATTATAATAGCCAAGGAACATGAAAGTTACCTTTTCTTCTATCTATTGTTCTATGTTTGAATTGTCATATTACCAGAAAACAACCTACCTGAACCACATTCCCATAATCACTCACAAAATCCTCTCTTCTGAAAAATATTTTAATGTTATGCCTTTTGCTTTTATCAAAGATCATTATAATAATCAGCCTGATGACAAAATTTAAGCACCTTTTTTGAGATGAATACTGACCACAAGGCTCATTTTGTGCTTTAATATTCTTTGTATGAGAAGCCCTAGAACAAATTATTTTGCAGCTAAAATATGAACTCACATTTGCCTAACATAGTATTTCTCAACCTTTTTTTACCCCTTGTCATTATCACTCTTCCCCTAGAAGTCTTTTTTAGGCATTTATTTTTAATAACCCTTACCCCCACCATGACATTTTAATACCACAGAGCTACAATATATCTATTTATGTACTGTTAACCTTAAAAATAAAATCATCAGCTCTTTTACCAGCAAAAATGTATTTATTCAGGAAGAAATAACAGAGAATTGTAATTTGGGACAATTCAGCTATAGCAAAACCATAGGCAAGTACAGAGGATAAAGGAGGAGTACCCTTCTATAGAGTAAACGAGAAAGTTGGGAGGGCTGTTATAAACAAAAACTCCATTTGAGCAAACTGGGAGTTTGTAGTATGGTGACTTCATTAGCAGAGTTGTAACAGTCTCTCATTGGCTGGACTATTTCTGGGAAAGAAGAAAACTTTTCTTCCTCCTCTGGGGTAAGGTTGTAGCTAGAGTGGTATGAACTTGTGAGGTACTCTCTTCCCATTGGGGTCTGCAGTTGACCATGAATGAAGGGACATGAGTGCTTCCCCTTCTGCCTTCTGACTCCATTTTACTAAGGTTTCTCTTTATTAATTTTCACAGTACGTGGGGAATGTTGCCACAAATCATTGAATTTTGTAAGATTTTTTTTCTCTCTACTTCTCTAAAACTAAGTTTTGCTTCTGTGGGGGCCATGTCACTTCCTTTGAGAATGCATGTCAATGCCAGAAAGCACACTATTTTTTCACACCCCATTTTTTTCCCCTCTGATTTGGGCTTTCCCTTGTGAGACAAGAGGGTAGTTTTTAAGATAATGGCATGTAGATTCAGATGGATTGAAATCAAGCCTTGGTGCTGAACTGTTTTACTTTTGGAAAATTACTCAACCTCTCTCAGTTTGTTCGGTTTCTTCATTTGACAGATAGGGATAATGATACCTGACAGAAGGTGCCATTGTAAGCATTAGAGAAGAAGAGAATACATTCTCTGAAAAAGTATAGCTTATTTGTCATTGGTATCAGGGTGACATTCTAGGTGGAGAAATAAGTGAACAATGGCACAGAAAGAGTTGGGTGTGAGTTTTGGTGTGTCCTGTTATGGTAGGAAGGCCAGCTCAAGTGGAGGATCAGTGAGAATAAAAAGGTGGGGTATCTCCCATTGCAGTGGGCCTTAAAAATCAGATGTGGAACTTGGAAGAGGAGGACGTCTACTGTTCTACCATAGTAGCTCTGAAATTTACAAGCAGAGTAACATGGAAAATTTACTTCATTTCTGGAATTTTAATATTTTCATTACTAAGTAATGGAATTGACCACATAAGGCAGTTGTGAATAATTAAATTAGTTGCATATACAAAGCATATATGTGCATGATGGATGGTAGTTCAATTTAGCAGGATAAAGCCTTTGAATTATAAATGGGTTGAAGTTTTGACAAAAGATAATCCTAAGTGAGTTATGTAGGATGGTTCTGTCTCAGATTCAGAGGTGTCTATGGTTAGAAAATGATAATTGGAGACTCCAAAGCTACCATCATTATTTTTTTTTTAAGTTTAGCAGAAATTAGGGATGGCTCTAAAATTAAAAATAAATCAGGAAATCTTTTACTTTAGAATATATTGGTTTTCTTATTTGTAGCAGAATTATAAGTTATCAGTTCTTTCTATTTTTTGATCAATTAAGTCTAGGAAATGACTTATTTTAGAACAAGCCTAGGGGTGTCTGGATGGTTCAATGGATTAAGTGTCCAACCCATGATTTTGGCTCAAATCATGATCCCAGGGCCAAGGGAGCCTGATGATAGCTGGGAGCCTGCTTGGGATTCTCCCTTTCTCTATGCCCCTCCTCAACTTGTGCTCAACCTTACTCTCTCCCTCACTCTCTCTCTCTCTCAAAATATAGAATTAAACATTAAAAAAGAAGAAGAAGAACAGGCCTAGAATTTGGAGGCAGAAGACAAGAGTGACTCTGTATCCATATATATATCCATAAGGAAATTGCCTAACCCTTCTGAATCTTTCTTTTCTCACCCATCAAATAGGGGTAATAATATATACTATGAAAGATTATTGTGGGGATATAGTGAGATAATAACATAATATCTCCAGCAAATTATTGACAAAAAAATTCTCTCAATATCATTCCCTCCCAACCACTAATAAATGCAAAGTTGATATAATATGGCAAACTATAAGGCCTTAATAGAAGAATACCCAAGAGAAAGTCTCCTTTGTGCTGAAAAGCAAAAGAAAAGCAGACAATTTTTACACATAGCAGCCAGGAGACTATAGTAGTACTGTAGTAGGTGACTTGTGCCATAGAGGTAGCAGTCTCGAGGGAAAGGTTAAGCCCTTTTCTGAGAAGAATGTAAATGGAACTAATATCAGATATTATTAGTACCATCTTACTTTGACATGACTGGGACAGAGTTGGATTTTGAATCCAGCTATATTTAAACCCAGAACTTTTACCAGGAAACCACACAGCTTCCTCCATGTTCTCTAAAAAGAAGAAATATATCACATGTAAGATTGTATCTTACACCATACCTTCCAAGGAACCCTTACTGACACTCTTTGTACCTGGTAGTGGTTCAGTTGATCTTTGTTGAATGAATGACTGACTAGGGGATGAATGAGGGCATGGATGAATGGGAGAATGGATGAATAGCTGACTGGCTGGCTGGCTGGCTGAATGTATGGCAATAAATGGCTGATTACCTCCTGTGGAATAGATGGCTCTGCCCAAAATATATTTCAAAGGAAGTAAAATGCATGGTTCTTGTTATTGAGGAATATCAGTAGAATCAGAAAATCAGAGCAACTCTAGAAAGACCCAATCATTATAAGAATCTGGTACAGATAGTAGAATCATTGACTCACAAACAGTTAATCCTGGAAAGGACCTCAGAAATGTAATAGTCCAACCCTCTCAGCTTTCAGATAAAGATGATAAGAAACATGGTGAATTCCCACATTGTTTTTCAGACCTGTTTAATACCATGTCACTCTCATAGCCAGTCCTTGCTCAGGTCAACCTGTGAACTCACCTCTACTGGGACACTTACCACATTTAGGCTTCACAGCCTGAGAGACATGCAGAGCAAGTGTGTATCCAGGGCAGAGTAGACAGGTCTGATGGCCAACAGAGAAAATGAAAAGAGAACTTGGCCTATGGTTGACTTAATACACCTCTTCAACAATTGGAAAGGTCATTTTACTAAAATCCTGGCTGACTATAATCTAGTCTCACAGAAAACAAAGTAGCAAATGACTTATACTGAAGGACACTTTTTTGGTTAAAACAAGGGAGAGTTTGATAGCATGGGGGTTTTAGTAAAGAAGATGAAACCTTACAATAAAGGATAGTAAAGGATAGAGTGATATAGGGGCAAGTATTTCAGCCTGGGGATTAGACCATGATAAGACTGACTCTTGATTGCCATGGATTCTGTCATCCAACTTTTGTGGCCCTGTTTCCTCATTTCTGAAAAGACTTGGTGAGTTTCAGATTTTGACATTTTTAACTCTTTGGTATAGATTAGGCATGACCCCTTTTTAAAGAAGTTTCCCTTGGAAGATATATGGCAGGATATATCTTCTAATGTAACATAATACCATTAAAGTTCATAACTGTTGTAGCGCAAATTTTCCTTTTTCTAGAAATTTCTACCCCTTGGATAATGTGTATTGGTACATTTTTATTTTGTTGTTTTTCTCTTTCAAATAGAATATTTAAATTTGACTTATCCACCCATGTCCTGGAAGTAACATTTCTGTGGAAGGAAGGAAGGAAGGAAGGAAGGAAGGAAGGAAGGAAGGAAGGAAGGAAGGAAGGGTGAAAGAGCAATGTGAGGGAACTGTTCGGCTAATATGTGACAACTATAATTTGAATCTCATTTTCATAACAATTGCCTAGTGTAGTTTTTTGCACTATCCTATAAAGTAATTTTAAACAGTAGGACAGTTCTTTTTCTCTTGAAGCTTTCTAGAGAAACAAAGTATTATTAGCTAAGGAAGGCAGCAGAGGGGTTGGGTTTTCTAAAGAAGTATCTCCTTCTGGATGAGTATGTCATATGCCTAGGCATCATTCAGACCTATAAGCTGAAGGAGGTTAAAGAAATGTTCTTGCTGTTCTTATTTATAAAGTCATACTTCTACCAGACCAGACAAGAGAATACACTTATCACATATAAATCTTTTTCTGTTAAATGGAAGAACTAGACTAGGATTTATAAGTATTCTTTAGGGATCAGTTTAGTCACACTTTTTGAAAGTACATGATTGAGTATAAAATATACATGAAAATCCTGAAACATAAAAAATTTATGTGCATTGTATAGGAAAAAATATATATAAACAGAGGGGCAGGTTTATAAATCATGCAATAAATCTGAAGTAAAGGGATTTGATTTTGCCAATCTTATTTTGCACTTGAGATATAAATGATCTGTTATAAATCAGAACTCTAAAGTCCCACCATCATGATAAAGTTTGTAAATCCCAACCCTTAAACTTGACTTACAACCCTAGTTAAAACTTCTATTTATTTTTTATAGTTTTGATTCTTTCTCAGAATAAAATCGAGTCGCTTAATTTCAACTTATAAGTGAGGGTGATTGCAAGTACTATGTTTACCATTATCATTATTAGAGAATTACTGAGAATCAGAAAGTTCTTTTAAGTAATATTGCCACATATGGTTTGAGTGAGAATATATTATATTATATATATATTACATACACACACACACACATGTAGCTGTATATATATACAGAGAGAGAGAGAGCTTTACAATCTAAGAAGGGAATATCAAAGTGTGGTATGGTGTTTAGTATCTGGTAGGTTACCTCAGCTTTCATAAAGAGAAGTCTCATTGGAGACATTGACTAGTTTAATGGGCACAGATGCAGACAATAGAGCTTTAATCCAGTGCCTTCCCCATGTTCATGTGTCCCTAGAGAGTGATGCTCCCAACTCAGTAGTATCCGAAAACAGGGCGCTAACTGACCAGGTGGTAATATTTCATAATCATCTCTCATGTGAGCATTACAGATTGATCACAGAACAGCAGCATTACTCCACTATCCGTAAGTAATGCATATTTGTGTCTCTTTCTCTACTTAAATAGAAGAGACCTATTAGTAGATACAGTTTTTTCAGTTAACAGTAGTTATCATGGCTGTGATTTCACAAGCATCTATTATGAGCCAGACAATATGCTGGGTACTTTCATACAGTATTACTTTTGATCCTCCTAAAAATGTCAGGAACTAAGTTATAGGCCAGGAAACTGGGTATCTAAAAATATGTTTGTCTTGCCCAAGTTCACACAGCCAATCTCCTACAAAAGGAAGAGACTTTGTGGACCAGCTCAGGATATCTACTGGTATCCTGGTCTCCCAAGGGCTTGGATTAGAGTACATAAACACACATACTTACAGGGACCAGGTATGTTGCATCATGTGATGCCTATCAGATGAATGTTCTACCTAAAAAGTTCTGACAATGGTCTACATCAGCCAATTATTGTCTATGTAAACAGAAGGTCAGAAGTTCCAGAACAGATGCTTTAAGAGAGGACTAGGTTTTAAATGTAGTCTTTTACATGAACATTTCTGATTTTTTAAATGATTACTCTTACTTTGAGGATTTTATTTTTTTGTAAACACTGAACTGACTACATGATGCATCAAAAGATCAGATTTGATACAAAATGCCAGTTTAAGACTTCTACTACAGGTATCACAAAATTAAAAATGACCTTCTAATGTGTCTATATTCATCTATTTCTTGGAGGGCGAGATGGTTCTTCCTATATAACGGGAAATTTATCTATGTTTCCATTACATGGAGTTAATCCAAACATTGTAACTCAGCAATTAATTTATTGCATACCCCAACATTGTTTATGTTATTCCCAATGGGATCAATTATTTTCCTTTTTTTTTTCTAATAGTTTATTGTAATTATTTTCCCTTTTTGTTTTCTCACCCTTATCCAATCTTATTCATGTTCTCATCCATCATTGTTAGTTTTCTCTGTGGACATTGTTTCTACCATGTATTGTTCTGGGTGAAAATGGTTAAGTCTGAACTTTAACTGTGATATTTTTAGGAAATTCCAAGTTCCCTTTGTGCAAATTATTTTTTCTGGTAATTTTATTTATCAATTAATTTATTTGTATTTATGCCGTAGCAAACCCCTGAGAACATGGTGACTGACTCCAGGGCAATCCTTGTTCCCTCTTCTAAGACTTTTAAACAGTACTCCTGATAATTTTACATATCTTGTCCTGGCCACTCATATTAGGGATATGCAGGATTTGTTAGAAGGTGGGGGTGGGGTTGAAGTTGATGGAGACTGCTTTACTTATGTAATTTTAAGCATTTCAGTATTATAGTTCATCGTGCTGCCTGTGTAATTTAACAAAAGTTTCCCTTCCAAAAGACTTGATTAATGAGGACACATTGTAAAGTAATGCTCATTTAATGAGCTTGACAAATATAAGGAGACTGAAATCCATGAAGAATATGACAGAAATTGGTAATTGATACTGCCCTGTAATCTATTGCCTCTTCTTAGACTCAGGCTATATATATTTTTTTTAAATCCAGTCCACCTTGTTCATCAGTGTTATTGAAACATTGCCCATAATAACTACATCAGCCTTGTGAGATAATACCTAGCTGATTTAGTACTAGTTCACTGTCAAGTCCTCTTAACCCTGTATGTTCAACCTCTTTTTTTTTTTCTTATTCTTGGCATGTTTTATGTCTTTCTGTGAGATATTAACTGAAAGAAAAAGTTCTACTTCTTGAAATTTATTTAATGCTTATGTTTTTAAATAGAAAATGGGACTTATTTTTAGAGTTTGAGACCTATGACAGACAGCCTCAGGAAATAATCAAAATCTAATGCCACAGGCTTCATCCCTTTTCTGTGGGGAAACCAAAGTTTGATGTTGTATCTGAGAATCAAGCCAATTTAAGTTGAGTGTGAAAAGGGTCTCTGGCCTTTATTTTTCCTACAATCATGCTGGTACTGTGTTCCTAGACTTCATGTACCTAATACATTATTTTGCCATCCTCTGTTTGATACTTTGCTAGGGTTTGCCAATTCCTTCATAAGAGTGTATCTAATTTCCCTTATTTCATGGAAAAACAAGCCTAAAAGAGAGAGACTATCTACCATATCCTCTGCATTCCTTTGTAGTATCTAGTAATCATTATCATAATAATAATATTACTGATAATAACTACTGCTAAGAGTCTATAATATTCTGGTAAAAGTGTAAGCAATTTATTTATTTTTCCTCAAGTCCTAAAAACTATTCTGCATGGAAGGTAGAATTTTTCTTTTTTTTGCAGCACAAACTTAAAATCTCACAGGGTCTAAGTATTTGCCTAAGGTCTTTCAAATCTACAACCATTGCTGTTTTCCTAGCACCATGGCTTCATAGGAATACGTGATTTCTTTTTTCTTGGTCCTGGTGAAACATATTTTTCTCTTGGGGGTACAGGGTAGATTTTTCTTCTTTGCTCATATTTTTAAAAAATATCTGTCTTAAACTCATATGTTGCTTGGAATAGTTTGTTTTATTTTGGGGGGAGGTGTTTTTTTGGTTTATTTGTTTTGTTTTGTTTTGTTTTGCTTTTGTCTTTGCACTTGGGCTGAAGAGTCTTTACTTTTGGAGAGGAGTCAACATTTCCAAAGTGTTTTATTTTATTTTGCTTTTGTTTTGCTTGTTTGTTTTTCCAATGTGCCAGGTCCTTTGATGGGCCCTGGGGACAACTGAGTATTTAATGTGCAAATTATACTAATTCAATCTTTACCAAGTAATCTACTACATGTCAGCCACTGTTTTGAGTGTTTTATGCTTTTTATTAGGCCACTACATCTTCACGATAACCCTATGATGTCAGTATTCTTACTATTTCCTTTTTTTTTTTTAAATGTTTTATTTATTTCTAGGAGAGAGAGAGAGAGACAGTGTGAGCAGGGGAGGGTCAGAGAGAGAGGGAGTCACAGACTGAAACAGGCTCCAGGCTCTGAGCTGGCAGTCAGCACAGAGCCCGACGCGGGGCTCGAACCCACGAACCGCGAGATCATGACCTAAGCAAAAGTCGGACACTTAACCGACTAAGCCACCCAGGCGCCCCGAGTATTCTTACTATTTCCATTTTAAGATGGGGAAACTGAACATAGAGAATTGAATAGGATGTTGATGAAGCAGGTGGATCTAAGAGTCAAACCTGAACAGTCTAGTCATATGGCCCAGGTTGTTAAACACTGCCTTTATCCCATCTCCATTTCATAGTTTCTGTCCTCCAAGGGTTTATATACTGATGAAGGAGATAGATGTACATACAGGTTAATTGTTATATCCTGTCACATGACATTAACATTGATTTACATAGTATTATTATGAAATAATAGAGATAACCCTAATAGAACCTGGCAGATGTTGAGTTGGCACGAAGGAAAAGAGTGGCCAAGGAAGGCTTCTAAAAGAAATGACACTTGTCCTGAGTGAGCCTTAAAATATGAAAGGGCAACAGGGATGAGTCTTCTGGGCCAAGGGAGCCAAGATGTGAAAAATGAATTTGAATTTTTAATTTTGTAACTTTAAATTGTCTAATATTCATATGTTTTCTTGTTGATTCTACATTGTATTTGAGTTGCACTTTAAAACTGTTACTCTTTCTCAGTGTGGTAGGCAAAACTAAAACTGATCTTTCCTGCTTGAGAGATACTGTGTTCCTGAAGCTTTTCTAACTGAAATGATGATTATTGAATATGGAATGTTTACAAAAGAGAAGTATAGTGTTAAGTACTTAATACTCTTTTAAATCTTTTAGAAATCTCTATGTGATAGATACTACAGTTCAATTTTATATGTGAGAAACTGAAATTTGTAGAGGTTATGTAATTTTCCCAATGAAGTTACTTCACCAAGACTGTTAGCAAACAAAGCCAAAACTAACTCTAAAGATTTCAGTAAGCAAACAGTTGCATTTATTGGCAATTCAAACCAATATTTGGATATTTCTGCTAATACATAGTCATTAGTAATAATTATAGTTGTCAGTTTCACTTGGCAGTTCTTGAATATTCTTTCCTTTTTGAAATCTGAATTTTACCTCAGTTTTTGGCTTTGTGACAAATCAAATAAACAAACAACAATGACAACAAACCTTCAATACTTGGTCTTCTCTGATGTATCATCATTGTCCTGTGTAGCTGAATTTTAGATAAAAGTCCATTATAGGATAATACTTTATACAAGTCTTCTATTTTCTTATTTCTGTTTTATACTCAGAGGTATATATGGGCAACTTATTAGTTGGTAGTGAAAGAAGGAGATTGGTAGTTATTCCACCAATGCCGAGATTCTTGTTACACAGCATACCCTTCTTGGAGCCAGCACAGACATCCTAGCTTTTATGAAGAGTGTATTATATTCCATTCATCACATGCTGTCTTCAGAATGCCAAATAAAGTCAAGTATTATCATCTATATTTTACAGAAGAGGAATCCGAGATGCAGAGCAGTAAGGAGAATGATGTAAGGTGACATGGTTTGATATAGAGGCAGGTATCAAATAGAAGTCTTCTCATTTATACCTTACTACCTTATCCTATTATGCCTTTTATTACATTCTCATCATTTGCCATACTTCTTATTGGGATATCCTGATACCCTTCTTCTCTTCATTGTTAGCTTTTGATTTTTTTTCAGAAACTAATTACTTAACCTGAAAATCTTTTTAAATGACTGGAAACATTTTTATGTGTGTGTGTGTGTATTTTTCTGGATGATACTTCTTCATCAATTAGGTACAAGTTAAGGAGACTTGAATACTAATTTTAGATGTCTCATTTATATCATATTACAGTTGACCCTTGAACCACATGAAGGTGAAGGGTGTCAAACCCCATGCAGTTGGAAATCCAGGTAAAACTTTTGATACTCCAAAAACTTAACTGCTAATAGCCTAAAGTTGAGTGGGAACCTTACCAATCACATAAAGAGTTGATTAACATATATTTTGTATGTATGTATTATAAACTATATTATCACAATAAAGTAAATTAGAAAAAATAGGGGCACCTGGGTGGCTCAGTTGGTTGGGCGTCTGACTTTGGCTCAGGTCATGATCTCATGGTTTGTGGGTTCAAGCCCCGTGTTGGTCTCTGTGCTGACAACCAGCTCAGAGCCTGGAGCCTGTTTCAGATTCTGTATCTCCCTCTCTCTCTGACCCTCCCCTGCTCACACTGTCTCTCTCAGAAATAAATAAAAACATTAAAAAAATTTTAAAGAAAAAATAAAATGTTATTATGAAAGTCATAAGGAAGAAAAAATACATATACAGTATTACATTGCTAAAACTCCATGTAAGGCTGAAAAAATTACTTAAAAAGTTAAAAAATCACTTAAGGATCTATTAAAAGTGTCTAGGCCTAAGACGTCTAGACATAAGGTTTTCCATCTGTCTTTCACTCCATTAAGTGACTTTAATAGTCTTATTAGGATTTTACTTTAGGACTACTATGTATTCAAATTCATCTTTATATTCACTTGCCCATCTCATTATTTATACAGTATTCTTTAAGCAGTTACTATAGGTTAGTTTTGTTGTTAATTTGGGTAGAAGGAAGAAAAAAAGAATTGAAAAACTTAGTATGTCTTAAGTGCACTGGGTTATTATACATATACTGTCATTTTTAATATAAACAAAAACATCATGAAATACTACAGTCTTATTCAGCCTTCAGATAGAAACCAAAGGTCAAAGAGATTGAGTAATTTTTCCAAGTTAACTGAAACAGTTAATGGAAAAGCTAAGATTGAACCCAGGTTTATATTATCTTCTAGAGCTGGTATATCAACATCGCTATAGTCACAGAGGAATAGTCTTTATACTCTTCTTTCCTGCCTTCCTTCTCTCTCTTTCCTCCTCTTTCCTTCCTTCCATCATAGTTTCTTTCTTTATTTTCTTTCCTCCTTCTTCTTCCCTCCCCACCTCTGTCATTTTTTTCTCTAAAACCTCATCTATTCTCTTAGCCCCATCTACTCTGAAAACTTTACTCTTGAATATCAACTGCTGATGCTTCTTTAAACTCTTCCTCTCTGCAGGATCTCTTTTCAATGCTAGTCTCTTACTAGCTACCATCCCAGGATCCTACTTGTTCCTGCTCCCAAATTGTTTCAATGACAAGAAATACAAGAGTGTTGTAAGATCAGACTGGACAGTTCAAGGGAGAAAGAAGTGGTTTGAAATGGAAATGAGCGAGCCTGGAGTGCTCAGCAGAAGGATGAGCTCTGTACTTCTGAATGAGAGGCTTATCTCTTATCTTGTATTATAAAAACAGAAAAGTCACATAATTAATAGTGAAAGTCAGCCCCAGCCTACAGTTGCTGGCTTCGTTTCTTGCATGGCCCTTGGTGTTATGAAGAAATAACTTTCAATTGCTGAGCCACAAATAGCTCGCAGGATAAGATATTGGTACTCTATCCTTTAGCAGTTGAGAAGCCTGGAGTACCTGAACTTCAGACTACTATCTTGTCTACTCCGCCTGGTATGCCTCATGCATGTTAAAATGTATCCCAAGATGTGAAAGTGGTTGGAAGCATCTTCCTAAGTTTGTTTATTTTACATTTTGTGTGGGGTTTTTTGTGTTGCTGTCGTTTTATTTCTCGTACTATTTATTCTCTCTGCAATCTTTATGGTTATTGATCACTTACAATTTGGGGATTTTTGTTTATATTTGCTATTATTCAGATATTTTTAACACTTTTAGTGTGAAATATATTATGGACATAGAAATAAAACCAATAAATCCGATGTATCACTTAATGAGTTATCACAAGGTAAACATCCTCATAACTACCACTCAGGTCAAGAAATAGAACTTTTCTAGATACTCCAGGATTTCCCAAAGGACAATTGATAGATAGATTGGTTTTATGGTGACTGTACTGCTTTATGGGCAGAGAAGGACATTATAACACAGGGTCACACTAGGTCCTTTACATGTCTGCTTCTGATCCATTATTCCTTTCAGTTCAGCTAAACTATCATCTAATGAGTAACTGGAGGTGTGCATTTCTGTGAGAGGTTTAAAATTTAAACTCAGTGAAATTTCAGATTATGGCTGACCGGTTCAATCATATCTCCAAGGTTTACCACAGGGCCTAGTATATTTTACACCATCAATAAAGCAATCTTTGTTCCTTTTATCCTTAAATATTTATCCAAGTCCAAGGTATGTACTAGCAATATTTACTCTGCTTTGACCCTCCCCTAGCTGTTAGGGGTACAAACATAAATAAGACATACATAAGTTCACTCTACTTTGAGCAATAAATGTGTAAGTGAACAATCACAATGAAATACTGTAAGTGCTGTATCCAAGATATATACCAAGCGAGATAGTCACATAAAGAAAGTATTCATGAGTTCTCCTTGAAAGTGAAATGAGTGGCATTTAAGGTATGTCATGACAGATTAATAATAATATGCAAAACTGAGTAAGGTGAACCATATATTCTAGGCAAATTGGAATATATGCCAATTCATGAAGGTGTGGAACTGCCTCATGTGTCCTGGAAATCACAAAGTGTTGGACACTACTAGAGTGTTGTATAGTAAGGCTGGAAGCATGAGGTAGGAAGGAAAAGGTATGGTGGGCAAAAAAACAGGGTCTTCTTTTGCCATTCTAAAAGATTTATTTCATATCATGCCAGCAACTGGATATCTGGAAGACTTGCAAGCATAGTGCCATGCTTACATTTGTTTTTCAGAAAATTCACATGTACTTCATTGGCTAACACACTGAAGAGGCTCACAGAGAGGCAAGCAGAGGGGACATGCAGTAATTCAGTTTGATGTGGAGAGATAAATAGCTATCGTGGGTGTGAGAAGAAGAGCATGGGTTCTGGAAACTTTAAAACAGAGAACTAGCAACTTTAAAAAAAAAAAATTTTAATGTTTATTCATTTTTGAGAGACAGAGAGAGACAGAGCTCAAGTAGGGAGGGGCAGAGAGACAGGGAGACACAGAATCTGAAGTAGGTTCCAGGCTCTGTGCTGTCAGTACAGAGCCCTACGTGGGGCTCAAACTCACAAGCTATGAGATCATGACCTGAGCCAAAGTCAGAGGCTTAACCGACTGACCCACCCAGGCACCCCTGAGAGAACTAGCAACTTTTGAGACTGACTGATTGGGTAAGTGGAGAAAATGGAGTATTTTTGGGTGAGTCTGGAATCTCCTAACAATTTAGACCCCAAATCTTTCCCCCGTATGTGATGTGTTTTCTTTTTTTTTCTGTGTTGTTTGGCTAGAGATTAAGAAAAAAAATGGCTATAGGGAGATTCCTTTCATTGAAAATGGGAATTTCACATAAAGTAAATAAAACATACTCAAGTGTATAGTTTGCCATAACTTAGATGATCTGTGTCAAAACTACTACTATTCAATGAACTTCTTGCCCTCAGTTCTGAGAGCCATATCAGGAGTGTTTTTATGTTTTCTGAATTAACTTCACTATGTACAACCTGTGATTATGGGATTCTAAATAGCCACTCTATCACTTAGCAGCGGAGATGAGTTTGGGGACTGATGGAGAGAAGCAGCTCATTGAATCCCACCAAGATGATTCCTCTGCAAAGTGTAAAAACATAAAGAGCATGAATCAAAGAATCACTAAGCAAGGCTTGGATTCAGATCATGACTCTATTGCTCAGAAGTGTCCCTTAACTACTCTGAGCCTTCACTGTCTCATCCATGTAATGGGTGATAATATCCATTGCATGGGGTGTTTGTGGCAGTATTTTGAAGGGTGTATGAAATATCCATAAGATACCATGTCTAGCATGGCAACTTGTACTTTTACATCTAACTCTCTCAATAATAGTTTGAGGTATCAATATTTCCACTTTATAGATGTGGTAAATGGAAAAACCAAAGTGTATTTATGCACACAAAGAGGAAACAGAGGACTAGGATTTGAGCCAAAACGTGAAGATTGGCTGGCAAACCCCCACCTCCCAAAGAATAGCAACTATCAGCATTTTAGATCTTGAATCTTCCTCTTGAGAAGGTGAATCTGATGATGCAAATCTCACTCAGGGAAGAAGGACTCCTGCTGCTAGGATGAAATTATGGGTGTGATATATGAGAATATATTACAGTTACAACAAAGAAAAAGAGAGAACAAAAAAGAAACGAAGAAGGGGTGCCTGGGTGACTCAGTCAGCTAAACATCCAACTCTTGATTTTGGCCCTGGACATCATCTCTGGGGTTGTGAGATTGAGCTCTGCTCTGGGCGTAGAGCCTTCTTTGAGATTCTCTCTTGCCTTCTCCCTCTGACCCTCCCCAACTTGTATTTGTACTCTCTCATGTGCATATGCTCACTCTCTCTCTCTTAAAAAAAAGGGGGGGGGGGAAGAAATGAAGGAGAGAAGAAAAGGTGGAAGTAAATGAAGGGAAGGGAGGGAAATGAAAGGGAATGAAAAGGGGACGAGAGGGAGAGAAAGGAAGGAAGGAAGGAAAGAAGAAAGAAAAGAAAGCCTTACAGGGAAACAAGAGCTATCATTAATTAGGGATGCACTTGTAAATTTCCTTAATCCACTCATAAATTAATGCAGCTTCTAGGCAGAACTTATAGTCTTGGCTTATGATGATTTTCATCTAGCAATTTTTATTACCCTACAGGGAATGTCCGATTTCTTGAGGGACTTTCACTCAGATACAGCTCTTCTGGAGAAAGCAAGAAAGACAGTGATATTGTGGTGATGTAGTTTTCTATGGTGTTCTTGATGTGTCTGGTTGTTTTTTTAACAAATCACATTGATCATTCCTCTGAGTGTGAGTAGTCTGTTTCTTGATTAGTTTATTAAACAAATATTCAGAGGTCTTTATATGGCAACAATTTTATAGAGGCACTGCTCTAGGTTCTGAGGATATTAGAGAAATTGTTCTAGGTTCCTGTTGCATAAGACAGACAAGGTAATGCATTCTTGGCTATTACAATAAATAAGACAGCAGGGACAATAATCACATAAATAATAACAATGTCATATATAGAGAAATGCTATTGTGAAATTAAAAAATAATGATATGATAGTGATAGAAAATGGCAACTAGAAATGAAGTAGTCAAGGGAAGCTTCTCTGAGAAAGTAAGTTTTATTTTATTTTTTTTAATGTTTATTTTTGAGAGAGAGAAAGAACATGAGCAGGGGAAGGGTAAAGAGAGAGTGAGACACAGAATCCAGACAGGCTCCAGGCTCTGAGCTGTCAGCACAGAGCCTGACATGGGCCTCGAACTCATGAACTGTGAGATCATGACCTGAGCCGAAGTTGGACGTTTAACTGATTGAACCAACCAGGTGCTCTGAGAAGGTAAATTTTAAACAAACTTGAATCAGAGAAAGAGCCAGCCACATGAAGAAAGATCTTTGGAAGAGAATTCTAGGTAAGGCCAACTAGGCGGGGATAAACGTAGAGTATTTGAAATGCCAAGGCCAACCTTGCTGAAATACAGCCTATAAAGTGTTGTGGGAAGTTAAGGAGATAGAGGACCTTTTTCATAAAGGCCATTGGAGGGAGCTTATTTGAAATTGTTTTATTAGTTTTTAAAGTTTAATTGAAACATTTTAAGTGGACAAGGAACATGATCTAAGTTCTTAAAAGATGGTGTGTGGGTTGAGGAATAGGTTAGGGGAGGGCAAGATTGAAAGCATGGGGACTCATTATTATAGATTAGAGTAAACCTTACAGTGATCAAAGACTGTGGGTGGGTTGAACTGGAGTAGTGAAAATGGAGGGGAGAGGATCAGTTTGCAATTTGTTTTGGTGGTAGACAGCACCAGCTGCTATATTTTTATTGGTTATAACAGAAAGAATAAATGAAGGATTAACTTGTGCAATTTTGCTTGAGTAACTCAGTGCTTGGTGCCATTCACTGTGGTGAAAAAGATCAGGGAGGACAGATTATAGGAAGGAGGGTGGAATTCACAAGCTCTTTTGGAAACATTAGCATGATTATTAAATAGCCCACTGGGGTCTGCAAATCAGACATGGATATAAGATCCTGGTTATTTGTATGTTTTTTAAACTAGTGGAAGTTCAACGGTGATTGTAAATAAGGGACAATACGAGTATCTTAGAATCAGATTATTGCCACAACTCTTATCAGAAAGCAGACTCACAAAATCACATTGAAAGAAGGACTAACAAATATTTAAATATGGAGACAGTCACCATGTCAGCTTCATAATGGCATAATGGTATAGAAAATAACTTAGGCAAAGAACAGAGGAAAGCAAGAGTCTCTACCTAGTGTAGGGGTTAATAGTAGAGGCTGTAGAGTCAAACATACTTGGGTTTAAACTTGAGCTCTGTGTTTTTTTACCCATTTAGGCTTCACTTTTCTGATTTCCAACATGAGAAGAAAGCTGATGCATTCCTCCTCATGATGTCAGGATGTTTGAATGAAGAAATGTATGGGCAGGAGCTTACAGATGTTATCTGTTTTAATGATTTCTCCCTTTATTTTTACTTGAATAATTAATGATGCCATACACACACACACACACACACACACAAAACACACACACACATTTACATATACAGACACATATATTGTGTAAAGCTTAGATAGAAAAGTAAGAGTTCTTTGGTCCCACTGCCTTTTCTACTTTTCTTGTCTCTGCCCTATTTTCTGTATTTTTAACCATTTAACCAGTACTTTTGGTAATTACCATTCTAAGTCTAAATAATACAATGAAGCAATTTTCTTGGTTTAATCAAGGTAATACATCTGTTGATTTCTCCTATGGAGAAATTAGCTACATCTGCATAAACTGTATTATCCTAGCCTAATTATTATAGATATATTTTCAGTATATTAATTGTAGGTAGTTAAATAGAATATTTGACCTGCTTTCACATTTCATTAACTTTAGTTAGTATCTCATAAACTACCTGTCCATATTCCGTGCCTCTTCCCTCCTTCTCACTTTCTTGTCCTCATCCTCTGGGGGTATTTCTTTTGTTTCATACCACCAAATCCGAAGCCATCTGTATTTGGGTAAACATTTTCCCATCTTTTGTATTGCGTCTTTAGACTGGCATTAAAAACAAAATTCAATAAACGTTTATTATTTTGATAACAGTTCCCTTCACTGCCAAGCCATATATTGGAGCTTTGATTTTCTGTTTTTTTTTTTTTTTTTTTGTTTTGTTTTGTTTTGTTTTTAGTGAACCATCACTCTGTCGCTACCACTTGAAACATTCCTTCCATCCAGGTCCAAGGTTTATTTTTATTACTCTCCACCAAGGGCTAAAAATCATGACATGTTGCACTGGCTTTATCTGTAGAAGTCAGTCATGCTCTTCATAGGAGTAACCTGATACTGGGATGAAGAATGTTGGCTCTTGGGTGGATCACATGGGTTCTTGTTCTGAGTCTGATGCTACCTTTGTGTCCTTGGACAGCTTGGCTCTCTATGCTTCGGCTTCATCTGTTAAATGTGTGGGAAAGCAGCACCAAATATGTAATACTGCTGTGAAAATTAAATAAGATGTATGCAAAGACTTAGTATAGTGCCTGACACATAATAAACACTATATAAATTTTAGCTTTTTTAAAAATTTTTATTATAATATTTAATAGAAGTTTTTAATTCTTTTATTTTATTTTGCAGTGAGAGAGGGAGCATTTGCCAAATTACTGTGTCACTAATATCATCTAGCTCTCTAGTCATTCTGTCTATTGCTTGGACATTCCTTTCATCTTCCTGAAACATCTGCTTTGGATTTCTGACTGTGATTTGGACTATTACTGTTTAAACATGTTTGCAAGTGTCTCCTTGAGCTCTACCAGGCACACTCTTCTTTCCTTTATGATACTCACTCTTCAGCAGTTTGTTCTTCTCCCAATCTGCCTCATTCATCAGTAGATTTTCACCTACTTTCCATTGTCCTACAGTTTGTTAGATTTGATAGTCCCAATGATCTTCACTGCTGCTGATTTAATGATCCCCTTTTATTTCACAGGGCTCTCTGGAACACTTTTATACCCATTGCTTCATTCATTTATTCTGTATAAAAAGTCTATCATATAAGTGCTTTGATTTCCATTTTAAAGAGGGAAAAAGTGAGGATCAGGAATTAAGAACAGCAAATAGTAGAATCTTGATTACCTCCCAAGTTCTTCAGACTTACTTCATAACCCTTGTAGGAAAAGATTGCAGTGTTTTTGCTTGCTTCAGAGGGATTCAGGAACTGTCAAAGCTTTACTCAGATGCAAAGAGGGTAGGGGAGATTTTCTGCTAGTGCCTGTACCTTGCTAGGTAAGCATAGCTGAAAGAATAGATACAAATGCAGCTGACCCACAGCTGGAGAATAAAGGAAGCAACAGCAGAAAGATAATCCAAAACACAAAGAGATTTTTGTTGCAAATCCTTGCCTTTGTGCTGAAAGCAAGTGCCTGAATTCCAGCTGTGATTGTATATTTTTTCAGAGAACAAAGCTTTATAATAGTATCCTTGTCCCAACTAGACTGACAAATTAACACTTACTGATGGTGGTCCACACCTCTCCACCACATGGGGATAGCAGCTGTTGCTAGCAAGAGTACTGAGGGAGAGTTGCTATGGATTTCTTAACCTGAAGAATCTCTTATATCCTCTATTTATAGTTCTTAAAAAAAAATGCATGTGTAAATAAAGATATGTTTATATTGAAAAATCCATATACATATTTGCTTATTGATTCATCCAGTGTTTTTATCCTAACAAAACATTAAGTCTGTGAACAAAACATGCACTTTGTAAGTAGAAAGAGTTGTTCATTTATTCTATATGTACATTTATCACATAATGCATGCATATATTTCACATAATTATATATACTCAAAATATGTTCACATTCAGTAGGTAAGAGTTTATGGTATATGTGTATACATTTCAATAACTATTATCTATGACACATATGCATATGGTTCTCTATAGCTTGCTCTCTCTATCCTATCCATATTCTCTATGCATCGGTGTGTATGTATGAATCTAAGCAAAGGTTAGGATAAATGCAGGCTTTAAAGTCAGTTGGGTCTAGACTTTAAGATCAACTCAAATACACAGTAAGCATTAACCACGGACAATTTGCTCCCCCACTTTATCCCTAGGTTACCTTTTTTGCAAACATAGGATGATCATGATATTTACTTTTAGGTCACTGTTGTGACCATGAAACTAAAGTTCATATAAGCACAGGGGTGCCTGGGTGCCTCAGTCAATTGAGTGTCTGATTCTTGATTTTTGGCTCAGGTCATGATCTTACTGTTCATGGGATCATGCCAGGCTCCATGCTGACAGCTGACAGTGGGGTGCCTGCTTGGGATTCACCCTCTCCCTCTCTCTGCCCTGCTTGTGCATTTACACTCTCTCTCAGAATAAGTGAATACACATCTTTTTAAAAAGTTCATGTAAGCACAAAGCAAACGGTTTGACACAAAGCAAATGATCAATAAATGCTAGCTGCAATAATAGTGATGATGAAGACTATATTTAATTTGTAATTACCAAGCTTATATGGTATTATATTATTATATAATATTTACTTATAAAACATTTACAGATTATGTATACAAATGCATGTTTAGAATTTATCAATCTTAAATGCTTAGAATGTTTAGAATTATCCATATTTTGCCTACCTATTTAGACTTTTTTTTTTAATTTTTTTTAATGTTTTATTTATTTCTAGGAGAGAGAGAGCGTGAGCAGGGGAGGGTCAGAGAGAGAGAGGGAGTCACAGACTGAAACAGGCTCCAGGCTCTGAGCTGGCTGTCAGCACAGAGCCCGACGCGGGGCTCGAACCCACGAACCGCGAGATCACGACCTAAGCGAAAGTCGGACGCTCAACCGACTAAGCCACCCAGGCGCCCCTAGACTTTTATGCAGTTAAGTACACATAAGTATATTTAATTCAACAAACATTAATTGAGAAACGTTTTTAAACTCCATATTTGGGGTGCTTGGGTGGCTCGGTTCGTTAGGCATCCAACTTTGGCTCAGGTCAGGATCTCACGGTTTGTGATTTCGAGTCCTGCGTCAGGCTCTGTGCTGACAGCTAGCTCAGAGCCTGGAGCTTGTTTCACTCTCTCTCTCTCTCTCTCTCTCTGACCCTCCTCTGCTCACGCTGTCTCTCCCTCTCTCTCTCAAATAAATAAAATAATTTTTAAAAAATAAACTCCATGTTTGTCTGTTGGGTGTTAAATAAATGCTGTATAAAATGCAACAGCATCCTGTATAGAAGTATGAGGGAATCAATACCTTCTTTCTTGGAGGACTGAGGGCATGATTCCTAAGATAGGAGACAATTGAAATGAGCCTTCAAGAATGAAAAGGAGCTATTTGGGGTGGAATAGCAGAGAAGAGCTGTACCTAGTAAAAAAGCAAGGTAGCAAAAGAGTCTGAAAATAACAGTTTGTGAGTGTTTTTTCCTGTCACATTACATAGTTTGAACTTTATAGGTAATGGGAAGCTAACAATTATTTTTAATTAAGGGAGTAACCTGGACGCATCTATGCTGCAGAAGATTGGTATAAAAAGGTAGGTTTAGGAGAAATTGGAAAAGGAACATCATTTAGGAGGTTATTGAAAAGTTACCAACAATTATATTTGTGGAATCTCTTCCACTTTACAAAAACATACTCATTTTCATAATTGCTTCTCATACTTGCCTGTATCCCTATCAGATAGTTAGCTCCAGGGGCTTTCATTTACCTGACTCTGACTCCCTAATGCCTTGTGGAGAGCCAGAACAGAGTAAATGCAGATTTAAATCTAGGATAATTAAAATAATAATATTTTCCCCATTGTAGGGATAGAAATGGAGATTCAGGAGACAGAGTTCTTTTAGTGGCCACATATGCCAAAGTATCTTCATATCACAATGTCTGATGTTTACAATGTTACTGTGAAATGTCACTGTGAAAAAACAAAGAGAAGCAAAGCAGTGTTCTTCATCTTGCTGTGCTTCCAGGTACAAAATATAACGTGTATACATGAGCTCATTAACATCTTTCCTCTTACAAACATAGTTTCAAAGTCACTTTCAATACATGCAGATGAAAAGTCAGATGTACCATCCAGATCTTGTGATAATGAATGATTATCTGTAAGTCAGGTAGGTCACCCATCACATGGAGGATTCTGCATTTTTAGTCGTGATAAATTGCTGTTTGCTCATAAAAAGAGGAGCAAATAAAATATAGAACATATTTAAATTTCAAGTAAGTAGCAGATAACTTTTTAGTATAAGTAAGTTCCATGCAGTATTGGTGACCTTTCCCTCACATTTCTAAATTCATCCTTTCCTGGCTCTATTTTAAACATGTTGAAATTCCATCTATCCTCATACTTCAATTCCTATGTTGACATTCATGACATTCTCAATTTTATCTCTAGAATGTACCTTTCTCTTGAGCTCTGATTAAGTAGCTCAAACTCTTTGGAAATGTCCCTCAGTTTCTTTACACTAAATGAGAATAATAAGAGTGCCAATCTGATGGGACACTATGAGAATTTAATGGGTGCCTTTTAAAAAGACATTTAAAGATTTAAAGTAATCCCTGGAATATATTGACTCCAACTATATGAAGTTGCCATTATTTATAGGTCAAATACTGATGTGCTAACAGTAAGCACAATATGATTGTTTGCCATAATTGTCAGTAGTGATATTTTCTTCCTACTTCCACCAACACCTAAAGTATTTTATTGTCTCACGCATGTGACATCACCATAACTCTCAACAAGAATGACTTATAGGCATGTGTCCAGTGTCCTAGATCAACACCTGGAATGTGGTAGGGACTCAGTTATACTTTCTAGGCTTTCCTGCAAATAACCACCAAAATAATCTTCCTAAAACAAAAACTATCTCAAATGCCAACTCTGGCTTTATTTCTGAAGTTATGTCTTAACATGCAGAGGATCCTGATCTGCCACTGACTAGCTGTGTGACCTTGGATCACACAATCAGTTTACCACCATCTTGCCATGCTTTGTGGTTACCTATCTTTGCTTCTTTCCTCACATTCTGTCCTCATCTGGAATATATTATCACTCTTGTTCTGTTCAATAAGTTGTCTATCTATCACCTCAACCTTCAAGCCCAAGTTCAAAAGCTCTTTCACACATTTTTTATTATTATTACTATTTAAATATAACATTATATTGAGCATCAGTTATATTCCAGACTATGAATAGAAGTCTCAAGGCTCTTGGCATATAAAGGTGCTGGAATATCAGTGCATTTCTGCTAGACCCCCCACATATATTGTTACATTGTAGCCAGAGTATAATTCTATAGAATAAGCAATGCTATGTCCTACATTTTCTGTGAAGGAAACCAACCTTCAGAGAGGCTCAATATTTTTCCCAGGAACTCACAGCTACTGACAAAATTAAGGTTCTCTGTTGTGATCCCTTCCACCCTGACAGAAGCCATGTGCTCTCAAAAGAATTTTCATGTTCAATGTGAACCTCAAATGTTCTTCGTAAATCACTCTGTAATCCGTTCTTTACAAATTGGTTTTATTCCCTGGATTAGATTAAGGGCCTTTTGAGGATAAAAATTGTATCTGATTTAACTCATCTTCATATGCCCTGCCCTGCATTGCATAATAATAATAATAATAAGAGATACACGAACAAACAAAAAACCAGAAATAGACCCATAAATACAGAGATCAAACCAATGGTTGCCAGAGGGGAGGGGCATGAGGGATAGGCAGAATGGGTGAAGGAGAATGGGAGATGCAGGCTTCCAGGTAGGGAATGAATAAGTCACAGGGATAAAAGGTACAGCATAGTCAGTGTTCTTTTAATAGCATTTATGATGAAAGATGGTAGGTATGGTTGTGATCATACCATAAGGTATAGATTTGTGGAATCATCATGCTGTGCATCTGAAACTAATGAACATGTGTAAACTATATTTAATTTTAAAAAGCTATGGTTATTGAATAAGCTACAAATGGCAATACTGTACCATCATTTTTTTTTTTGTTTACCTGTTTAATTCTTTAAATGAAATAAAACAACAAGCAGAAAACAGCTCTATTGACATTTAACTTGCAATTGTTAATTGGTGCCAACTTGGTTCTGTAATGAAGCTCAGGAACTAAACTAGATGAACCTGCTTCAGAGAAGGACATTTTCCACTCAGCTTCATTTACTTAACACTGAGTAAGCATCAACTTACATGTCCCACAGCTGCTCAAAGGTGAGGTCAAAGAGGAGAAAAAAAAAAAATGCCCTTTTACTTTGCGTTTGGAGTTTTGGAAGTAAACAATGGAAAGTTGTTCCTTTAAAATGACCAACCAGTTTTTAATGCTGACTTTTCTCTGGACACATTGATTTCTTTTATACATTTATTTTTCCAGCAAATATTTATCAAGCTCTTAGAATACATCAGACACTGTGTTAAAGGCTAAGGCTATTAGTTTAACAAGCTGAACCTGTTCATAACCTTCCAGTACCCATAATTCAGTAGGAAAGACCACCAGGAACCAAATGATAATAGGCATGAGCCTGGGTGGCAAAGGCAAAATTCAGAGATATGTGGCAATGGCCTCAGCCTGGAAAAGTGTGCCCAAGATGGGTCCGTGTAGAAGGTGTGTGGAAGCATCTGAGATGCAAACCATATGGGAAGATCCAGAAGAGTACTGAAGACAGAAGGAAGATAAGGTAGAAACTTAGGTGGGGCGTGGGAGGGAGAGATATTACATTGTAGGAAAGGAGAGTACAGTTGATGCTTGAACAACGTGTTTTTTAGGGGAGCTGTGCAGTTGAAAATCTGTGTATAACTTTTG
The DNA here is from genome assembly GCF_003009895.1 of Hyaena hyaena. Classification (NCBI taxonomy): domain Eukaryota; kingdom Metazoa; phylum Chordata; class Mammalia; order Carnivora; family Hyaenidae; genus Hyaena; species Hyaena hyaena. Next base: position 4,293,865 of record NW_024080691.1, read on the forward strand.
ACTACCCCCGAAACATAACTATTAATAGCCTAGTATTGACTGGAAGACTTGCAGATAACATAAACAGTCAATTAATGTGATTTGTATGTTATATATGTATATGTAGTATAAATATAATATACTGTATATTTTTACAGAAATAGGATAAATGTTATTAAGACCATCAAGAGGAAGAACAAATACATTTACAGTACAGTATTATACATATTGAAAGAAATCCACATATAAGTGGACTGACAAATTTTGAACACATCTTATTCTAGGATTATCTGTATCTTATACAATCTGGCATAAACAGATGGAGGTCTATAAAGGTAGTAAGAGAGCAGAGCACACCAGCATTGCCACCATATTAAGCAGTTTGGACTTTGCTGAAGGGCAGCAGAGACAGAAATGTTTCTTGAGGCAACCTAACCGTTCAGAGCTAACATAAACCTAAAAAGCCAGCTATATTTACCTGTCCACCATAGAATGTTGACAGTGCTACACATATACACACGTACATATAATGTATGTAAAAATAAGAGAGCAACAAGATTTCACCTCCACAGCCCAGGTTGAGTTTCCAGCTTCATGAACAGAACAAATCGCCTCCTTTGTATCTTGAGCACATTTCATGGCCAAGTTTCATGAGAGAACAGGAATGGAAACTTGCAATGCCATTTTCACAATTGCTTTCTTGATTATAATCACAGCACAAGATGTTCCAGCAATTAATTATTTTATTGCTACTTTGTCATTTTCAAAATGACAGCAAATACCAAAAAAAAAAAAAAAAAAAAGCCTTGCATAAGTGCCTAAGTACAAAGTTGGTTTTGCAGACCTATGGGGGAGGTCTCTGATATTTTTTTTTTCTCTTTATGCAATCAATGTTTGTTTAGTTAGAGAGGGGCTCCAATCTATCAGACTGCTGAGAGTGCCCCTTTGAAATCTTCAGGGTGATAATTTAAGTGAAATAGAAATGGAGAAAAGGAAAAGGTCACATCCTTGGAAATCTTTTGTGATAAAGGATTTTCCTAGCTGCTTAATAAGATGGCACAGAGGGGATCAGCATTACAATTAAGTTTGCAATCTTGTTGTACCTAGTGACTCCTTCTAAATATTATCTCCCTTCTCCTTAGTTTCCTTGCAACAATAAGGGTGATAAATTCCTCCAGCACTCCTAACCTTGTGAGAGGACTTATTTAGCCCTGAAGTTCCCAGCTGCATTTCCCGGAAATACTGTTTCCTTGTTTGACTCTTCAGTTTTACATTTGTGTCTTTAATTGCACGAGAGTTACAAACTGCTTTCAAAATTCAATAAGATAACTCAGATTTCCTTAGACCACACCATATTTTCTGGGTGGAGGATAGAGTGAGAAAAAGCACAGAATTTAAAGTCAGGCAGTCTTAAATTTTAATTATGATGCTGTCACTATTTAACTGTAAGTCATTCAAGCCCTAAGTATTTTGTCATTGAAGCTTGCTAGTTTTGAGTTACATAAGCTATGCAACATGCTAGTAAGTGCCCATATGTAGTCAGTATATAGAATTGCAGTCTCACCTTCACTACTTACCTTTTCAGGAGTATTCTACTCTTTTCTCTCCAAATTCTGTGCATCTTCTATGTTCAATTAAGTCCCACTCACGATAAGGATAATGTCTTTGTTAGTGCAAAGGATAAAATATAGTAACACATTTCACTGACTTTCAAAGATCTTCCATTCAGAAAGGGGAATAAGTATATGTGCATCTAAATCAAGCACAATGCTGAAAATGTCATCACACTGTTAGAAGAAAGGAAGCTGGTGGGGATAGAGGGCAGGGAGGTCAATTTCAGCTGCAAAAAACAGGATAAAGTTGCCAGAAAAGTATAAGGTCTTATCCTGGAGACATGGGTAAGATTAAGACCAACAGAGATCGTGGGGCAAGGAGAGTATAGCCCACAATACCTTATATCTGTTTGAAAAGACCAGCATACTCTGAAAATGGAAAAAATATTTTTTTGTAGATGAAATAGTAGCAAAATCTAAGATGGACCTGTATCCTAGTCTTTGTTCATCTCTTTTAGTGTGAATATTCATATGTTCTTCTCCAGAAATATTAAGATATTTTCATTACAAGATGCCCAGGCCCTACTGAAGGCATTATATGATAGTCAATTGAACTGATTTATCTTTATAAAGTATTGCTTACCTCCACTTAATGCCACAATACGTCTGACTGCATAGATCTTTGATAAGAGATTGCATTGTGGTTCTTTATAGGCAGAAAGAGTAAAACAGTGGTGTAGATATAAGAAACTGTAGACTGAATTAAAAGAATATCAAGTTATCCAAAGTTGTTGGAAAGTTTAATGAAGAGACAAGTATACTGACCAAGATTATGAATGAATTTCATTCATTCAGTCAATATTTATTGAGTACCTACTGTATTTTGGGTATCATTCTAGGTGTTTGAGGCTATAGTTCTGAGCATACCAAACCACAGCAATATGGTTGGGATCTTCCTTTCTAAGTTTCTAATTAGTCTAAAGTGGTGGTGATCTACCAATGGTCTAGCTACTGCCGCCAGGATGGATGAGCAATGGTGGCACAGAGAGGTTAAGTACCTTGCTCAAGCTTTTGCAGTCTGTAACTATCAGAGTCAGGAAATTGAAGGTGGGTAGGCAGATATAAGAATGGGTGCTCATAACCCCACTACACTACTTCTCTTGTATTTAATTAAAACAGTGTAGGAGAGTAGACTTTGTGGGATTTGCTGACAGTGTCACAGAAGGCTTGTCATAAACTGGATCACAGAGGATGGTTGAGATGTGTTATAATAGAGAAGAGGATCAACTTGGTTGAGATGAGCTGTTCTGTGTGAACATACACAAATAGCACGGTGGCTGAGAGTGTGTCCTATATAAGCCCAACCTCCTGGTTTCTGTTCTGGATTTGGCCACTTAATGGGTGGATGATCTTGGGAAAACTACTTACTTCTCTTTGTCTCATTTTTCTCATCCTCCGAATGCAAGTAGTAACAGTACTTACATTCTAATTTGCATAAATTGCATAGGATTGTGTAAATTGCTGTATGTTAAGGTTTGGGGGAAGTGCTTAGCATGCCGCTGTGACAAAGATAGACAAAATCCTTGCTGTCATGTTGGCTATGTGTGTTGCTTCTACATAGTATTTGCTATCATTTTAAATTATGCAGTTGTTTTTATTAATGTCTGCCTTTTCACTCCTCTGGGGATTGTAAACACTGTGAAGCAGGGACTCTGTTTTGTTCATCACTGTCTTTAATACAAATATCTCATAGTAGTTTTTAACAAATAAATGCAAAAGGATGGATACATAAATGTATGAATGATATAAACAGATAATTAATCAGAATGCATATCCCCTACTCATTAGATAAATCATTTAATTTTGCTTCTGTCTTTGTCATCACCACCCACCTCCCTGCCTTGGAAACCTGGGGTACTGAATGACTTACTTTTTTTTTTTTTTTCTCAGGGTGCTCTATTTTGGAGCTGAGCTCCTGCATTGATTAAATAAGGAATGCTTCCTAATGTAGACACCCAAGACTAATTGCATTGTCTAGGCACATTGGATAAGGATTTAATTTCACACATCACAAGCGATCAGCATCAAATTGTCAGAGTCGTATTTCATACCTTCTTCATGGAGAACTTTAATCTTCTTAGCCCACTTTCACAGTCCACTACTCTGAAACAAGGCTCAGTTAGAGCTTAATGGCAAAAAAGAAAGGTAAAATGATAAAAGTGAAAGTAAATGGTCACTACCACCATTGATTTCAGAATGGCATATATGTCCATATGAGTTGCTGTAACTTTGAACCCAGAGTCCAGCAGTGTCCCAGAAAGCCACCCTCAAGTATGTGCAACTTCTAGCACCTGCCCTGATTATATCTACAAAAGGTCTAAATGCAGGATACCAAGCAGACCTAAACCCAATCATCAGTATCTGTAGGTATCTCATGTTCTCTCCTTTTCAAAAGCCGCTATTTTTCCAGGACCTGAATTCTTCCATCAAAATGACACAGTGGGTTTCTAAAAAGCAGTTAGAGTAAGAAAATTATAAGTCTGGAATATGCTGCCTTTCTGCTGGGTGCTTCTGCACTGCAACCAAAAGCAACAATTCCACCCATAGATTCTACTTCCTGATATTTCTCAAACCCATCTTTTTCCATTTACCTCCATGGACTGTTTCTTGTGTGAGATCCTCAGTGTCTTTTAGATGAATGATTATTAAAGTAGGCTTCGGTAGAACTCCCTTCTTCTTATACTCATAATAAAGCCTCTACATCATTGCCAGAGTTCTAACATGCAGATCTGCTTACCTTTCTCAAACAGCCCCTCTTCTAATTAGCATAAAGGTTTTACCATGTCATGAAATGGCCTTAAGTGGAAACTTGCCACATTTCCCAAAATTTTCCAACCTTCCATACTCAGTCTTAATGGGATCAGTTGGGGACATGTACTGTACATCTTGATAGAGCTACAAAGTTACAATGCAGAAAGCATGGCTACAGGGAGGAGTGGAAAATTGAGGCCATTTTTGTAATCAGTCCACTATATCTTGTAAGAAAACCAAAACATTCTTAAACAGTTTAATGCTTCTCACCTGAGTAATCAGAACAGTAATGGGCACATAGCAGTGTACTACTGATTAATGGCAGTTAAACTCGGCTGATTTATAGCAGTTATTAGAGAAAATATTTTCAGGGATGTTTATCATCAATTAGCTGTTTTGTAAAAGCACTGAGTGAGAAGAGATGTTATGAATGACCACAAATCTATATAAATGCCTAATATTTCACAGGCTGTATGCCATGAAATGGAGATACTTTTGCCCCTGTTTTGCATATGAGGAAAGGGAGGCTTTCAAGGATTAAAGAGAGGCCCGGGATTGTGCAGGTAGTCCCAGGGAGAATCCAGGACTTAAAAACACATATCGTTTTATTTTACTCTAAGTGTTGTGTTTTCTTTCTCCTTGTATCCCTTTGGTATTTAGGAGGCTATTTAGAGTGACATACATGTAGCAACACCAACATTCTGGCCATTATGTTATTGCTAAAGGTTTTCAGGGAAAGAACATCTATGTAAGAGATTTTGCTTATGTGAAAATCTTTTCTAGCTTATTCATCTTTGCAAGGACAAAACCAATTTCTTTTGCAGCCAGTTACTGTTTATGCTTTCAATAAATTTCATATTCTCCATGTAGTTGATCAGATGCTGCTTTAAGCAAGGATGTCAGTCAAAACTCTGAAAACTGTATCCCTCTGAATAAATATCACCCTGAAATGTGGGGAGGGGAAAGTTCTTTTTATTCTTAAATTCTTTTAGCTCTTTGCTAATCCAAAGAGCTGAAAATATTTCAAGTCAAACATGGCCACTAACCATCTGGCTGAGTTAGAAGTTTATTTAGTAATCTCCTTATCAGCCAAACAGCTGGAAGTCTAGATAAGTCCTGTGTGTAAGAAGCCAGTGTCAACTTGTTTCTAAATAATAGTAGCGAGAGAAAAAAATATATTAGAAAAGGAGTTTGTCAGTAGGAACTAATTTGGGGTTTTGCTGGTGTTCACTGAACATTCTACTGGTGAATTTGTCATTGACTGAACTAAGTGGAGACTTGAAGGATACTTTCTAGTGTGTCATCTACGAGTAAGCATTATTTTAAGAAGGGGTTTTCAAAGTGTTTCCTACCCAGGACTTGGTTCAAATAGCTAAAAAGTGATACTACCTTATTTTGCTTTATGCAATAGATGTGTCACTACAAACTTGCAAGCAAATTGATTTTTTTCCCTTTGTAAATGGAAACCTAATTGAAATGCACTAGGGGGGAATTCACTAGTTAAAGAAATCCTTGCATAGTGTGAAAATTGCCTTTTCTCTTGGGAATAAATATTTCTTAATGTGTCTGTTTTGTGAATTTAAATTTTTGTGCGATGACTTCCATATAGCTCAGCTCATGTGTGTAGCTTAGGGCACCTGGGAAAAATACATTAACATCAATTTAGTAATAGGGCTTTTCTGAATATCTCCCACACCCCCAAACCATGCAAGAATTTTGCAGCTTGAAAAAACTGCACTTATTATTGAACCGATTATGTGTACCCTTATCTAACTTTATAACTAGGACAATTTGAAAGTCAAATCCCCTCCAGTCTATCCATTGTATTACTCTATAAGGCAGCAAGACATGATCAAGGCAGAAAGACATGATCAAGGCAGAAAAGTTGTTAAAGTAAATGGATATATCAATTTAAGTACCAATTCTACATAGTCATTCAGATATTTCCTATATGCAGTCAGATGTGGAAGGCAGTTCTGCATGAGAGAATGAGTTTTGGAGTGGATAACCAGTGACAAGTCACATCACTTCTTTGCACACCAGTTAGTTCATGTCTAAAAGCCTTTGGCACAGACACTGAGGCATATAGTATGTAGCCAAGAAGCAGATTATTGCCACTTCTGCTAGTGCCGTCATTGCCCCTACTGTCAGAGAGTCCTGTATGTGTGTCCTGTATGAGTATGGCCAGCCCCAGGCAGGAGACACCAAAGGAAGGCTCTACACCTCTCTCAGCTTCCTCTTTCCCAGACCTAGTCGTTTCTTCTTGATTTTTAGGTTATCTTCTTTATCTCTGTCTCAATTTTATCCTTGTAGTAGTATTTCTCTGCTGTCTTAGAGTCTAAGGTGACTTGGCATGAAACAGACAGATGACCTCGTCATCTTTAGACCAGAGATGTGGGCTCCATATCCTTTTTGCATTCAGATGTTCAGGCTTTGAAGTAAGGCACTGTTCTCCTTTACGAATCACATGATTTGAGGTGAGTCATTTAGCACCTTTCAATCTCAGATATTTCATCTGGAAGATGGAATTCAAAAAGCCTACTCTTAGAGTTGTCAGAAACATGAAGTAAAACTGTGAATATAAGATATTTAGTGAAGTGCCTAGTACACAGGCAGCACATGATAAATCATGGTAGTTATAATCATGAGGGCCTTCTTCTCATAGCCAACACCCAGTTTTATAGACTGCCAATTATCTGATGACTATTTCTTCCTTAAAGAGATTCGGAGACTCCTTTGTCTTTTATGTCACTTTTCACCTGCAGACATCTATAATAATATACATGTATTAGCATCCATGTTTGAAGTGATTTTCCAACAGTCTTTTATACATTTTATGGTCCTCTCAAAACAGAGACCTGTTTAATCTTGCCAGAAAAATATATTTCATTTTTTTAAATGCATATGCTATTCCTCTACTCAAAACATCCTCTGATTTCAGAGCTATTTTTGATCCTGTTCCATCTTGTCTCTCTAGTCTCGTGGCCTCTATGTTTATGTACTCCTGCTTCAGAGTCAGTGAATGATGTATATTTCTCTAAATATGGCTTCTTTCAGACTTAAGTATTAGGTAGAGTTTGCTTTGAATGTATTTTCTCCTCTCACCCTCTCAGCAAACTCAGAAAAAGTCTCACCCGCTGGTCTGCTGTTGTGTACCTGTGTTCTTCCTGCACCCTTTACAGATCTGCATTGTAGCGCTTTTCCAAAGGCATTGAATTTGACAGTCCATTTCATTATGTTTTCATCTTGTAAGGCAGGAACTATTCTTTATTAGATTTTACATAGCCAGAGACTAGCACAGTGCCTAGCCATAGAGGGTTGTCTCTCTTTCACTGCCTTTTTCTTGTTTTACTTCCCCATCTCTGTCCTTTCTGTGTGTGTGCACATGCACACTTTCTTTTAATAAAAAATAAGCTGTTCAATGTCATGTGAACTTCTTTCTTTTCTCTGAGTTAGCATACTCCAGGGTAAATAACACATAATGTAAACAAATTAGAGGAGTTCTCACCTTACTATTTGGTTTGTGGACACATATTCCCAGGGAAGAGGCAGATACTGGAACAGACATTTTCTCTAAATAGTACCATATGCATTCACAGCTGTAAAATCAATACACCATTTACTGAAAGAGAGTTAGCTTTATCTGTTGTGTGTGCTGTATTACAAATGACTTTACAAAAATGAGATTGAGCTCAACCTTCCAATTTGTGAAAATTGTTCAATAAAATTATTTCTAATTCATATGAAGGAATAAAACCCCAATAAACAGTATAATCTTGAGATTTACTTGAAGAAAGGATCTTTAATGAAATGCCTTTGTTTAGATTCTTGGGAATTTCAGGCAGTCATTCATGCATTGAAGTTGAACATCCACTATAATGTTTAAATGAAAAATTATTGCAAGACTGGCCATTGAAAGCTAATACATTCAAAATCTTTGTAAGAGTTTTCTATCACAGTTATCAGTTTGGGTCACAGCAAGCTATTTTAAATTTTTGAGCAAAGAATAGAATAATATACAATATTCCTATAAATTAGCATTTACTTATATAAATAATTAGAGATAATGTTTAACATTGGGATGCCTGAGTGGGTCAGTCTGTTAAACATCTGACTTCAGCTTAGGACATGATCTCACAGTTAGTTGGTTAGAGCCACACATCGGGCTCTGTGCTGATAGCTCAAAGCCTGGAGCCTGCTTCAGATTCTGTGTCTTCCTCTCTCTCTACCCTCCCTGCTCACATTTTTTCTCTCTCAAAAATAAATAAACATTAAAAAAGATACGATTTTGAACATGAAATTTCCTAATCACATTATATTTAAATCTAAAAAGTATCAGTAACAACCAAGGAGGTTTTATAGCAAACACACACACAGAAAACACAGAATTTTCTGTGTGTGTGTGTGTGTGTGTGTGTGTGTGTTTGTATCAACACTCATCTCTTCATTGTGCTACAACTTATAGTATTGCATTATTCCAGCCTTTCTGCAAACATGATTTTATGCATTCTCTTAATGCCATCCAGTTTGAAATTATGAGGCTTTACCTTCTCATGTTAAAATATTTCATGTATCCAAAAGAAATTTTCTGTTTATCACATTCCTTAATAAGGAGAATATTAATAGTACTATTGAATTTCACTTCTGAATTATCTTTTATTTATCTTCTACTTTATATTTACTACATTAATTTTATGTATCTTTTAGAAGTTTGATATAAATGTGTCATCTGGATATATTTTTCTTCATTTGTTTCTTTCATCCAGCATTATCTTTATGAAATTAATGTATATTGAAGTATATGGCTAGAGTTCACTCATTATCAATTCTGTGTAGTGTCTGTGAAGCTTCATATTGTCATGATAATGGAAAACAATTTTTAAATAATTGTACCAAATACATCTCTACCAACATGAAACAAGTTACTCTTGCCCTATAATCCTACCAATGCTGAGTTCATCAGACATATTAAATTATTAATAGCCTGGTGAGAATGCAATGGTAACTTCTTGTTTTAATTCCATTTACTTTTTTATTCATGAAAGTGAATACTTCTCATGTATTTAGTGATCATCTATTTTCTGTGAAATGTCTGTTCATGTCTTTTGCCCATTTTTCTCTTTGGTTATCTTTTACTTGCACTGCTAGTAGTACTTTATATATTATGAGTGTTAATCCCTTGTCTTTAAATGTGTTCTAAATATCTTTTTCTACTTTGGTGCTCACATTTTGATTCTCTTCATGGTAATTTTGGAAGAACACATTTTTTAAATAAGCATTAAAACATTATTTTTTTTTTTGAAAGAGGGAGAGAGCACTGTCAGTGTGGATGCTTCTTGGGACTATAAAACATTAATAATGGACACATTGACTGGATTTTAAAGAATCTGATATAGAGCCTTGGATCAAAATAGTGGAGCACCACAGAGATCCTCAGCTTGTCTAGTCCGTGAAATGCAACTAAATCAGCACCAAACTATTTTGAACACCTAGGAAATTGATCTGAGGATTAATACAACAATCTGTGTAACTTGAGCCACAGAACTTAGCAGGTACAAGGTGTGGAGAGGTGAACTGGGGGAGAGAAAAGCCACAGAGTTGGGAGCTGTTTTTGTCAAGAGAAGACAGAGAGAAAAGGGTAAGTGCAGCACCTTGGGATCATGCAAGAAAAGCACTTCTCCTGAAAGAACCTGGAAAGAAAGAGAGAGAGACTGCAAACATTCGCAGAAGACTGAATAAGAAATATGTTCCCCAAAAACATTGACAGGGATAAAGGAGACGGTTTCAATACCACACGGATTCTATAAACAGTGGAGCACAGAGTCTGAAGTTCCAGAGTTCAGTGCCTTGTGATGCTCTGGTAAGGAAGTAGAGTGGGTCCCCAGGAGGGGCAGCATGTTCTGAGGGCTCCATGTGCCACAGGGAGAGAAGCAGATCCCCTGCTTGGAGTGCATTTGGTAGAGGCCATATGGCCTCCCCACAGGCAAAGGTCCCATTGGACCCTGGAGAGCAGCCACATTTGCTGGTATTGGGACAAAGATGCCAGAGTGTGGTGAAACCTGGCACCAGCTGTGTGTTGTGGATTGCCATAATCTCTGAATCTCTCTCAATCATGTGAACATTTTCTGAGGCAGCCAGCACCCAGCCATTATTCATGAGACCCTTCCCTAGAGAGTCCGTGTGAGTCCAAGACACAGGCATCTCTAAAATGTGGAGTTTTGAACCACAGCCCCATTTGGGATAAAAACTCTTGAGGGAGGTGCTGCCTCACAGCTGGATAGCTTGGACACAGACAAGGTAGAGGTGGGGAATGGATGAAGACCTGAGCCAAAGGAGAAGTGCTTGATTGTGGGTTGGTGAGAGTGAAATTCCTGTGCCAGAGACAAGGGAGCTGGGTGAAGCCATTTCCACCTCTTCCATAGGAGCACCACATTGATCCATCCCAGTAAGCTAAGCAGCACCAACAGTGGAGAATGGAACCATTACACCAAGCCCCACCCAACTGCACCTTCAAAGTACATCTTTTAGAAGACCAGAACAAGTCACTCCACCTGCCTAGTGTACAGACTACGTAGGGCTTCATAGTTCCAGTTCTAGGGGAAACTAGATGAAACTTCATTTGGGTTTCATTCTGTTTGCTGGTTCATTTACTCATTTGCTTTGCTTCTGCTTTTGCTTAAATTGTGTTGTTGTTGTTGTTGTTTTTTTCCTTTGTATTTATTTACTTTTCTTCCTCATTCTTAGATACAGAGTGAAAAATATTTTTTTATTTTTTTAGTTTATTTTTTTAAATTTTTATTCTGTTTTATTTTCCTAATTTCATTTCATTTCATTTTATTTTCTTAATTTCATTTTATTCTATTTATTATATATATACTTTTTAAAATGTTCTTACCTTTCTGTTTCCTTCTCTTTCCTTTTCTTCTCTATTCTCTCAAGCTGCTTTCAACAAGCAGACCAAAACGCACCTAGGATCTACCTTCCTTTATTTGATTTTTAATTTTTTTTGTTTTATTAATTTTCTTCCTCCAAAATTACAAAAGGAAGGAATTCACCCCAAAAGAAAGAACAGGAAGAAATGACAGCCAGGGGGCTTAATCAACACAAATATAAGCAAGATGTCTGACCTAAAATTTAGGGCCACGATAATAAGAAAACTAGATGGGACTGAAGAAAAAAGTAGAATCTCTTACTGTGGAGATAAGAGAAATAAAATCTAGTTAGAATGAAATTAAAAATGCTATAACTAAGATACAGTCTCTAAAGGATGCCATGATGACAAAGATGGATGAAACAGAGCAGTGAATCAGAGATTAAGAAGATAAAAGTGTGGAGAATAATGAAACAGGAGAAAAAGGGGGAAACAAAGGCAAAAGGTCATGATTCATATCTTAAAGAACTTAGTGACTTATTAAAAATGAAGAGCATCAGAATCATAGGAGTCCCAGAAGATGAAGAGAGCAAAAAGGGGGCAGAATGTTTATGTGTGCAATTTATAGTGGAAACCTTTTCTAATCTGGAGAAGGACACATACATCAAAATTCAAGAAGCACAAAGGACTTCCGTTAGATTAAAGAAAATCAACCACTGCCAAGGCATACCATAGTCAAATTCACAAAATACACACACAAGGAAAGAATTATGAAAGCAGCAAGAGGAGGGGGAAAAAAAAAAAACAGTCCTTAACCTATAAGGGAAGACAGATCAGATTTACAGCAGACCTATCCACAGAAACTTGGCAACCTAGAAAGGAGTGGCAGGATATAGTCAATGTATTGAATAGGAAAAGTATGCACCCAAGAATTCTTTATCTGGCAAGATTGTCATTCACAATAGAAGAAGACATAAAGAGTTTTTTAGACAGACAGAAATTAAAGGTGTTGTGACCACTAAACCAGCCCTTTAAGAAACTGTAAAGGTGATGTTATTTACCATAATTGTCATCATTAAAATGCTTAATAATAATATTAGATTTTACTTCCCTGTTTGTTTCCTTTTTTTTTTTTTTTTTAATTTTTAGTTTGTTATTCTGTTTACCATAGCCTTTCCTTCTGGAATTACTTTAATTCTTTTCTAAGACCTTAATTTAGTAATTTCTTTCATGAAGTGATACTGGTTTAATCTGAAAATATTTCTATTTTGTCCTTGTCCTTAAAGACAATTTTTGATGGGTGTTCAATTCTTGTTTAATACCTATTTCTCTCACCATTTTTATTGTGCTATTCCATTATCTTTGTTTTCCAAGTTACTATGTAGATGTCTGCTCTTACTCTAATGGTTTTCCACTTATACAAGGGTCTTCTCTTTGACTTTTTTTGCCATTAGTGACCTATATTTTTTTATTCAGATGTATATAGATGTGGACTTCTCTTTATTGATTCTTCTTGAGATTGTTTGATGAATCTAATAATGAGTTTCTTTTAATAAATCTTGAAATATTTTCATCTTTTGATTCTGTGAATATCCATTCTGTGTTTTCTTTTTCCTATTGTCTTTTTCTAGAATGCCAATTAATGTGTAGCTTTTTATTCTATGCTATATACATCATAACAGATGGTGTATACTAGTATGTATTATAGTACATATACATACACGCATATACATATACTAGTATATACATAGTATATATTCAAAAAATAATTTTTCATCACTGACTTCTTGAATTGCATTATTTTTTCTAGTTTACTTTTTATTTTTTTTATTTTTTTTAATGTTTTTATTTATTTCTAGGAGAGAGAGAGAGAGAGACAGCGTGAGCAGGGGAGGGTCAGAGNGAGAGAGAGAGAGAGAGACAGCGTGAGCAGGGGAGGGTCAGAGAGAGAGGGAGACACAGACTGAAACAGGCTCCAGGCTCTGAGCTGGCAGTCAGCACAGAGCCCGACGCGGGGCTCGAACTCACGAACCGCGAGATCATGACCTAAGCGAAAGTCGGATGCTTAACCGACTAAGCCACCCAGGCGCCCCTCTAGTTTACTTTTTAGTTAACATTCTCTTCAGCCTTGTCTAATACACTTTTTAATCACCTAAGTATTTTAAAATACATTTTTCATAAGTTAGCCTGTTTACTTTAATAGTTTACTATTCATTTGAGTCCATATTTTATGTTTAAATATTTTATCACTATGTGATTTTCTATGTTTGATATTTCTAATATCTAAAGTCCTCAGAGTCTAAACATATTGCTTAGTGTTTCTACTCATAGTTGTTTACAAGGGCTCTTTTTTTTTCTCTCACATATTTACTAAGTTAATATTTTGATCTCATCATCAGTTGAACCTAGTCTGTACAAATCCCGAGGGTTCTCAAATGATATTTCTTTTCTTCAAAGAGAATTTGCATTAGTTGTTGCTATGATCCATAGATTATAACTCCTTAGGAACACTGCTACTTAATTTCCTCACATGATCTTTCTCAGACTATTAAGCTGTTGCAAATCGTATCCCCAAACCCTTGCACAGTTAAGCAGATGGATGCAAGCTCTCAGAGGACATTGCTAATGTGGGAGTTGTAGTGGTTATTTTCTATTTGGCACTAAGAAATAACCGACCTCTTTTGGATCCCTATATTATCCACAATAGTTTTTCCCCTCCTAGCATATTATTTTGCCAAAGGTAAGACTCCTATGGGTGTCTGATTTATGTGGGATGGGGGTAGGATTTGGCTTTGTACACCTTTCCTCACTGCCACCTTAAAAGGCTCAGGGGCCTAGTCTTTCACTTTTAGTGTGGCATTTATTCATGAAAGCTCGAATGTTCTGGCACCGGCATATGTCCTGGGATGGCTTGTGCTGCTGAATTTGCTTACTCTGTTGCTTTATGCTCCTGCCCCTTATACCCCTCTTCTCATTCCCTCCTCTTACATCTCTCTCTCTCTCTTGCTCAAGCTTGGGGGCCTTTCTTTTTTCCTGTAAGTTCAGCGATATGATTAAAAGTCTGTCTAATTATGTAACATCTAGGTGTTCAGAAAACAAAGGATTTTTAAAACATAGTTTATCCTCAGTACTACATAGATCTGCATTCTCTAAATTATAATAATTGGACCATTAAAATACTGCCTTTTATAATTACTGCATTTAATAGCTTCAAATATATATTTGATTGACTATTTTAAAATGACTGTTAATAAATTTAATATCTATTTTTTGTGCAATACAATGGCTATCATTGATGCAGTTTACATTTTATCATAGTTCCATCTGATATGCCCTGTGTTATCCTATTTCATTCTCTTTTTTTTTATACTTCCCGATATAAGAACATTAATTTCCCAATGTAAGAACATTAATGTCTGACAATTTTACAAATATTGTGATTCATGTTAACATGTCTCCTTTATGTTCATAGTGTTTAATTCATCCCCGAGGATATTTCCTAGTCTTTGTATTTACTTAGTAATTGGTGAGGTAGAAGGGTGAAGAAGTATTCATCTAATAGCTTCATGATGTTATTTTATAAAATTGTTTCTTGGATTCTGCTTTATCAAACAATTTTCAGTCTATTATATAATTGTCATTTAAGAATTTCTTACATAGTTTATAAAATATATTTCACTTTTTTTTTTTTTTTTTTTTAATGTAGCCATCAATGGCACTGAGCAATTATCATTAAGCTAAATGGGTGCCTTCATAGGCACCACCTGGTTTCCGGTTTCCATTGGTGTTCAGTATAAATTCTACAGCCCATCACAGTAGGGGTCAAGGAACAGACTTTATTCAGGACACTGAAAACTAAAAAACAAATGTTCATCAAGAAGATAAGACACAGATTCCTAAATCTGTCTTTATCCTCATGAAAAGCTACATTGAGACCAAAAGTCTCTGCTAGACGTGCCGCATGTACACGTTCTAGGAGAGGGACCTCAGTCCCCTCTAACTATTCCTTTCTATACTGAAAATAGGAGAAAGTAGGCTTATCAGTCCGATGAAGAAAAATAATACCAGGGCACCAAGCAGTCTGAGTTAATATGTCACCTCTTTAAAGACTCGTCTGGGAATGCCAGCTGCCAGTTCTGGGAATGTTACAGACCCTTCTACCAGAAAAGGAAGCCGCTGTTTTTTTCACTTGTTTATATATTTGGTATGTGATGGCTCACCATTGTTCTTTTTAGTGATACATGGTGAACTATCACATCCTTTGTATATAATATAAATCTTACTGGAAAATTTGAACTACTATTTGTTAACACATCACAAATTAGGCATTTAAAATATTCCATCTCATTTACTATTCATAACAATTTATGAGAGATTAGTAGCTTCCTTATATTAAGGTAATATACATTTTCTAAATGAGTTTCTGAATTTCCAAAAAGTGTCATTTAGAAAATGCATATCAGCTTAGTATGATTCACCTCTGAACAACATTTTGTTTTGGAGAACTTTGTATGAATTATCTATCTCATTTGATTTTCACTATAATCATCTAAAAGGTACTAATATTTCTTCCATTATGTAAAACTGAAAAATAAAGCTAAAGAAGCAATATATTCACAAGCTAAGAGAACAAGGACTAAACTAGAGAATAGGGGCCCTGATTTATGAGGAGTTACTTCCATTTTTAGTGTTTGATTGAAACGGACAGTCATGAGATAGAGAATAGCTTTATCATGGATACGTCATGGTGGATAGGACATGCTTTGGAGTCATTTCCTTCTCCCAGAGTTTGATGAAGTTTCTCTTTGTATTTCTCCAAATTCTTGCCAAATTCCAGGAAAATTATGTGCTATATCTCACATAAACAACCCAATTCTCATTGTAATGTCTTTGTAAACTGTTCATTCTCTTGGAATTTTAAATAAGTATACATCAAAAATATCTACTCTCTGCCATACTATAATCCAAACCCCGACTATACAAATTGTACTGAGAGTGGATAATTTATAAGAATTCATTCCTCTAGAGGCTTCCAGTTTTAACCTTGAATAAAGTCAGACTGTGAGAAGGTTATGTGTCTGGATCACATCATACTCTCCATCCCCACAAAATTGCCTTAAATAACTTTATTTTCCAGTATACCTTTGGGTTTTACTATGGATCTGTGATTTAAAAACCAGTGATATAGGAAAGCCTTCACCTTTCTTGTAAAACTGTCATCCAGGACATTAGTTGTTACTTTGCTGAGTGCTATTCATGCAATAGCCTTCATGGTCAATGCTTCTTAGGGTTCCGAGTCAGGAAAAGATTTGTCTTTTCTGATAGGTCTCCCCATTTTGATTAGACAATTAAAATCATGCATGATAGGAAAAAATATATCGACTTGGGAATTGATGTGTATGTGTTTTCATCCCAGCTCAGTGTGACCTTAACCGAATGACTATCCCTTTGTAAGCCTCGGGTTCCTCTTTTGCAAAATGCAGGTTATGAGTCTTAAATTGTAGGATTATCCTGAGGAGTAAACATCACAGTAGGCTAACCACAGAGGTTTACAACAATTGCTAGCTTTATCAAGTAGGATACATGTCACACCTTGAGCCAGTTCCCTTGCATATATAATCTCTAAATTTTTTCAATAACACAAAATAGTTTATCTCTATTTTATAGATGGCTGAATTGAGATTCAAAGAATAGAAGTATCCTGTCTGAAGTCACACAGCTGGTTGGTGACTGAGGTAGCATTCAGAGTTAGGATCATCTGATCCTTAAGTCTGTCACTTACCATTTCTCTGGTTCTTTCTGCATTTTTTCCTTTGTTCTAGGTGCTATGAATTTTGTAGCTACAATTTATGTTTAGATACTAAAATTATCCTTATTAAGATTTTTAAAACACATCCTCATTTCTTTCCTTATTCCTACCATACCTTGTTTTGCTTAGGAAGTATGTGTCATGGTAATGGCTTTCAGAGAAAACAAAATACCATACTACTTACAAAGTTTTAGTAATAGGAAGTGAGATGAGCCTGGTTTTAAATCCTGGCTCTACCCTATTTTATTTGTGTGGGCAAGATAATTTCAGTTTTTTTAAATCTCACTTTTTCATGTGTAAACATCATCTGCCTCCTAGATTAGGACAAATGTGATAATGTGTGTAAAGGGCCAGCATAATACGCATTCAATAAATACCAGCAATTATTATTATTATTTTATTATGTTAAATATCTTTGGTCTCTTTTGACTGTGCTTTTACAATTAAACCAATTCAAATTGTATCTGGAAACGAATAAGCCAAATTTTAGATTACCTAAATTAAACACTTATAAAATGAGTCATTCGATTTGAAAATGGGATTAACTGGGGAAATTTCTAATGCAGCAGGAACATTTTGGGGTTCTCCTGTGAACTAAAAGACTCCACAGGTAATTCATTATTTGAAATGGCAGATTTAAAAAGAAGCAAAGGAAAGCAGATTTTCTGAGATGTGTTGTTTGGGTAGATGGACAACACTTTTTCTTTTTTTTTTTTTTAATGTTTATTTATTTTTGAGAGAGAGACAAAGACAGAGCATGAGCAGAGGAGGGGCACAGTGAGAGGGAGACATGAAATCCAAAGCAGGCTCCAGGCTCTGAGCTGTCAGCACAGACCTTGATGTGGGACTCAAACCTACCAACTGTGAGATCATGGTCTGAGACAAAGTTGGGCACTTAACCGACTCAGCCACCCAGATGCACCGAGAGCTTATTCCTTTCTTGTTAGTAATCTATAGGCTATATATCTGTTTCCAAGTGATTCATGCCTACTTCATGCCAGCAACCAAAAGCATGACCCAACATAAAAACACAGGTAGTTAGTGTTCAAGAGGCCTAGACCCCAGTTTTGGTTTTCTCTTAACCAGCAATGTGAGTTTGACCAAGATACTTCTTCCTGTGCTTCAGATCCTCCATAATAAAATGGAGGTCATTTCTTACCTGGAGATCAGATTGAGTAATGGATGTGTTAATAAATCTAGTTGATCAATAGGCATTAAGAGTTATTATTTCCCTGTGGAATTTTCAAATTGCTTTTGACAAGGACATAAGGTAACATATTTCACACCTATGCCTTAAAAGTTAGACCATGTGATGACTATTTTAGATATTTTCACATTAAGTAAAAGTTGGTATTTATTACAATCCAAATAAACAATAAAACAAAATAAAGGGGTTCTACTTTTGAAAGCTACAGAAAGAATCTTATCAGACCTGTCTAATGTTGATGTGGGCTTTTTTAATGCAAGGGCCATTATAAGTGGTGTGGGAAGGACTTGGTAAATTTTCCTGAACTTTTAATTTGACTCAAAAATCTAAGTATCAATATAGGATTAAAACATGTAAATATATATCATGAAGTATAGAGCTATATTTGCAGGATTTTTTTTTTTTTTACAAATAGTTTATTGTCAAATTAGTTTCCACATAACACTCAGTGCTCATCCCCACAAGTGCCCTCCTCCATGCCCATCCCCCCCTCCCCCCCACATCCATCAGTCCTCAGTTTTTGTCAGCATTCAAGAGTCTCTCATGGTTTGCCTCTCTCCCTTTCCCCCACCATTTCTGCCCTTCTTCTCCCCCTTGTTCTCCGTCAAGTTCCTCCTAATCCTCATATACGTGCAAACATATGATATCTGTCCTTCTCTGCCTTACTTATTTCGCTCAGCATAACACCCTCAAGGTCCATCCATGTTGCTACACATGGCCAGATTTCATTGTTTCTCATTGCCATGTAGTATTCCATGGTATAGATAAACCACATCTTCTTGATCCATTCATCTGTTGATGGACACTTAGGCTCTTTCCATGTTTTAGCTATTGTGGAGAGTGCTGCTATGAACATTGGGGTACATGTGCTCCTATGCCTCAGCATTTCTGTATCCCTTGGGTAAATTCCTAGCAGTGCTATTGCTGGGTCATAGGGGAGTTCTATTGTTAGTTTCCTGAGGAACCTCCACACTGTTTTCCAGAGGGGCTGTACCAGTTTACATTCCCACCAACAGTGTAGGAGGGTGCCCGTTTCTCCACATCCTCGCCAGCATCTAGAGTTCTCTGATTTGCTCATTTTAGCCACTCTGACTGGCGTGAGGTGGTATCTCAGTGTGGTTTTGATTTGTATTTCCCTGATGAGGAGGGATGCTGAGCATCGTTTCATGTGTCTGTTGGCCATCTGGATGTCCTCTTTGGAGAAGTGTCTGTTCATGTCTTCTGCCCATTTCTTCACTGGGTTGTTTGTTTTTCGGGCGTGTAGTTTGGTGAGTTCCTTATAGATTCTGGATATTAACCCTTTATCTGATATGTCATTTGCAACTATCTTTTCCCATTCCGTTGGTTGCCTATTAATTTTCTGGGTTGTTTCCTTGGCTGTGCAGAAGCTTTTAATCTTGATGAGGTCCCAACAGTTTATTTTTGCTCTTGATTCCCTTGCTTTTGGGGATGTGTCAAGTAAGAAGTTGCTGCGGTGGAGGTCAAGGAGGTTGTTTCCTGCTTTCTCCTCTAGGGTGTTGATAGTTTCCTGTCTCACGTTCAGGTCCTTTATCCATTTTGAGTTGATTTTTGTGCATGGTGTGAGAAAATGATCTAGTTTCATTCTTCTGCATGTTGCTGTCCAGTTCTCCCAACACCATCTGTTAAAAAGGCTGTCTTTTTTCCATTGGATATTCTTTCCTGCTTTGTCAAAGATCAGTTGGCTGTATACTTTTGGGTCCACTTCTGAGTTCTCAATTCTGTTCCATTGGTCTATGTGTCTGTTTTTGTGCCAATACCATACTGTCTTGAGGATGACAGCTTTGTAGTAGAGGCTGAAGTCTGGGATGGTGATACCTCCCGTTTTGGTTTTATTTTTCAGTATTACTTTGGCTATTCGGGGTCTTTTGTGGTTCCATACAAATTTTTGGATAGTTTGTTCTAGTTTTGAGAAGTATGCTGGTGCAATTTTGATTGGAATTGCATTGAATGTGTAGAGTGCTTTAGGTAGTAATGACATCTTAACTATATTTATTCTTCCTATCCATGAGCATGGAATGTTTTTCCATTTCTTTGTGTCTTCTTCAATTTCCTTCATAAGTTTTCTATAGTTTTCATCATACAGATCTCTTGTATCCTTGGTTAGGTTTATTCCGAGGTATTTTATGGTTTTTTGTGCAATTGTGAATGGGATCAGTTTCTTGATTTCTCTTTCTGTTGCTTCATTATTGGTGTATAAAAATGCAACCGATTTCTGTACGTTGATTTTGTACCCTGCAACTTGGCTGAATTCTTGGATCAGTTCTAGTAGGCTTCTGGTGGAGTCTGTCGGGTTTTCTATGTAGAGTATCATGTCATCTGCGAAGAGTGAAAGTTTGACTTCCTCTTTGCCAATTCTGATGCCTTTGATTTCCTTTTGTTGTCTGATGGCTGATGCTAGGACTTCCAGCACTATGTTAAACAACAGTGGTGAGAGTGGACATCCCTGTCGTGTTCCTGATCTCAGGGGGAAAGCTCTCAGTTTTTCCCCGTTGAGGATGATGTTAGCTGAAGGCTTCTCATAGATGGCTTTGATGATGTTTAAGTAGGTTCCTTCTATCCCAACTTTCTCGAGAGTCTTTATTAAGAAGGGATGCTGTATTTTGTCAAATGCTTTTTCTGCATCTATTGACAGGATCATATGGTTTTTATCTTTTCTTTTATTGATATGATGGATCACATTGATTGATTTGCGAATGTTGAACCAGCCCTGTAACCCAGGAATGAATCCCACTTGATCTTGGTGGATGATTCTTTTGATATGCTGCTGGATTCGATTTGCAAGGATCTTGTTGAGAATTTTTGCATCCGTATTCATCAAGGATATTGGCCTATAGTTCTCTTTTTTTGTTGGATCTCTGTCTGGCTTGGGAATCAGAGTGATGCTGGCTTCATAAAATGAGTCCGGGAGTTTTCCTTCGACTTCTATTTTTTGGAATAGCTTGAGAAGAATTGGGATTAATTCTGTTTTAAATGTCTGGTAGAATTCCCCAGGGAAACCATCAGGTCCAGGGCTCTTATTTGTTGGGAGATTTTTGATCACTGATTCGATTTCTTCACTCGTTATGGGTCTGTTCAGGTTTTCTATTTCTTCCCGTGTGAATTTTGGTAGTGAGTGTGTGTTTAGGAATTTGTCCATTTCTTCTAAGTTGTCCAATTTGTTGGCATATAATTTTTCATAGTATTCCCTGATAATTGCTTGTATTTCTGAGGGGTTGGTTGTAATAAGTCCATTTTCATTCATAATTTTGTCTATTTGGGTGCTCTCTCTTTTCTTTTTGATAAGCCTGGCTAGAGGTTTGTCAATTTTGTTTACTTTTTCAAAAAACCAACTCTTGGTTTCATTGATCTGTTCAATTGTTTCTTTGGTCTCTATGTTGTTTATTTCTGCTCTAATTTTTACTATTTCTCTTCTTCTACTGGGTTTAGGGCGTTCTTGTTGCTCTGCCTCTAGCTCCTTTAGGTGAGCTGTTAGATTTTGGACTTGTGCTTTTTCTAATCTCTTGAAATAGGCCTGGAGAGCAATGTACTTTCCTCTTAGGACTGCCTTGGCCGCATCCCATAGATTTTGAATTGTTGTGTTTTCATTTTCATTTGTTTCCATATATTTTTTAATTTCCTCTCTAATTGCCTGATTGGCCCATTCATTCTTTAGAAGGGTGTTCTTTAACCTCCATGTTTTTGGCGGTTTTCCAGACTTCTTCCTGTAATTGATTTCAAGTTTCAAAGCATTGTGATCTGACAGTGTGCATGGTATGATCTCTATTCTTTTATATTTATTGAGGGCTGCTTTATGTCCCAGTATGTGATCTATCTTGGAGAATGTGCCATGCGCACTTGAGAAGAAAGTAAATTCCCTGGCCTCAGGATGTAAAGTTCTAAATATATCCGTCAGATCCATCTGGTCCAATGTGTCTTTCAAGTCCACTATTTCTTTAGTGATTTTCTGTCTGGTTGACCTATCCATTGCTGTAAGCGGAGTATTAAAGTCCCCTTGCAGGAATTTTTGAGAGGTAACATGAACCTGCAAAGTAACAAGATTGTGGTGAGATGCTTAGTGCTATACTCCAGAAGGGGGTCTGCATTCAAACTTCTTTGCCCTGAGGGCTATCACTAAGAAGGCAGTGCAGTTGTGATTTGTTAAAGAAGATCAGATTTGGGGACAGCCTGGGCATTTTCAGGTGTTGGCCCCACCACTTGCTACTTTTGACTTTAAGTAAATAGTATAACATCTCTGTGCCTATTACTTTATATGTAAAATTAGGATAATAATACTTGTTTCTTAGGTCGATTTAATTAAATACAAGTTATAAAGTGCTTGCCACAAAGCCTGCTATTTAATAAGTGTAAATGGCTATTAAATACTATCTTTATTATCATTATCAATAGTGAAAAACTTTTTGAGTAGAAACTCTAGGCCACCATTATTTCCCTTCCAGTGTTGTTAAAATTAAAGATAAATTGTCTGTTGTTAGGAATTATCAGGTCTCAGATAGAAACCCATGGACCATCTGTCAGTGGCAGTGTTCCTGGAAGAGTTAGTGGAAGAGACTTCAATGAAGATGCTATTTAAAAGCCAGGCAAATAAGGTAAAGGAGACCAGCTGGGGGTGAAGAAGTACCCAAAGAATAAGGATGCAAAGCCATTGCTACCATTAGGCTGAAGAGGAGGAAAGGCTATTCGCAGAAACCAGTACTCTTTGCAGCCACAGAAGAAGACCATCTTAGAAAAACTGACCACAGTAGCAATGATAGGAATAAATGCTCTGACTTGTTCTCCCTGAACCCTACAGTCTCCTACAAGTGTTTGCCATTTGCTGAGCCCATTGGGAAATCAGGGAAAAGAGGATCAAAGAAGCTGGGGAATATAACTGAAAGACGTCAGTCTCCTGCGACACCGAGTGGACAAGAATCAGAGCAACAGAAAGAGAAGAATCAATACAAACACATTACAGAAACGACAATTAGTGAAGATAGAAAAGTAATAATTTAAAAGTGAAGTTTATATTGAATCTCTTCCCAATTAACTAGTTAAGCAAGATTAGAAAATTTACCTAAATATTATAAGTCTCTGTTTCAGTATCAACAAAAAGGGATAATAATATGTTCCTCATGGGGTTCTTCTGTGAGAAGAAATATTTACCAAGAACTCAGCACAATATCAGAATATAGAAGTCTGATAAAAATTGGCTATTGTGATGATATTCGTTACTGAGGTTCTAGAGGCTTTTGTAGTGCTGGTGTCAATTTAAAGCACTCTCCAATCTAGGGTATTCATTTGATAAAAAAATAAACATTGAATTCCTGTATGACAAAGGTGCTTCTTAATACTTGAAATATAGCGGTGAATCAAAGCATTTTGGACTGCACCATGAAGAGTTTCTGGTCTGATAGATATGAACATGCAAATCTTCTAAATTGTGAAATGCACAATAAAGGGATCATTTAAAATGTTTATTTTTGAGAGAGAGAGAGAGAGAGAGAGAAAGAAAGAACATAACTGATTTTGGACTGCACCATGAAGAGTTTCTGGTCTGATAGACATGAACATGCAAATCTTCTAAATTGTGAAATGCACAATAAAGGGATCATTTAAAATGTTTATTTTTGAGAGAGAGAGAGAAAGAAAGAACATAACTGGGGAAGGAGCAGAGAGAGAGGAAGACATAGTATCTGAAGCAGGCTCCAGGTTCTGAGCCATCAGCACAGAGCCCAATGCAGGGCTCGAACCAACGAACTTGAAATCATGACCTGAGCAAGAGTCAGATGGTTAACTGACTGAGCCACCCAGGCACCCCAGAAAAGGATCATTTTATACCAAAGTCTATCAAGAGGGCTCTAATTTGGACAGGACAATCAGAAAAGGCTTCTCTATGGGTGAACCATTTGGCCAAGCACCACAGAACGTTTAATTTGACAGATCGGAATAGTAGAGAAGAAGCCAGGATTGAAGAGAGTTCAAAAGAAATAAAAGTTTGGTTAGCATGAGGAACTCAAACAAACCAGTGTGAACAATATAAAGGCTATAAGCACGGGTGGGGAAGAGAAGAATTTGAAGAGATAGGCAAGAACCCCATAATGCCGTGCTACACTATGGGCCACTGAAAAAGAGTTATGAATTCTGTCAATGTGAAAAGACAGAAACATTTCAATGTGAAAAGATTGAAACATTTCAAGCAGGGACATAGTATGGTCTCATTTACATTAGTAAGAGCTTACCTTGGCTTTCAAGCACAAGTATAGGTTGAAAAAAGGAAAAAAAAAAAAAAAACAAAAACAAAAACAAATAGGGACCCATTAGGAAGCTAATTAAGTAGACCAGAGATTATGGTGGCTTTGACGAGGTTGGCAGTTATGACCAGATTGGCAGATGTCTTATATCTGATGAAAACTTGTTTTCTAAAAAAAGAAGATAACATAACTGCCTCATGGGTTATTGTGAAAATTGCATAAAAGGTATGCAGACATATGCCAAGGCTCTAAGTATATAGTAAGCACTTAAAAAATGCCAGATCCCTGTGTTCACATACACCAGACTGTTGCCTTCTTGAGGGTAGATATTTGTATTATTCTTATGTGCATCCTGGACAACTAGTACAGTGCTTTTAGAACTACTGCATATTACACAGTGGCAACATATCAAACCCTTTGGAAAGAACTTTAAAAGTCAGAAAAAGCCTAGCAAACACTCTTAACTTCCAGAATCTCAATTTGAATTTCTCCTGTTTCCTCTTTGGACTGAGATAACGTAAATCCAATGGGTCCTTAGAGGCTGCTTTGTGGATTGCTAAAGGCCATCCAAAATCCAATTTTGCTGTTGTTGTTGTTGTTGAAATGCAACATCATCCTGCACTTACAGAATTATCCTTTAAGAACTGCAAAGTGTTTTTCAAATGAAGATACATCCTCCTGATGAAGTAGAAGGGAAAATGAAGAAACTGGATGATTTATAGGTCTGCTTGCAGTGGGAGAGTGAATTGGCAAGATGCAAAAGGATGAAATACCAGAATCTCCGCCCCATCCTACCAGCATTCTGTACTGTAAAACTTAACTTTCTTTTTCTTGAGAATTTCTTAGAATTGTATCAGGGGAAAAAAATGCAGCTGCATTCTTGGCTTGGTGGTACTTGATAACAAGGCTATAAAGCAACCTTGGATCTGGGAATCTAAACCCGGTGATGTCCTTTTGAAAGGCACTGACATTGAACGTCATCAGAGATGTTTTCTTTAATGAGGAACTTACATTTGCCCTGTAAATTATTTGATCAAACTGTGCCTTTTAAACAACTGATAATCCTAAGGAAGCATTGTCATAGGCAGTGTATTTTAACAATTGCTAGCATGTCAGTCAAGAAAATAAATACCATCGTGAATCAGACCAATCACAAGTCAGAAAAATACTACCTCTGAGAGGGAAATGAAGGGATTTTTCTGATTGGATATGATACAGTGGAATTATGTGTTATATTGTTATACTGAACTCAATATGTTAGGTCCAATTTGGGTATAATCAAGACTCTTTTTGAAAACAATTGTCCATGAAGCGCTGTATGCGTGGTTTAGGTACAAACCCTGAGCAGAACAAATGGAAAGCTACATGCGTATTTCTGATGCTCTGCCTTTAAGCTAAATGAATAGAAGACCAGTGGAGAATTCTTAAGTAGTCCTGGTTGCCTGCAGGGTTTGTGTACTCCTTGATAAAGTAAGGCTGTATAAAAATCACAACGTTCATACCACGGTTGTTTGTTGTTGTTGTTGTTGTTGTTTAGTGGGTTTTTTTTTTTTTTATTATTCTGAGGCTTAAATAAGAGAGGAAGACAATCTAGGGCTGGGGTTCAGTTCAAAGGCAGGGCAGGGTAGACAAGCCAGAACTAGTCTTTTTTTATTTCATGATTCTCAAGATTAGAACTATGCTACAAAAATAAATCAATCAATCAACAAATAATGATTTATTTTGTGTCAGTTTTGTGCTTATTCCCATTTTAAGTGCAATCAAGCTGACAAGAAAATAAAAACAAAAACAAAATATAGTGGTTGGCCCATGATATGTATTTACTAAATTTTCTGAATTTATGAATGAATAAGTGAATGAAAGACATGATTTCATTGCCTCCTTGGAAATTTTTTATTCCTTTACAAAAACTTCCATTTATACTTTCCTTTCTGTATGAAATTTTTGCTAGTCTACGAGCATCTCAGACATCTTAGACTTGCTGAGCTATATGACTCTACTAACTGATACTTCCTTAAAAATAATCTTTCTACATGTCCTATTTTAATCTAATTAACGGTATACATGTCTGTCTCCCCTATCAGATTATAAGATAGTCACTGGCGGGAACCACACTTCTCATTCGTGTTGATTTCAGTTCTTAGCACACAATTAGAACATCGAAGAGGTGCTTCACCAACTTATTAACTCATAAATTTATATATTAATTGAGAACCTATTATATAAGAGGCACCATGCTAGTTGTTAAGGTATTTATCACTGTCCTCAACACTAAAGCTACTTAATATAACTTGGTGGTATTAATGCCCTGGAGAAATAATACGCACATATTCTTTAACCCACTGAGAGAAGAGTAAATGGGAAGTATACAACTGGTAGCTTGCTGAGGCAGAAGTGAGATTTCTTAGGACAAGTTAAAAAGAATTGCTCATGTATTCTTGCCCTTTTATTGCATTAAAATCCTAACTCTGTTGTTCAGGTATTCTATCAAGTCTACACATCTGGCTAGCTAGATAATAATGATCAAGTCAGCCCTTTTATCTTGGAACTTCCTGAAAAGGACCATAATATTGAATGATAACCAGTCTAGTATGTTGCCTTCTTACTAGAAGGTAGTATGCAATGTGTCAGAAAAATGGATTCAGCATATACTAAGTCCTCAGTAAAATTTAGTTGTCATTACTAGCCATACCTTTTCAACAATGGCATTTAAAGGACCCAGAAGATTCTGATATTCCTACAGTTCCTCCTGTTGATAACTAGGATGTTCTTATAATTTTTCAACCCTACTGATGTACATTTTTAAATTACAC
Source organism: Hyaena hyaena (assembly GCF_003009895.1). Classification (NCBI taxonomy): domain Eukaryota; kingdom Metazoa; phylum Chordata; class Mammalia; order Carnivora; family Hyaenidae; genus Hyaena; species Hyaena hyaena. Next base: position 4,321,156 of record NW_024080691.1, read on the forward strand.
TTTTAATTTTTTAATGTTTGTATGGTCTCTTAACTGGATATAAATCTATGAAGAGATAGCATGTATACATTACCTATTTTCTCTTAGCTACTTTCTTTTTTTATCATAGTTTATTATATTATCTTGCAAAAATATCATGACCTTGCTAACAATCAAGATACAGTTCCATTATCACAAAGATCCTTCATTTGTAAACATACCCACTCCCTTACCCACACGACCCCTCCATCCCTGATGTCTGTCAACCACTCAACTGTTAACCTATTTCTAAAGTTATATCATTTCAAGCATGATACACAATTGGAATGATACAGTATGTAACCTTTGAAATTGACTTTTTTCACTTAGCATGGTTCCCTGGATAATCTTCCAAGTTGTATCATGTGTCAGTCTTTTTTTATTGCTAAATAGGACTCCACGGTGTAGATCTACTGTGTATTATTTAACCACTCACCCCTTGAAAGACCAAACAGAGTAATCCACTTTTTTCTGAGGCCTTCTAGCATTTGTTGCTATTACTGGTTGTTTTTGTTTTTGTTTTCATCAGTATGATAGGTATGTAGGTTTTAATGGGCATTTCCCTAATGGCTAAAGATGCATAACATCTTTTCATGTTATTTGTCATCTGTATATTCTGTATATTATCTTTGGTGAAGTGTTTGGTGATTTCTTTTACATATCATCTAATTGTTTGTTGTTGTTGAGTTTTGATGTTCTGCATAAGAGTCATTTGTGTTTTATGTCACTTAGATTTTTTTTCTCCCAGTATATAGCTTGTCTTTTCATCTCTTTAACAGGGTTTTTCTTTAGGCCAAAATTTTTTACTTTTGATCATGTCCAATTTGTCAGTATATCTTGTTGTTGTCAAGTCTAAAATCTCTTTCCCTACACCTAGATACTGAAAATTTTCTATTTTTTTCTATAAGTTTTATGTTTTACATTTAAGTCCATGGCCCATTTTGAGTTAATTTTTGCATACGATATATTACAGGTTGAGCTTCATTTTTCCCCCAATGCATAATTCCTCCAGCACCATTTGTTCAAAGGATTTCCATTCCTCTATTGAACTGATTTTACACCATTGTCAAAAGATAGTAGGGAATGTTTTTATAAGTCTCTTTCTTCATTCTCTATCCTGTTATATTGATGTATGTGTCGGTCCCTCCTCCATAAACACATTGTTGACATAATTGTGATATATTAGGCTTTAATATCTGAGAGACTGATCCCACTTTATTATTGTTTTTCAAGATTATGTTAGGGAAGGCAGAGTTTGCATCTTTCCATATGACTTTTAGAATATGCCACCATGTATGTATACAAAGAAAACAAAAACCAAATCAAAACATATTGGCTGGAATTGCATTAAACCTATAGATAATTTGGGGAGAATTAGAATCTTTGAGGTTGAGTCTTCCAATTCATGAACACAATATGTTTTTTCACTGGTTTCTTTTATTAATATGTTGGAATTTTCAGTATTTAGATCCTACATATATTTAGTTAAGATTATACCTAAGTACTTAATTTTCTTTTGAGTGATGGTAAGTGATGTTGTGTTTTAAATTTTGGTTTCAACATATTCTTAGTATATAGAAATGCAACTGAGTTTTGTGTGTGTTTGTGTTGATCTTATATCCTGAAACCCTGTTTTTTATTGGAGTATGTTTGTAGATCCCTACGTTCGTCTACATAGACAATTATGTCATTTGCAAACTGGGACCACTTTATTTCTGTCTCTACCTCTCTAATCTGCATGTCTTTTATTTTGCTTGCCTTATTATGCTGATTAGAATTTCCAATACTAAGTAGAATGAGTGGTGCCAGTGAATATCTTTGCCTTGTTCCCAATCTTAGATGAAAAGCATTCAGTCTTTCATCATTAAGTATGGAATTAGCTGTATGCTTTTTATGGATATTTTTATGAAGTTCTCTATTCCAATTCTCTATAATATTTTTTTTTTTACAATAAATAGGTATTGGATTTTTGTCAGGTATAGTTTCTATATAAATTGATAGAATTCTATGATTTTCCTTCTTTAACCTGTTCATATGGTGAGTTACATTGATTTTTAAATGCTCTATGAGTCTTGGATACATGGAATAAATCCTTTTTTAATTTTATACTTTGTTGGAGTTGATTGGCTAGTATTATGTTGAGAGATTTTACATCTCAGTTTATAAAAGAATTTTTCTGTAACTTTCTTTTTCTGGTTTCAGCCAAGGTAACAGTGGAATTATAAAATGAGTTGAGAAGTGTTTCTCCTTTTCCGTTTTCTAGAAGAGATTGAATAAAATTTGGTATTAATTTTTTTAAGTGGTAAACTTTTTCAGTAATTCTGTTTGGGCTTAGATTTTTTTTTTTTAATGGAGGATGCTTTTTAATTATAAATTCAATTACTTTGATTGTCATGGAACCACTATGGAAAATGTAACTATTTCAATTTAATTTGATTGAGTTTTTGATAGTTTATGTTTTGAGAAATTGGCCAACTAAGTTGTTGAATTTAACATATGAACATAAATTTGTTCATAATAGTTGCAGAATCAGTAGTGTATCCCCTATTTCATTCCTGCTATTAGTGATTTGTGTCTTCTCGCTTTCTGTCTTGCTATGAAGGTTTTTCAATTCCATTTATTTGTTTTTCAAAGAAAAATATTTTTGTTTTATTGATTTTTCTCTACTGTTTTTCTCTTTTCAGTTTCATTGATACTGCTCTTATTGTGACTATTTCCATGCTTTTGTTTAATTTGGGTGTATTTTGGTCGTCTTTTTCTATTTTCTTGAGATAACCAGGACATTTATGAGAGTGGGAAATGCTGCTATGAGTAATTTCACTCAGAGAGCAGGTGTAAACTGGTGTTTGCTGGGCAAGTTAGAAAGTATTGTCAACCTAGGGATAACCTCTAATCAGTGAGGCTGAAGAATTATATCCATAACTTCTTCATGTGCATCACAAAGATGCTATCCTTTCATGTCTTGTCTGCATTGGGCCTCTCACTTTTTGCTTTGGGTCACTGATTACTCATCACAGAGAGCACAGAATATTCCCTGTCATTTCAGTAGTTAGTGCCCTCCAGTAGCACAAGCTGGTCTCTAGCAACGGGAGACATTTGCTTACTCTGACAATGTTTCAAAGACAGTAGCTAACTTTTTTGGTATGCTCTCTATGCCAGACCCTACTGTTGGGTGTGTGCAAATTTGTCACTAACTCCCTGTAATATTAAGAAGTAAATATAAAAATCTATATTTTGTAGAAAGGGAAATTGAGGTTTACAGAGGTTAAACCACTTGCCTGGGATGCATGCAGTAAGTGAAAGAGGCAGGAGTTCAGATGAGAGATGCCTGATTTCTTCATATTACGTAGCTCTCCAGTGCAGACTGTGTGTATCAACACCTGCTGGGTATCTATTGTACTAATAGGGGAGAGCGCTCTGTTAATGTAATCTGATCTGTATTTTGCAGGAGGCCCCTGTGTGTATTTGATTATAAATGTGATATAGTGATGTCAGAGTAATATATGTGGTTGTTTTGATGGAGGAAAATAATAAATACATTTAAATTATTTTAGGAAAAGACGAGATTTGTTAAATGTCTTTTGTGCAGTCACAAGATGAAGATCCGATGAAATAGTATTCAAGCTACATTACCCAGGAGAGGGAATTGACAGCGTCCTAAACAATCAATTTCTCAAGTGGGAAATATCACCAGCATATATTTACTCTCTTTAATCAAGTATTATACACACACAGGACAATAGGTAATGGGCATGATCAATGAGATATATGGACAAAATTTGAGAGTTGAAATATGATGGTGATAATCAGCAAAACTCATTAGAAAATGAAGTAAAAACTCTTCATATGTGATTATTATTCAGATTCCCACAAAAATCTATCCAGCTTCATTTCATCTACCATAAAATGAAACAAGTTATTTATTTTCCTTTCTTGCATTCAAGCTAAAATATATAACAAACAAATTCACTCACTCACTCACTCATTCTTTCATTCAAGAAAACATTCCACAGTCTTGACTAAGAAGTGAAATCTGTTGATCACTCTTTAAATACATAAAACATTTACAGTTCATCAATAAAAAAGTCAAACCTAATTTTTAATGAACAAATTATTTAAATAAACATTTCTCCAAAGAAGATATGTATATGGTCAATAAGCACATGAAAAGATGCTCAGTCACTAATCATTAAGGAAATGCAAATTAAAGTCACAATGAGATACCTCTTCAAATTCATTAAGACTGCTGCCATTAAAACAAAACAAAAGCAGAAATTAACATATGTTGCTGAGATTGTAAAGAAACTGGGAGTGTGTGCATTGCTGGTAGGGTTGGAAAATGGTACAGCCACTGTGGAAAATAGTATGATTCCTCTAAAACATTAAAAATAGAATTAGCATATGATACAGGAATTCAACTGTTAGCTCTATACCCAAAAGAATTCAAAGCAGTGATTCAAATAGGTATTTGCACACTAAAGTTCATAACAGCATTATTCACAAAAGCCAAAGGTAGAAAAATCCAAGTGTCTATTGATGCATGAATGGATGAACAAAATGTGAATTTGTATACACACGCATATACATACACATTACATATATATTGTGTGTGTATAAATTGAATATATATAATATATACACCCTATATATGTATAATATATATATATATATTATATTATATATATATATATATATATATATATACACACACACTTATATGTACTTAGAGTAATCAAATTCATAGACAGAAAATCGAATGGGGGCTGTCAGGAACTGGAGAAAGAACAAAAATGGGAAGTTACTGTTTAATATTTGGAAGTTTCAGTTTACAAAGTTGAAGAATTCTGGAGATGAATAGTGATAACAGTTGCACAACAATATGAATGTTATTACTGCTACTGAACCATGCATCTGAAACTAGATCAAATGGTAAATTTTATGTATTTTTTACCACAATAAAAAAGGTAACAGATTAGTATATCACTCTCCCCTAATTCTGCATAGGACATAGGACAAATTATTTACTCATCACAGGAGCATAGTAGACTATTTCATACACTTCCTGAAAATGGTCAAAAATTCTCTTTTATTTTTTATTGTGTTAGTAATTTTTTATATATTATGTTATATCATTACTTTAGCCCTTAGGATTATAGACTTGCTTCCCTCCATTAAAAATACTGTTATTAAAAAATACCTGTGAATTATTGTTGAATGAGATAACATGATTTCCTAGGTATTATCATTTTTATCATTGTATTTGTAAGCAAACTAAGGCACTAAATATTTTAATAAATTTTCTGAAGACACAAAACCAGTATAAAGAGTGTCTATGGCATATCAGATAAAGGGTTAATATCCAGAATCTATAAGAAACTCAGCAAATTTCACACCCAAAAAACAAACAACCCAGTGAAGAAATGGGCAGAAGATATGAACAGACACGTCTCCAAAGAGGACATCCAGATGGCCAACAGACACATGAAACGATGCTCAGCATCCCTCCTCATCAGGGAAATACAAATCAAAACCACACTGAGATACCACCTCACGCCAGTCAGAGTGGCTAAAATGAGCACATCAGAGAACTCTAGATGCTGGTGAGGATGTGGAGAAACGGGCACCCTCCTACACTGTTGGTGGGAATGTAAACTGGTACAGCCCCTCTGGAGAACAGTGTGGAGGTTCCTCAGGAAACTAACAGTAGAACTCCCCTAGGACCCAGCAATATCACTGCTAGGAATTTACCCAAGGGATCCAGAAATGCTGAGGCATAGGAGCACGTGTACCCCAATGTTCATAGCAGCACTCTCCACAATAGCCAAAACATGGAAAGAGCCTAAGTGTCCATCAACAGATGAATGGATCAAGAAGATGTGGTTTATCTATACCATGGAATACTACATGGCAATGAGAAACAATGAAATCTGGCCA